>NC_049230.1:39627917-39930667 GCF_011100685.1 Canis lupus familiaris | reverse complement strand
AAATGTGAAGTGGTGAAAACAATTGTTTAGTATGGCCACAGTTTATAAGGTGCTTTCACACCTGGGTCCCATTTCTCCTGCCCCATAGCCCTGTGATGATGGCAGGGGGTTACCTAGACCTTTGTAGGGAATGTCAGACTGTAAAAGGACATGTGGACACATGCCACACACTATGTTACTCAGGACAGGGATGATGAAACCCATTCCACAGGTCAGTTGGGGTTCTGAAGGAAGAAGCAGATTGCCCAAGGTTATTGGGAAGTGGCAGAGCTAGGACTTAAACCAAAGTCACCTGACCTCACATGTAGGTCTTATTCAAATCTTGTTATCCCTAAGATTTTATTTATTTATTTATTTATTTATTTATTTATTTATTTATTTATTTATTTATGAAAGAGAGAAAGAGAGAGAGGGAGCGAGCACACATGTGAGCAGAGGAAGGGACTAAGGGGGAGGGGGATGGACAAGCAGACTCTCCATCGAGCACAGAGCTCAATGTGCGGCTTGATCCCACAACCCTGAGATCAAGACCTGCGCTGAGATCCAGAGTTGGCTGCTCAACTGACTTGATCACCCAGGTGTCCTGGTCTTGTTCAGCCTTACCATGCTGTTCTCCACATATGTCCTGGGGTGAACTGGAAGAAGAACACTCATGTACCAACACCCCATTTACAAAGTGCATAGTGATTAAGATAGTAGGGTCTGAGACTAGACTGCCTGGTTCTGAGGCCAGTTCTGTGCTTCCAGGACTGTGCCCTTTATTTAAGCTTCCTGTGCCTCTGTTTTCTTATCTGTAAAATGGAGTTAATAAGAGCACCTTCCTTATTACTTAACTGTGTGAATTTTTAAAAAAAGATTCTGTTAAAAAAAGATTTTATTTATTTATTCATGAGGGACAGAGAAAGTGAGAGAGGCAGAGACACAGGGAGAGGTAGAGGGAGAAGCAGGCTCCACGCAAGGAGCCCGATGTGGGATTCAATCGCAGGACTCCAGGATCACACCCTAAGCCAAAGACAGAGGCTCAACCGCTGAGCCACCCAGCCATCCCAACTGTGTGAATTAAACCACCATGTCAGAAAGCATTCAGATCAATGTCCTGCTTGGCCCTCAATAAATACATGACCTGAGCTGAAATCAAGAGTAGGATGCTTAACTGACTGAGCCGCTCAGGCATCCCAACTATGCTATTAGTTTTTTAAATATAACTTTTGGTCATTACAAAAGTATGATATTCTAAGGGTGAATCATAATTTATGTACCCATTGCATAATGTTTCTGTGGTTGGTTAATGTCTTGGTTAATGACTGTTCATTCATGATTGAAGAGCCTATATACCTGGTCTGCTGCTTCCCTGACACTAGCACAGTAGGTGCTTAATTCATATTTGGGTGAAAAAAAACTAATGTTTTGATGGGCACTTTCAGAGAATTTCTACCAATTTACCATCCTGCACTCATTGTATGCATGTTTTCCCCTTCCAACCCCACCAGCATTTGATTTAAAAGTTAAAAAAAAAGGTTTGCCAGTTTGCTAAGTAAAGTGTGGGTTTCACTGTTTTAATTCTTTATTTGATTACTAGTGAGGTTGAAAGTTGATTCATACACTATTAGCTGTTTGCATCCTCCCTCTTCCCTTTCTTCCTGTCTTCTTTCCCTCTTTTCCTCTTTTTGAAAAGAACTGTTTTTGAAGGAATGGACACCAGGCCAGCAATCCTGATATGTCTCCCCAGGACACCTTCCCATTTCCAGATGACCTATGAAATTCATGAGATGGAATTGTGTGCTCTCTAATTATTTTAAGGTAATTGCATTAATAATTTCAGGTATTTGTTAATTTTGAGATTCACTGATTCACTACTTCATTAATGCTATACTCTGCCAGGGCTCAGGTATTTGTGAATTTCTCACCTCAAGTTTAGGGAGTTGGTAATTGACACATGGCTTTCCTGACATTTCACCTTCAGATTGCCATTTTGTTTTCCTGTAATTCCATGTACACCTTTTTAAAGTTTAATGACAGTTTAGGAGGAAACTTCATCTAAGGCATTTGCATCTGGTTAATTGCTGAGAAGAGACAACAATGGAAGAAAAATGGGTTTTATTTCTTATCATGACATCAGATTCCCTCCCACCCACCTGCCCAGTGCGGGTGCATATTTCTTTGGCACGTATGGTTCACCCGCTGCTCAGGAAATCACAGAGACATTCACAGAACATTCCAGAACTAGAGGATCAGGATCCTTTGCTTCCTGGTGAATGTCTAACTCCTCTTTGAAAGATATTATTCATTTCTTCTTGGAACATCTTTGAAAACCCAAGCCTCATATCTACCTATAACCAATCATTGCATGATCATATCACTGATGAACGAGAAGTTCTTTCTTCAATCAGAGTGAAGTCATTCCTGCCTCAATTTCTGCCACTTATTTATATATGACCTTAGAAAGCCCTCTCATTGTGGCTTTCTCATTTCCAGAATCATGGTCCTCGAGTAATGACTCTGTCAAGTCATAATTCTAAAGTCCAAGATGTAAGCAAAGTGCTTCACTTGAGGGTTGCTTGATAAATGTTTTCCCTTTCTGTAGTGCCTTTGGTTTCAACAATAGTGGTAGAGGGAAACCAACACCACTAAAGGTCTACACTAAATGTCATGTCATCTGGGGTTTTTCAGATTTGACGATGCGCTTGCACTTCCTGTGGCCCAGTGGAGAGCTACTAGGTTATACTAGGCATGGTTTAGGGAAGTGGGTTGCAGGAAACAGGTCATTGACACTAAATGCTTAAGAGTGTTTTAGCGGTTCATGAGCACTTCAGAGGTGAATGAGATCCCAGCCGACTGAGGCCCTGGAGAAGTCTTCAAGAAGGAGGCAGCTCTGTGTTTGGTCTCAAAGGATGAGAAGATTCAGAAAAACAGTGAAGTGAGGCAAGAAGAGGGGAGACATACCAACAAAGGAAGAGATGTGGGAGTGAGCAAGGAGGATTGAGTGAAGAGGTCTGCACAGGGAGGTGGGAGATAGAGTGCTGGAGGGGAGGTTGGTACATAGATCATGGAGGTTTCCAGGCTTCTGCAGGGCTGATTCAGCTACTCTTAACCATCTCACTTCCCGAGGCAGCCCCATCAAGTGACTCACCCCTGTCAGCCACATAGGCCCCACTGAGGCTAGCTCTGAAAGGCCATTTAGTTCTGAGCACCTGCGGGTTTGGCCAAGGCTCTTTCTGAGCCTATATCACAGTTTGATGTCTCTTCCCTTTCCTTCCCCTCCAATCACAAGTGTTGACCCCAGGGTTGTTCCCAGTAGACACTCTGCATGCTAAACTCCATCTCAGGGTCTGCTTTCTAGGAAATAAGGGTGACTTGGGTTCCCAGTGTGCCCAATCTTGGGACTTTTAGTGCTAAAGCCAAGGTGGTCATGGATACACCAGGACTCCACATTAAACCCAGCCTCAGACAATGTCACCTGATATGCACATGCTTTCATGGTGATCAATAATTATTATTATTATATTACTTTTTAAAAGATTTTATTTATTTAAAAGAGAGAGTAAGAGCGAGTGAGCACGAGTTGAGGAGGAGGGGCAGCGGGAGAGGAGAAGCAGACTCCTCTGTGAGCAGGGAGCCTGACACGGGCCTCAATCCCAGGACCCCGGAATCATGACCTAAGCCAAAGGCAGATGCTTAACTGATTAAACCACCCAGGTGCCTCAATAATTATTTTTTATTATTTTATTCTTTCAAAATCTGGGAAAGAGCAATGTGCCATTTCCCCCTTAGTTAATCCCAATAATCTCAAGACATTCTTATTATCTCTATGGGGAAACTGGGGCTCAGAGAGGTTAAGAAACCTTTCTTAGGCTACACCATCTGTGAATAGCCATGTGGGATTCAATCTGAGGCCAGCTGAGCCCAACACCTGCACTCTACTCCCCCCCACCCCCCCCCACCCGCCCACCCCGCCTAGCCCTCTTTGGTTTTAAGATGGATATCTTGGCTGTATGTTCCAAACACAGCTGTAGGTAACTGTGAATGCAGAAAGGAGTGCTTACAGAATCCCAAACATGCTTGGAACTTTTTGAAAGATAAAATCACCCTCTTTATTCACTGCCTACCTCCCCATGCAGGCCCAGTTCTGAGCATCTGAACTCTCTGCTAATTAGTGTCACGTTAATTAAAAAATAAATCCCCTTTAATTTCATAACAGGTGGTTTGTGAGGCTGGAAGAGAACTTGAAACTTGTGTGCAATGATTGTGTGGCTTATTTGCATTTCTAATTGCTTTGGAGGACACGGAGGGCCAAGCTTCCCTGCTGTCTTTCACCTCCAAAGGCTGTGTCGAACTGTTGGCGGCAGTGCTAGTGTCTTTTCTCCAAGTACCACCTGTGAGGATCGCAGCTCCAGCTGGAGTCCCAAGACTTCCCATCAACACAGACAGCCATAGGGCTGTTGTCTGCATGCATTTGCAGCAAAAGAACTCTAACTCACCAAGGCCCCTGGCATCCCACCTTGAACCTGGCATTTGTTGGGTGCTCAATAAATGTTGGCCAACCATCGTGGGCAGTTCCCAAACTGATCCTCACCTCACTTCTCTGACCCAAGCACTAGGTGGGCACACTGAGGGCTGGTAGCTCTGGTCTCTGATGCAAGGACTCTCAAATCTGCCCCACAGATGTGTCTCTGAGAAGTTGTCCATAAACCAAACTTCTGCATACAGAATCCACTTCCCCTCTGACTTCTGAATCATGGTGGATATGTGCTTTATTTGTTGGAGTCTTCCTAACACTTTAAGATAGAAATTTCTCTCACCATTTCTGCCTCCCCAAGTCTTTCTGTAAAGGAGTTAACAACATACAGAAGAAAACTTAAATGTATTATAAAATTTCCTACTTAAGGCCCCAACATAATGTGATGTAAAGACCTCAGGCTTTGGAGTCAGACCTCTCAGGGTTTAAATCCTGGCTCTACCATGTAGGAGCTGAAAGGCCCTGGAGAAATCACTTAACTTCTCTGGGGTTCAGAGTTTCTTTTTAAATCTTGAAATGGGACAAGATCATAACTTGTTTCAGTGTTTTGCAATATTGACTATATTTTGGAATCATCTGGGGTTTTTTAAAAAATGATCAGTTCTTGAACTGCACTTATAACTGAGTAAATCAGATGGGTGAGGGTAGCGGCTTGGGCATCTGAATTTTGAAAAAGCTACCTGGGTGATTCTCATGTGCAGCCAGGGCTTCCCACCACCTGAGCCCCTTAGCAAATGCTGATTCCATCTCTCTCCCCTTCCTAGAACTGGGGAACAGGGCCTTACTACCATGGGTCTGAGGTGAGCTGGTGGCCCAGGCAGTTTACTGAGTCTGAGACCCATCTCTGGAGGGCAAGACAGACTCAAGCACTGTGCTAGCTCTTGAGGTGGGGCCTCGTCAAGGCAAGAAGCCAGGAGTCCCACCCTACTGATTCTACCTTTACAACATATGAAGAGTCTAAGAAGGTTGCCACCTGTTTGCAGTTGTGATGGTCTGAGTACCCACCTCTCTCACCTAGGAGATGAACTTGTCTCCCGGCCTTCACCGTGGACCATGCTGTGTATTTGCCACACCGCAGACGGATGCTCTCCACTGGCTTCCATCTCACTATGGGTCAGCGCCAATGTCCCTGCCATGGCCTACACTGCCCCGCACAGTCTCACCCTCTTGTGCCCTCTCAGATCTCATCTCTAGCCTCTCTCTGCTCACCCTGATTTGCTTTGCTTTGCCCCCAAAACTCTCCAAGCACGCTGTTATCTCAGGCTTCTGGGCTTGCCGTTACCTCTGCCCAGAGTGTTTTTCCCCCAGGGTCCCCATGGCTTGCTCCTTTCCTGCCTTCAAGGCTTTGCTCGAATGTCACCCTGTTTAAAATTGAAATAAACTTACTGGGACACGCTCTCCTCTCTCCTGTTTTATTTTTCACCATAACACTCATCACCATCTGGTATGTCGCTGGTATCAAAGTACTGATTTGTTTACTGTCTGTCTTCTGTGACTAGATTTTCACCTGTTTTGTTCACTGCTCCATCCCTGAGGCTGAGAATAATAGCATGTAGGAGATGCTCAGTAAATACTTGTTGATTGAATGAATGAATGGATGAATCCAGCCATCGCTCCTGGGAAAGGGGTGATGTCCTCAGAGCAGTGGCTAGTGAAAAGACTGGGGGACCATGATAGGGATGGGAGTGCCCCAGCTGCCTGCTGAATTTCCTTCACGTGGTTGGAGTCAAGGGGGGCATATGCATAACTTTGGGACATGTGGTCCCACCCTGAGGAGCACCCTGTTTAAGGAACTCAGCTGGCTTGCTGTCCTGTTCTGTCCACTGGGCTGTCAACCCTCAGCTCTGGGTTTACCTGTACCCCTGTACCTTGCCCTGCCCCCACTTTGCTGCATCATCATTATCACCATCACCAGAATGAACAGCTATCAGGGCCTTGCCAAGGACTGGATGCTGTGCAAGCCTAGTACACACCCCTATGACATTGAAACCTTACACCAACTCCCCAGCATAGGTACTGCTGTTATCCCTGTTTTGTGCATGAAAAAACTGAGGCTCAGAAGAGCTGAGTAACTGGTCAAGATCAGCGGGTGATGAAGACAGAGTTCCTGCGACCTGAGGCGATCTGAAACCTCTCCTTCCTGCCTCTCTGAAACCATTCCTGCCTCTCCTTCTCACTGTGTTTCTGTCTCAGGTTTCATGGTCTGGGATACTGTCAGCTCTTACTTTCTTCTCTGCATGAAACCTTCTTCTGTACGCTCTCCCCAAGGTCTGCTTGGTTTGTCCAGAGCCTTGGGTATAGGGGAGGTTTTCTCAACCTTGGCACTGTTGGGCTGGATGTTTGGGGCTGGGTAGTTCTTTGTTATGGGGCCTATCCTGTGGAGAGGAGGATGTGTAGCAGCATCCTTGTCTTCTACTCACTAAGTACCAGTAGCAACTTCCTGTCCCCAAGTGGTGACAACAAAGAAAGCCTTCAGATGTTGCCGATTACCCCTTGTGGGGGCAAAATCACCCTCTGTCGAAAAACACTGCTCTAGAGAGTGAGCAGTGGATGAACCAGGAAGCCTGTGGAGCATCACCTGCTGGCAGGGCCATGGTCTATGGGTCACTACAAGCTCCTAGGATCTTCCTGTGGGCTCAGAACTAATCCAGTAATACAAGTCCTCTCTTGGTTATTTTGGGTGAATGACCGGCATTGTCAAAGCAGTTCACTTGTATCTCTTGCTGGGCTTACTTCTCAGAGGCCCATTAAATGCAGTATAGCCCAGCAGCTTTGGAGACAGATGGTCTGGATTCGAAACCAAATTCCACCTCTTGTTTGGCATTGCCCCGTCTCTCTGCACCTCATTTGTAAAGTGGGAACAATCCTTGCGCCTAGCTCATAGGGCTTGGGGATTCCCTGAAAAGAAGGCTGCAGGAAGCTCAGCTAGTATTTAATAAAGGGCAGCTCTTGTCACTAAGTGAGCAGGAGGGAGTTATGGAACACTGGTATTTGCAAGTGAAAATGCCCCCAAAGTCTGATGCCAACCCACGCAGGTGGCCCTCCTGAGCTCCCACTGGATCTGGGTCCTGCAGTAGGAGGGGAGGGGTAATGTTCTCAATGGCTCTCATTGAGAATATTGGCAGTGTCGTGTTGAACTGGTGGTGCTTTTCAGTTGCCACCATTCTTGTTTTTTAATTATAAATTACCATTTGTTTAGTTTCATCATTACCAATTTAGTTTGTTGTGGGTTGTTTGCTTAACAGCAGTAATTTGGGCTTATGCTTTTTCAATGGCTGAGCTTCAAGGCACGTGTGCATTGCACTTCAACTATGAGTCATCTACCTCATTCCTGAAGCAAATCTGTTTCTAGTCTTTCCCCCAAATAGCTTGCACTGCAACACTTTCAAATTATCTGTGAGTTCCCTTCCCACTGGAACATGAGAACAGATGGGGCAGGAGGCTGTGTGTCCTTTTACCTTGTGTAGGTGGGCTAGTCCAAAAGGATGAGAGACACTGTTCTAGATAGATCTTCCCTTTTCCTCTTGTTCTACAGATGATGGAAACTGAGGCCCAGAGAGGTGAAGGGTCGGAGGTCATATCTAGTCACTAAAATCTAATTTTCTCAATTACTTATACCAGGCTTCTTCTGCTCACCACTCACCTGCATAGGCCAAGACTCCTTTTTCATGAGGACTTTGGGTCCCCCACAAAGGTGGCTTGAAATTGCCCACCATGAGGTTGGGGGCTCCTCCTGGATCTTCCAATATGGTGCTGATGTGTAGTTGATTGTTGCAATGCACAAGTATTGGGGCTCTGGGATCAGACTACTTTCTAGCTGTGTGACTTGGACAAGTGATTTAATCTCCCTGTGCCTCAGTTTCCTCATTTGTACACTGAGGATAATGAAAGCACAAACCACCTAAGTTTGGAAGAATTCAATCAGACAATTCCTGTAAGGTACCTAGCACAGTGCCTGGCACAGAAAATGCTCAGTGGATGATGAGCACTGTTCAGATGTCCAGAGCTGATTCGCATTTCCATCTGGAGCCTCTCAAGAGAAAGAAAAATTTGCAAAGCTTCCAAGTTTATAAAGTAATTGCCTTTGCAGTGTCCCATTTGGTCCTTAAAATGACCCAGGGCAAAGACTATTCTCCCCATTTAATAGATAGGAAAACTGCACCCCAGAGATGTGGAGACTCAAATCCTGGGGGGCTTTCTAACCAGATCCCTTCTGCTCCTGACCTGTCTGTATTCAGGTCCTGCCACCGCACGCTTTCTCTTAGACATGCCACTCCGCAGTGGGACAGCCCAAAGCTGCTGTCCACACCTTTCTAGGTCACTTGGAGATCATTCTCCCCTCATTCTGCGTGGGTAGAGCCCGTCTCCCAACTAGATGCATGTGACCTTAGCAGAAATAGCAGACTGTTGTTTCTTTCTTTTAAACACATCCAAGAGAGGGTGGCAAAAAGCGGGAACAACCCTCTGATAGGTCCCATCTGCCTGATGGGAAGGGGGCTGGGAGAGGGCTTGGGGGCGGGGTGGGGGTGAGGAGAGGGGCTGACAGATTGCATACAGACTGCGAGCTTCCCCTGAGGACTGTGAGCTGCGAGCCCCGAGCCCCGCTCGTCTGGTGGGTGGGGAGAGGCCCGCAGGCATCTCTGTAGCCCGGGTCCCAGCTCAGCAAACGTGCGCAGAATGAACAAATCGGGGGCAAGGTCAGGAAACACCTTCCTCTGAAAACGTAGCTAATAAAAAAGACATATAGGAGGGGAGATTAAGCCAGCACAGCAGAGACCCAGGCTAGGGGACAGCTTGTGGCTGGGCTGCCGCAGAATCTCATCACATCCCAGTATGCAGTTACCACGGGAGAAGTAGTAACGTCTATTGTTACAGTAGGAGACAGGGTTTGCTCCGGAGTGAAGGGAGCGGGATGGGGCCGTCTCCTGCGCTTGAGGGAGGCCGGGGGAGCTGGCTGGCAGGAGCCTCCCGGGCTTTCCCGACGGAGAGGCGAGGCGGAGAGGCGGAGAGGGCTCATGTTTACAGAGCACCTACTGTGTGGCAGGCATGGTGCCAGCATCGCGTCTGCCTGTGTGTGCTTCGGTCCCTCTAACCTTCTTGTCCTCTCAAAACTAACCATTCCTCCCACGGGGCCTTTTGACCTGCTGGTCTTCCTGCTTCTTCTCCTTGCTTGCTTTTTGGCATAAATGTCTCCTTAACACCATTTAAATTTTAGCTTACAGTTTGCTTGAAGGGAAGAGAATTCTCCAAGCCTAGTTAAAGCCCCTTCTCCATAAAACATTTTATTTATTGGGATGCCTGGGTGGCTCCGTGGTTGCGCTTCTGCCTTTGGCTCAGGGCCTGATCCCGGGGTCCGGGGATGGAGCCGCACATCGGGCGCCCCGCAGGAAACCTGTTTCTCTCTCTGCCAGTGCCTCTGCCTCTCTCTCTGTGTCTATCATGAATAAACAAATAAAATTTAAAAAAAAAAGCATTTTATTTATTTGGTTGCTTGTTATCTGCTTCCCACCACTAGAATGTAAGCTCCCAGAGGGTAGGGATTCTTTCAGCCGTGTTCCTGGCTGTGCCCGAGGACAGTGCCTGGCACATAATAGGGACTCGGCAGATAGCTAGCTCCTCCCACCTGGAGCCAGGGTCCTTTCCCCACAGAGTTTTATGCAAACCTCACAAATCCCCTGGCAGGTGGTATAACTATTGAAGAAAGACGGGATCGGGGAGCATGAGGGTTTTGCTCCAGCTAGTAAGTGATGGAGTGAGGATCTGAACTAGGTTTTTGATTTCCAAGCCATATCTTCTGATACACAACACCGCTTCCCTCGAGGAAAGACAGAGACTCAGATCAGCATAATGGAATGACGCTAGCAGTCAGCATCCCTAGGTCCCTTCAGTTCCCAGCAAGCCACCTCTGGTTCTATCCTGGCTTTCTGAGGGGATGGTGCTGAGGGAAGAAGGTGCTGACCACCCAACAGGAATAGGTCACGTTGCCTGGTGGTTTTCTTTCCCAAGGAAAGTCAATCACCAGTATTTCTGTTTATCATTCAGTCTTTTGTGAGAGTTTGGCTACTGCGGGCCCTCACTTTGCCCCCGACCCACAGAGGCCGTTCACTCTAGGGTACTGATGCAACCAGCTCCTGATGGTGCTCGGTGGAGAAGAAAGTCACCGTGTGGAGTCCCGCAGTCACTTCATGAAGGCTGGGGTGGCTGCCATGTGCGATTCGGGGTGAGTGAGGCTCACTCAGATGACAGTTGCATCAGCCCAGCACCATCATAACGCAAATCCCCTTGCACGGGAATGCCTCCCCCATGCCATAGGGACAGCCCATTTCTTTCAGGTGATATCAGATGGAACAAAATTCCTAGACAAGCAGAGGACGTGGATGTCATCTAGAAATGGGCTGTGGTAATGGTTTGCCTAGCTTCGTGCCCCTCACAGCCCATGGCTATCTATGAGAGCCCTGGGTCCATCCTTACCCATAGGCCGAGCCCTAAGCTGAGCTCCGGAACAAGCCTGCCTCCCTCACCTCTAGCTCTGACTTGAAGTCCCCCATTCTAGTTAGTCGTTGGACAAAGCTGTCTGATACACTTGGACTCTGTCTGCTACTCGGGCTCAGCTCTGGGGATTAAAGAGGCAAATAAGACCCAGTCCTGCCTCCAGAAAGCTCAGTCCAGTGGGGCGGGAGTGGGAAGTGGGTTAGAGCATGAAGACAGCCCTGGAGAGACATCTGATATGAGGGAGACCAGAGACCACAGATCACGGAGGTGGGTGTCTGGATCTCAGAGGAGGCTCTTGAGCAGCCTCCACGGACAAGGAGCCCCCTGGAACATGACCCCCTGGGTGGAGAGAGACCAAATCTCAGTTCCATCCGGAGCCTGTGTCCTGCCTGTTAACTTCCGTCCAAGAGGTGGTCTCACTTCCTGCAGACCGACTTCTCAGACCCACTTCTCAGTCTCTGTGGGCCTGGTGCTCCCTACACTGGCTTGCAGGGCATGCTCCACCCCCTTCTGCAGGCAGGGACACTCCCATTTGCCTCTGTTTGACCTTCTTGAGGGGTTCATTCACCAGATGTCATCTACCTACTGTTGCCACCAGGTGTAAAGCACCAAGCGATTTCCACATGCCATCCCATTTGCTCATTCTTTCACTCACTCATGCATTTATTTGGCATATATTTACTGCACACCTACTAGGTCCTGGGGACTTCTCCAGGCCTGGGGGACACAGCTTTGAACCAAACAGACTTGAGCCTGTGGAGCTCACATCCTGTGGGAGTAGACAATCAATGAAGAAGTGAGCAAAATATAGAACACATCAGAGGATGCTCAATGCTGTTGGAAAGGCAGTGCTAAGGCACGGATGCCAGGGCTGGTGGCATTCTTAGGTTGGTGGTCATGATGACCTCACTCCCAGATCAGTAAAGATCTAAAGGGGGTGAAGGAGCAACCTATGCAAATGTTTGGGGAAAAGCGTCAGGTGGAGGGAACAGCAAGGCAAAAGCCTCAGGTGAAAGGATCCTTGGATCTTCAACTACCATCAACCTTCCTTTATACATAGGTTGAGGAAACCAGGCTAAGGGCCTTGCCCTAAGTTATGTAACTAGAACCCGCAGGCGTCTGTTCTGCCCAAAGCCCACACTGCCGCATCTTGCTGCAGCTCGTGCTCTCCTCATGCTGGGCCCCGAACTCCTGGCAGGCGTTTCCCCCTGCCTGGGGCCTGGCCCAGGTATGTCCAAGCCGGGGGGAGGGGGCAGGGGGTGTCCAGTCACCAGTCCCTTCCTTCTTCCTCCTGGCCCGCCCTGTGCTCCGTGCTGAGGGCTGATACTGAGCTTGCCTCACTTTTGGCAGGATGGCAGTTTCTATATTTAGGCAACTTATGAATCTTTCTGGGATTCTGATGAGTTGCTGTCTTCCTGGGCTCTCACTGGAATCGCTTTTCCCTGTGATTCAGCCGCTAATGTCCCCTGAGGTCTTTCCCTCGGGAGTTACTGCCAAGGGTAACTGGAGGAGGCAGTACTTCCTCTCCTGGCCAACTGAGTTCCTTTTGGTGGAAATCTCGGGCAGGAATGGTGGTTGCATTGGGGGGAGGGTTAGAGAGCTCATCAGGCTCTCTGGAACCAGCTGTCCCCCAGACCACACACACACACACACACACACACATGCACACACTTCTTGACTGTTGCAGGAGCTTGTCGAAGGTTCTGGAGCTTCCCAGCAGCTGTGTCTTGTAATTGAGCCCTTTGGGGAATAATGATCCACCTGTCAAGAATCTCTTGGAATTAGGAACTGCTGGAAACCCTTGTGAATGACCTTCCAAGGCAGGGACTTCAGAGTGACCCTTGCCTTTTCCACATTCAAATTTCCCTAGCATCCCCGTCATCATTAGGAGAATGTCATTTGGCCAATCCTTTTCCCTGATACTTTCATAACCTCCAGTGTAGGAACCAAGTCACCCATTCTTTTTCAGCATGCTCTCTTCCTCCATTCCCTTGGTTTGTAAGTCTGTTTTGATTATTTTCACCATCTCTATCATCTTCAATACGTTAAAAGTGGTTTGAGACTTAAGAACAGCAGACACTAAGTGAACATCTGGCATGGAGCCTGGCAGCTGATGCATAGGCCGTTTGGCCCTTGGATCCTCCCTAAGCCTGCTCTGAACTCAGGGTTTCAGGATGGGCACTTGCTGCACCAGGAGGCTTGTGCCCTTGGCTTGCCTGATGACCCTGGTCATGTCTGACCTGAGAGCCAGCTTTCCCCTTGTTGGCTCTGGCATGGTGGGGGGTGGTGAAAAGTCTCGCTGTGCCAGGCTGATTGATGGAACACTGGCCCGAGCTGGGCACTCAGACTCAGTCCAGTCCAATTATCTCCACTCTCATATGAGAAAACTAAGGCCCTAAGATGGACTGTCACAGGATGGCTCAGTCTTGGGGCAGACTGTCTTCTATGCATGTGTATTTGTGAATACAAATGCTGTAGGAGCCTTTGTGTGTTTCAAAGGCTGGTTGGAAGGGAGTTTGGTGGGGGTGGGAGGTCTGATTATTCTTTAAGTGGGCTCAGCTCATGAATCTATCTAGAAAAGCCTGCCTTTCTGGGTTCCTACCAGTCACCAAACACCTTCTCACCTATTTAAGATACTCAGTTCCAGAGAGAATGACGAAGACATCTCCATTTGGTGACTCTGCTAAGATCCTCAGCTACTTTTTGAAGAGATGCACCAGGACAGTTAAAGGTAGTAGAGGACTGGCCTTTCCATGGAAGGGCTGATCTATGGGAAGTATTACCTGTAGACTAGCTTTAGAGCTGATTTTCATCCATTCAATCAACCAATCATTCACTCAATAATTATTTACTGGAGACCCAATGAGATAGTCCAATCATTGCTGGGGGGTGGGAAAGGGTCAAGGGTATAGATGAAAGAACAATGATCTTAATAGTTTGGTGAGAACCTTCTCAATTACTGTAGTGGGCACTGTAAT
This sequence comes from Canis lupus familiaris, assembly GCF_011100685.1. Lineage (NCBI taxonomy): Eukaryota > Metazoa > Chordata > Mammalia > Carnivora > Canidae > Canis > Canis lupus. The sequence goes on along the minus strand of NC_049230.1, from coordinate 39,916,681 downwards.
ACATTCGATATGTGTTACATGGTAATACATGTGAGAGATTGGGCATGCATGCACTCTGGACACAGTTCAACCTGGACTGAGTTTCAGGGTGTGAATCTTTGGACAAAATATTTAATAATAATTGCTGGAATTTATAGGGCACCTGTGCCAGACACTTGTCTAATCACTTTTCCAGAATTTATTCAATTGCTTTAATTTTTAATTTCCTCATCTGGAAAATGGGATGGATGATTTCTTCTTTACCTGGTGTGGTGAAGATTAAATAAATTAACAGTTCTAAAATTATGAACACATTGCTGGATGAATAAACCACACTGCTTGACTGATAAGACAAACTTTTGAAATGTTATTTCCCTTCCTTCCTTTTCTTGTTAGCTCCGCAATAGCTCTTAGTCGAGAGGGAGAAGTAATCTAAGGACATAGATAATGAACACAAAGTTGAAAGTCAAATTCCAAAGGACAGTTATGACCAAGTGCTATGGGGGTCTAAAAGAGGAAAAAGTTCTCTTTAGCTGGGAAAATGACTAGATGCCTGGTTTACCTTTCTTCTGGGGTCTTCAACCTTAACTTCCCACCTCAAACGCAGGTGTCTCTGAGGTCCTGGTATGCCTCATGCTCCAGGTCCCCTGAGTGAAGGCAGGACCTATTCCCCTTAGGGCTTCAAAAAAAGCCCACTCCTCTTGGCCTGATCCTTACAGCAACCGGAAGGAGATGGGCTGCAGGGAAGTATAGTGGGACCTGAAACAGCAGGTAGAGCCCAGCCTGAGCAAACAGAACCCTCCCATCTTGCACAAGAGGAGTAGAACAGCATTGCATAACGGCAGTTCTGCAGAATGTATCTCGACAACTCATCAGAGAATGTCAAATTCAACTAAAGTGTTAGAAATGACAGTGATTTGTTTGTTTCCTTTGAAGAACTCAAAAAGAAGCAAGATTTTGACTTGCTCTCATGAAAAGAGCATACTTTGGTAACAGACTGGAATCAAAGAATCACAATATCTTATGGCTCGAAGGAACAGCAATGCCTATCTCCCAAGCAGGTGGTGACGACTACATGAGACTGTGTAAAGCTTTGTCTAAGCGTTTGGCACATAGTAGATGTACACTTCCTGATTATGTGATCCAACCCCCTTGATTTCAAGATGAAATGTCAGGCTAGCATGTGACACTTAACATGTCCTAAACCACATTTGTCATCTGTCCCTCCTCCCTCGCTGGCCACTGGTGCCAACAAACCAGCCCCTCCTCCCATATGTGCCATTTCTCTCGGGGGGTGCCATGCCTACAAGTGGTGAGGTCATAACCGAAGCTGAAGAGGCAGCTGGCACTCCTCTTTCTTTTTTTTTTTTTTAAATATTTTTTTATTTTTATTTATTTATTTATTTATTTATTTATTTATTTATTTATTTATGATAGTCACAGAGAGAGAGAGAGAGAGAGAGAGAGAGGCAGAGACACAGGCAGAGGGAGAAGCAGGCTCCATGCACCGGGAGCCCGATGTGGGATTCGATCCCGGGTCTCCAGGATCATGCCCTGGGCCAAAGGCAGGTGCCAAACCGCTGCGCCACCCAGGGATCCCGGCACTCCTCTTTCAAGCTCTCTTCAGTCACTTGCCAAGTTGTAGGGGTTCTATCTCTACAGTGGCTCCCAGTTCAACTTCTAGCTTCTGATACTGCCACCATCACTCTAGTTGAGGTACTTGTAATTTCTTACTTGGACTATTATTATAGCTTCAAAAGGGTCCCCCAACACTCCACCCCCAGTTTTTGTGTCTCTTCTCTCCAAATAATTCTACCCATGATGCCAAATGGAGTTTTCCAAAGGCAGCCCTGATCTTACTCCTTTATGCAAAAACCCTCAATGACTTCTCACTGCCTACTACATTAGGTGCAAATTCCTCACTCTAGCTTTCAAGGCTTTATCCCATAGTGCCTTGGGCTGTCCTCCTCAGCTTTCTTTTTGCATTGCATCTTCCATGGATAAAGGCTATGCTGAGCAAAACCAGATCATGGCCATTTCCAAAACATGGACTCTGCCTTGCTTTCCTAACTCCAAGTCCTCTGCCTGAGATGTCTTTCCTCATCTCTAGGTGCCCAAGCCACATTCTCTGGGGTCTTTCAAAAGCCATTTCCTGTAGAAAGAAGCTCCTCTCATCTTTCACCAGGTACTATCATCTTTTGAATTCACAGAACATGATGGTGTGGACCTCTTTTGAGACACTCCTCCCAGGGGATCTAGCAGTATGGACATTTGTGGACAGGTCTTACCTCCCATGAAGGGCAGGAGTGAACTGAACTACTTTTGACTTCCTTACAGTGCAGAGCAGGGCTGTGTACACCATAGGCACCAAGTAAATGTCAGCTAATTTGCATTGTGGCTTGAGAAATGGGATTTTCCACTGAATGGCCAGATCTAAATCCTTCTGTACCCTTTCTGGGGTCAAGCTGGTCCTGCCTACTGCTCAGGGAGGGATTTCTTGGATTCTGGAGGCTCTAGGACTGCCCTATACTGATTGGCCATTGCAGATACTATAAAACTGTCAAGCTCAGAAGGTCCTGAGACATCATCCTTTCTAATACTCTCATTTTACAGAGGAATAAACTGAGGCTCAAAGAGAGCAAGTGACTTGTCCAGGGTCACACAGAGGCTGAACTGTGACTAGAACTTTAGAGACAGGAGACCTATTCAACGTTGCTAGCTGAATGGGCTGATTCACTCATTTATTTATTCATCTGTTCAGCTTCCTCCATTGAGCACCAGATATCTGCTACTCACTGTGGATTCAGAGATAAGAAAGACAGAGTCCCTGCCCTCAAGGGACTTACAGGCTGGCAGGTGTGTGGGTGGAAGTAACAGCTATGTTAATAGACAATCTGCAAGGAGAGGACAGGATGATGGGAGAATAGAGATGACACCCCACCCAGCCTTGGTCAAGGGTAGAAATGGTGTCTTCCATGGCCACGGGGGCCACCCACATCCTCCCTCCTACCACAGCTCAAAGGGATGGCCCAGCCTCTGCTGGGCCTCTTTGTTCCAAGTCTTCTCCCACAGTCCATGCTGCAGAGTGTTTGATTGAAATAATGAAATGGAGAAAGAAGCTTTACATCCCCCACTCTCTCCAAGATCCATTGTAAAGATTCAATTAGACAAGGGACATAAACCACTTAGTTTAGTGCCTTACAGACAGCAAGCCCTCACTAAAAGTTAGCTATTATTATTATTACAAATAAGAAACTAGAGGCTCTGTGAGGTTATGTAATGTACCCAAAATAACACAGCTACTAAGCTGGGGAGCTGGGCTTTGAACCCAGATCCAGACAGAGCCTCTTCTTCAAAGCCCTCTTCTCTCCAAATGACATCCAGGGATAAACTGGAGACCCCTAGTGTCACCTGCAGTCCTTTAGCTATTGTAGACCATCCCACAAAACTCCAGGGTCAGTGGAGCCCCTGTTGTATTCCAAATCTTCCTCTCGCACACACAGAAGAGGGAGTTTCAGGAGAAGAGATCTGTTCTGGCTGCCTCTCACCCCACTTCTTGTCCCAAGCCCACATTATTGGCCCTTACTGCTATTTCTGGTGGCTTCAGTTTCATTCAGACTCCACTGTAATAATATCCTCGGGAATAATTATTTTTGCAGCCCTTGGTGGGCCTTTGGTGCCCTTTTGTACCATAAAGTGCATAAGACCCACAAGATGAGTCAATCCACTTTGGAGTCCTATGCTAGGGAGGCAACAGAGGAGAGAGAATTTTCTGGAAGTGAATAGTGTGGAAACAACAGACAAGATTATACTCCTGGCAGTGCTGGAAACACACACTTTATTTGTGTCACTTTGTGGGAATGTGAGCCCTTCTAAGGGCTTGATTCTTCAAGTTTAGCCAAGCCATCCTTTTTATACTTTCTTACCCAAGTTTTATTCACCTGAATTTTTGTTTGTTTGTTTTTGTGGAAATGCCCAGCAGGATGAGCTAAACGTCTTGAGGGACACTCATAATCCAAATGACAGGACCCTGATTCAGAAAGGACTCAGTATGCCACAGTCTAGAATCTATGAAATCCATCTATGATTACTTCTGTTACAAAAAGATTCACCTTCAAATTCCCTTCAAATAATAGGAAATGGCTTCCCACTGTCATTTTTAAAACAGATCATTAACTATTTGACTAGGAGATGGGGGAGCGTGAGGTCAGAAAAAATTAAAGGCACAAGTAGGAAAAATCTACCAACTGAAGGTCCTTTAGGACAGATCTCAAAATGCAGCCAGGAAGGGAAGGGACCTTAGTCTTTTACGGTTTTATTTTTGCAGCATTGACCTCCCCCTATCATGCAGGCTTCACTGAGGTATTTGTCTGAGTATTTGTGCAGATCTTTCACAATATGTACCAGGAGGCCCTGTGTCTCCTATACCCTCCCCCACTGGAGGAGGAGAGGAAGGAGGAGGAGGAGGAGGAGAAGAAGAAGAAGCAGCAGAAGAAGAGGAGGAAGGAGAAGGACCCATAAGAAAGAGCTAGAAATGTAGCAGGACAGAGCATGAGAATTTCTCCTATGAAGGTCTTCAAAGATTTCACAGGTCATAAAGCACCAAAGATCAAGTTGCTCAAACCCTCATCAACATCCTTCTACAACATTCACATCAAATGTTTACTCCAGTTTTGCTGGTGATGGGGAGAGCTCTACTTCCCAAGGCAACTCCCTACACTTTGTGACTTGAACAATTGGAAGTTGCTCATGTTGAGCCCAGCACATGGAGCTCAATATACCTGATCTTTGTCTATCCTCTTCCACTCCAGAGGCCTTCGACTATGTGACATTGTGGACCTCAACCAAAGTAAACAGATGTCAAGATTGGCATTGACTTCACAGAGGCCAACATCTGTATGCTCAGGAAGGCTTCAAACCCCTTAACACGCTGCCGATTTCATGCCTCTCCTCTGTGAGCCTGAGGGAAAGCAAGATAGTACCAGGAATTGGAAGACTCAAGTTCTCAGGCTCACTCTGCTACTGCTTCTCTCTAACAGCCAGTAAATATTAATTCCTAGGTTAAATATTAATTCCTTAGGTTAATATTAATGGAAATGTCCCGCAAAGTGAGCTAATCATATCAGGGAAACTTACGATCCAAATGGCAGGACCTTGATTCACAAAGGCTCAATACACTGAAGTCTAGAAATACCAAGTCTTTAATCTAGGAAATCTCATCAAAGACAATGGTTTCATCTGACGAGCAAATTCCTTTCTGTAGCCCAATCACACTGCTTAAGCTCAACATGCCCAAACTTGGTCATCTTCTGGGGACCCAATCTCAATGAATGGGACTTTCATGCACCCAACTGCACAACAAAAATCACCTTTCCAACCTTCTTTGTCAATATCCTCCTACTCAATCCATTGCCAAGTTCAACTGGTTTTACCTCCATCACCATCATCATGGTATTCATGATGGACACCTACTTGCCTCCTCCTAGGTCTCCCTGCATCCACATTGGCCTTCCACCAATGGATTCTCCAAATTAAAGAGTGATTCCTTCAAAATGCAAATCTGATTATATCTCCGTGCTTAGAATTGCTCACAGACTTCCATTATCCTCAGGATAGAGACATAACCTTTGAATATGGGGTCCAAACCCTACAACATGTCTTTCAGTCTGTTTCTAGCTATCTCTAGCCTCATCTCATTCTAGGCTGCAGCCCCTCCCCACACAAGGCCTTTGAAAACATCCTTCCTTCTGCCTGGGAAGTCCTTCCCTACCCCCACAGCTTTCAAATTCAGCTTAATGGCCAATTCCCTCCTCACACACTCTTGTATCACCGTGACCCTCTCCTTCATTGCACTGGTCAGGGTTGCACTGCTCATTTTCACTTGTGTAATTCTTTGATTAATGTCTATCTCTCTTACTAAGTTTTAAACTGCATGAAGGGCAAGAGCAATGACTGTGTATCTGCTCATTATAGGATCATTCTTCTTGGTGGAACAGTACCTGCTATATAGATAGAGCTTTCCTAATAACTCCTAGTGGCATGGCTGAGTAATACATCCTGCACTTATGTCCCTAAGCTGGAGGGGCCACTGATATGCCCAGCCCCACCCCTGCCACAAAGGCAGCAGATGGCTATGGCAAAAATAAAGCCCAGCTCTGCATGGCAGATGGGCAGCTCACCAAGCACAGTGGGAAAGGTGGTGGTTTTTACTCTGCAATGGGCACACTTTGGCTGCCCTAGATATGGTGTACAGACCCCAGCCTGGGAGGTCTATCCTTATCCTGGAGGACACAGTCATAGAGTAAGCCATCTGGACAGCCACTTTGTCCCTCAAGCGAGCATCCTGTAGGGGGTAATACTTTCCCTTCAGAGTTTGTGGGAACGTCTTGGCTTTCAGCTCTTACAGTTCAGAGACCTCAATAGCATGATTTAGAGCAGTGGTTCTCAAACCAGACCAGCAGCCTCAGCATCCCCCTGAAAACCTGCTAAAAATGAAAATTCTCAGGCCCCACCGTAATCCTACTGAATCAGAAACTTTGGGAGTAGGGCTCAGCAACCCAAGCTTTAATGAGTGCCCCAGGCCACTCCATTTCATGCAAAATTTTGAGATCCGTAAGTATATTGGAAAGCCACAACACTGGGAGATACAAACCAGACTTAGAATCTGGTCTGGCTGTGAGTCCTGAGCTAGTTTGAACATAGTTTTCTCCTCTGTGAAATGGGGACATTACCCCCTTCCCCATGGTGATACTGTGAGAGTTCTCAGGTGATGTGCCTGGGATACTGCAGGTGTCCCACAAATGTCAAATTTTCCTTCTTTCTTACCTCATTTTATAAATGAGGGGATAGACTCTGGAATCTGGGCATGTGGAGAGCGTGAAGAAGAGGTGGGGTGGTGACACAGTCTGTTAATTCCTTCCCCTGGGCTACACCACCTCTGACAGGCTGCAGTGTGGCAGCAGTGTGAATGGTACATCAGCACAGCCTGACTGATGTGAAGACAGACAGCCAGGAAAAGGAAAAGAAAATCGCTGCAGCTCCAAACTATGGTGGATGCTGAGCTCATGGGGCCCTACTCCATCTGAGCTGCTGAGGATACTGAAGGAGCCAGTGGAAGGTGAGAGCTTGGTGGCCCTTGTGAGAGCAGCTAAGCCTGAGGGGGAGATAAGTGGTACATTTCTCTTGGCCCCTTTCCTGCCTCTTGGAGTGTGGGCTGAGAAAGAGCCACCAGCAGCTGAATGTTCATAGAAAAACAGAATGCTTTGAAGCTGTGAGAAGCTTGTAGAAGACAGATGGTCAGTCCAGTGGTTGAGTACCCACTTAGAACCAGACATATCTGTGTTCAGAGCCATTTGAATGGCTGTGAGATCTAGGGCAAATGTCTTAATATCCTCAAGTGTCAGTTTTCTCATTGGTAAGATGAGGGAAGAGAATACTATCTTCTTCCTCTTAGGATTGCTGTGAGGATTAAATAGACAAGTTCTATAAAACTGCCAACACCATGCCCAACACAGCATAAGGCCACCAGGTGCCTGTTCCCTTTCCCCAGCCTTGGCCTCTGCCTCTCATTCCTGTGCCCTAGATAACCAGATGGTGGTAGCCTTGGATTTGCCCACTGCCCTATTATCCTTGTTGGGTGAGGGCTTCATGAGTCCCTCCCCTGCCTCAGGGGTCTGCTCCGCACTTTGAGAAACCAAGCGTGTGCCCTTTTGGTGGCCCAGAAAAACTTGAAGGAGGATTGGATGAAAGGATATAGGCCAACCTTTCTGGATCCACTCATTTAGGAAGACTCAGAAGTTCTGAAAATCAAATCTAGGCATCAACTCATTCATTCATCAAAAATTCGCCATCATTTACTCTGTGAGGGATGCTGTATTCACACTGGAGACACCAGGATTAATAAGATATGATCCCCACTCTTGAGGAGTTCATATCTTAGTGGGGTGTGGAGGACTCCATGACTTTGGTGCCACTGGGGCTATCCACAGACAGCCTCTCCTCTCAAGCACATGCTAGGGTAGGACCATATGCACTGTGAAGTCTGCCCATCTGGGACTTACTGTGCCCAATGAAAGAAATAGTGCATGTCACTGCAGAGAGGACATTTTAAGAGCCAGTGCAGCTTGTTTCCTCCCTCTGCCCTGCAGACCATAGAAGCTCAGGTGGAGATGGAGACTGGGTCCCTGAGTTACCTGTTGTCCATCCATGTTGGACACATAGCATGAGCCAGAAGGGACTTCAGAGACCCCAGAGGTTGTTTCCTATTCCCAACACAGCATGACCTTGTCCGTCCTAACAGACACAGCCACCAAGCACCTCCCTGGCCTTGATGTCTTTGTCATTAGGCATAAACCCTCCTTCTGCTTGTCTCCCCCTCTCGCCATAGATGGAACTTCCTTTATCACAATTTAAAACTCTAAGCAATTAAGATGCTATAAATTGAAGAGTTCTTTCCAATGAATAAAATTACTCTTATTTCTAATGAATATGAGATAGCTTACATGAAGCTAAGTACTCTAGTGATTATAAAATAGCCGACATAGATATCAACATTTCTTCTTCCACTGCTAAAGTGGCCTATTAAACTGGTACTGATTAGGCATTTTGCTTTTGCAAAATCTCTTTCTCTGACACTGATCCTTTGCACTGTCTTCAACCCAAGGTCTGCTCCAGCCTGAAATGTTCTCTCCTCCTCATCTGTGTAGGGGGCATATCTAGGTGCTTTTGTCAAGGAGTGGATGGCAACAAGCAAATCCTGTGTGTACTTTGCGTCCCCCAATTTCCAAAGACAGTCCTGAGCTACTATCATTTTATATGTAAAAGTATTGCTCTCCATTTTACTGTTATTTAATTGTTTTGCCTTTGTACAACTATAGAGATAAAAGAATTCAGAAGTAGGGGGAAAAACCCTTTTTTTTTGGGAGATGAGAAGGTGTAGTTTTGTGAAGCCTGTAGCAGATTGAAATGACTTAATGTGGTGCCCACATTTAGAAAGAGATGTTCTACTACCAAAGAAGCAGTACTTTTGAGTTTGTAAAAGCTTTCCCATTCATGCACTTGATCTAGCTGTTTCCGCCTCCCAGTGTCTGAGGAACCCACCCACTCCCCTCCATTCCTGCTACTCCTTTCCCACCCCACTTGGCTGTCCGGTGCTTCCCTGGAAGGCCCACTGGGTTCCTAAGCAGTCTCCATGCCCTCAGCCTTGCTTTCCCAATGTATTCTCCACCTTGCAGCACAGGTGACCGTTCTAAAAATATAAATCTGAAATTTTTATGCCCCTGTTCAAAATTCCTTTCCACTGTTTTCTGGAAAGAGCCCAATTTTGGCATCCTTCTATGACCCAGTCTCTGCTCATCTCTCCAGTTGTGTCCCTGCCTCTTTTCCTGTCTACTGAGCAAGCTGTGAGCCCCAGAAAGGTGCCATATTCATATCTCCTGGTTTGCACAGGCTGTTTCCCCTTCCTGGAACGTCTTTATCTCCCCTTCTTTAGCTAACATTATTTATCCTTTCGATCCCTGCTCTTCCTCTGACAAGTCTCCATATTTAACCTTTCAAGACTGGGCAGATGGCATTCTGTGGAATTTTCTCTAGGGTGGTAGCACTTTCCACATTGCATTGAAATGGATCATTTGTCTCTCTCCCCCACTCCATTTGTGAGCTCTTTGAGGGCAGGGAGCAGATCTAATTTCTCTACATACTCCCAGAACCTGGCACACAGTAGCTACTCAGTAAGGACTCATTGAATATGGGTAAAGGAATCTATCACCTCATTTGGTCCTGACGACAATTCAGTATACAGGCAGAGCAACAATTATCTCCAATTTTGTAAGTGTGGCTTAGAGACACAGAGACTAAACACCATCTTTCCATGACCTGATGCAGCACCCACAGAGCCCTTGGTCTTTTTTTTTTTTAATTTTTATTTATTTATGATAGTCACAGAGAGAGAGAGAGGCAGAGACACAGGCAGAGGGAGAAGCAGGCTCCATGCACCGGGAGCCAGATGTGGGATTCGATCCCGGGTCTCCAGGATCGCGCCCTGGGCCAAAGGTAGGCACCAAACCGCTGCGCCACCCAGAGATCCAGCCCTTGGTCTTAATGTCCCATCCTCAGATGACCCATCCTCAGGTGGCCTTCAGAATGGCCACCACAGGAAGGGGGAGCATGAACCCCAGCCAAGCTCTCTTCAGAGGTGCAGGGGACAGAGAAAAAAAAAAACAGTACATGAATTTGTAGCAAGAAATGCATCTGTGTTTGATCCAGTCAGTTTCAGAATCTGAATGCCTGAGTTCCATATCCAAGAATCTGGATGTCTAGGGACAGCTTGAATCCATAAATGGAATGGGATTTTTGGTAATAATCATCTTTCTTTCTCCATTGCAATTTCTCCAGTGTAATACTGGGACTCAAGTGAGGGCAAGGGAGTCTCCCAGCCTTGCAGAGGATCCCCTGTGTCCCACAGTCCTTTGAGCCCTAATGAATTGGGTTTATGAAAAGCCACAGAGATTTTATGGTGCTGGTTTTACAGTGATAGCCTTCCAGAAATCCATATTACAGAGGGGCTCTTGTGTTACTGGGTAAAGATAGTAGTTGCCACGAACAAAGGAAACAGAAAACAGGCAAGAAGAATTGTAATGGACGAGGCTTTGGATTAAGGAAGCAGAAAAATGCTTCTAGGGGCAGGGATTGCCATCAGAGATGACAGATCAGTTAGTGTGCTGCTACAAATGGAACGCTCATGTCCCTCGCCCCCCACCCCCAAATTCACACATTAAAACCTACTGGATGTACAATGGATGGTGTTAAGAGATGGGGCCTTGGGGGGTGCTTAGGTCATAAGAATGGAGTCTTCATGAATGGGTTTAGGGGCTCCTTTAAGAGACCCCTGAGAGTTCCATTGCTCCTTCTACCATGTTAGGTGACAGCTAGAATGTGCCATCTATGAGCCTGGAAACAGGCTCTCCCGAGATACTGATTCGCCGGCACTGTGCTCTTAGACCTCTCAGCTTTCAGACCTGTGGGAAACCAGTGTATGTTGTCTCTAAGTCACTGTGTATGGTACTTTGCGATAGCAATCTGAACTGACTAACACATGGACAAGGGCAGGAGAGGGTGGGCGAGCTGGAGATGGGGTGCTCTGGCTTCATTCCAGAAGCAGAAGCCAAAAGTAGGAATAGCATTCTGCTCCAGCCTGCCAAGATGGAGTTTCTCCCATTAGTTGCCATATTGGTTTGAAAGAAGCACAAGTGAATTCTCTGTTCACGTGCTCCTTTCTGAAAAGCCCAAATCTCTTAGCCTTGGGGAGTGGGAGAGGCTGTGACTGGAGGATTCAATGTCTGGGAATCCGGTGATGGTGGAGACCCAGGCTGGAGCTTAGGGCTGTTCTTTCACTTACTTGCTCAATGAACATGTCTTCAACACCTAATGTGTATCAGGCACTGTAATAGGGCTCTGGCCTCAGAGGTGGCACTATCTCTGCAGACTCATCTTGTTTCTGACCATATTCCAGTCATAGCCTCTGCAAGAACCTGACTAGAACTGGTCTTCTTTTTCTGATCTTCTCTTCAGAAAAAAACTAACGTAGATGAGTACGTGTGTACACACACACACACGCACGCACGCACGCACTAACATTCTGTGTATAATTCAGGGGGTTCCTGGGTCCTGCAGAAACTTATCCATGGACCCTAGTTTAAGAGCCCCTAGTTTAGATGGGGACACAGGCATGTTAACAACTGTGTAATAGAAAATGTGGAGCTGTGACATTACAAGTGAAGTCCCACCCTTTAGAGGAACTGGAGACAGAGAAGATTTGGCTTGTGATTCGGTCAACAAATATTTATTGAGCACCTACTTATGTCAGTCACTGTGCTAAGCACTAGAGACAAAAATGGTGAATGTACCCATACCATCCCTATCCTTTGGATCTTTCGGTCCAGTTAACAGGGCCGATGGCATTTGGACTGAGTCTTGAGGTCAGGAAAGCAGATGGGGGTGAGGGCAGTCCAGACAGATTGAACAGCTTGAGGTGGGAGACGTGGCTGAATTAGAGCTGAAAAGGCAGGGGAGGGAGGAGCAAGATGGCGGAAGAGTAGGGTCCCCAAGTCACCTGTCTCCACCAAATTACCTAGAAAACCTTCCAATCATCCTGAAAATCTATGAATTCGGCCTGAGAATTAAAGAGAGACCAGCTGGAATGCAACAGTGAGAAGAGTTCGCGCTTCTATCAAGGTAGGAAGACGGGGGAAAAGAAGTAAAGGAACAAAGGCCTCCAAGGGGGAGGGGCCCAGCGAGGAGCCGGGCTGAGGCCGGGGCGAGTGTCCCCAGGACAGGAGAGCCCCGTCCCGGAGGAGCAGGAGCTGCACCGACCTTCCCGGGGGAAAGGGGCTCCCGGGGAGTTGGAGCAGGACCCAGGAGGGCGGGGATGCCCTCGGGCTCCCCGGGACAGTAACAGCAACTGCGCGCCCAGGAGAGTGCGCCGAGCTCCCTAAGGGCTGCAGCGGGCACGGGGGACCCGGTGGGACCCGGAGCAGCTCGGAGGGGCTCGGGCAGAGGAAGAGGCTCCGTCCGGAGGGGGCTGCGCGGTACCAGGAGCAGCTCGGGGGGGCTCGGGCGGCAGCTCCGCGGAGGGGGTTGCGCGGCCCGGGAGCGCGAATCCAACAGCGCAGGCTCCGGAGCACAGGGCGCCGGGACACAGCCCAGGATCCCGCCTCCCCCGGGACAGGCAGAGGCCGGGAGGGCCCAGGACAGCGAGGACGCTCCTGCCCCGAGCTGAGCAGATCAGCGGCCCCGCCCCGGAGCCTCCAGGCCCTGCAGACGGAGAGCTCCGGAGCTACTGCGGGAGCAGAATCCAGGTTTCCAGAGCTGCCCCGCCACTGGGGCTGTTCCTCCAGGGGCCTCACGGGGTAAACAACCCCCACTGAGCCCTGCACCAGGCAGGGGCACAGCAGCTCCCCCAACTGCTAACACCTGAAAATCAGCACAACAGGCCCCTCCCCCAGAAGACCAGCTAGACGGACAACTTCCAGGAGAAGCCAAGGGACCTAAAGTACACAGAATCAGAAGATACTCCCCCGTGGTTCTTTTTTTTTGTTTGTTTGTTTTGTTTTGTTTTGTTTTGCTTTTTGATTTGTTTCCTTCCCCCACCCCCTTTTTTTTCTCCTTTCTTTTTCTTCTCTTTTTTTTTTTGTTTTTTTCTTCCCTTTTTTTTCTCTTTCTCTTTTCTTTCCTTCTTTCTCTCCTCTCTTTTTCTCTTTTTCCCAATACAACTTGCTTTTGGCCACTCTGCACTGGGCAAAATGACTAGAAGGAAAACCTCACCTCAAAAGAAAGAATCAGAAACAGTCCTCTCTCCCACAGAGTTACAAAATCTGGATTACAATTCAATGTCAGAAAGCCAATTCAGAAGCACTATTATACAGCTACTGGTGGCTCTAGAAAAAAGTATAAAGGACTCAAGAGACTTCATGACTGCAGAATTTAGAGCTAATCAGGCAGAAATTAAAAATCAATTGAATGAGATGCAATCCAAACTAGAAGTCCTAACGACGAGGGTTAACGAGGTGGAAGAACGAGTGAGTGACATAGAAGACAAGTTGATAGCAAAGAGGGAAACTGAGGAAAAAAGAGACAAACAATTAAAAGACCATGAGGATAGATTTAGGGAAATAAAAGACAGCCTGAGGAAGAAAAACCTACGTTTAATTGGGGTTCCCGAGGGCGCCGAAAGGGACAGAGGGCCAGAATATGTATTTGAACAAATTCTAGCTGAAAACTTTCCTAATCTGGGAAGGGAAACAGGCATTCAGATCCAGGAAATAGAGAGATCCCCCCCTAAAATCAATAAAAACCGTTCAACACCTCGACATTTAATAGTGAAGCTTGCAAATTCCAAAGATAAAGAGAAGATCCTTAAAGCAGCAAGAGACAAGAAATCCCTGACTTTTATGGGGAGGAGTATTAGGGTAACAGCAGACCTCTCCACAGAGACCTGGCAGGCCAGAAAGGGCTGGCAGGATATATTCAGGGTCCTAAATGAAAAGAACATGCAACCAAGAATACTTTATCCAGCAAGGCTCTCATTCAAAATGGAAGGAGAGATAAAGAGCTTCCAAGACAGGCAGCAACTAAAAGAATATGTGACCTCCAAACCAGCTCTGCAAGAAATTTTAAGGGGGACTCTTAAAATTCCCCTTTAAGAAGAAGTTCAGTGGAACAATCCACAAAAACAAGGACTGAATAGATATCATGGTGACACTAAACTCATATCTCTCAATAGTAACTCTGAATGTGAACGGGCTTAATGACCCCATCAAAAGGCGCAGGGTTTCAGACTGGATAAAAACGCAGGACCCATCTATTTGCTGTCTACAAGAGACTCATTTTAGACAGAAGGACACCTACAGCCTGAAAATAAAAGGTTGGATAACCATTTACCATTCGAATGGTCCTCAAAAGAAAGCAGGGGTAGCCATCCTTATATCAGATAAACTAAAATTTACCCCAAAGACTGTAGTGAGAGATGAAGAGGGACACTATATCATACTTAAAGGATCTATTCAACAAGAGGACTTAACAATCCTCAATATATATGCCCCGAATGTGGGAGCTGCCAAATATATCAATCAATTATTAACCAAAGTGAAGAAATACTTAGATAATAATACACTTATACTTGGTGACTTCAATCTAGCTCTTTCTATACTCGATAGGTCTTCTAAGCACAACATCTCCAAAGAAACCAGAGCTTTAAATGATACACTGGACCAGATGGATTTCACAGATATCTACAGAACTTTACATCCAAACTCAACTGAATACACATTCTTCTCAAGTGCACATGGAACTTTCTCCAGAATAGACCACATATTGGGTCACAAATCGGGTCTGAACCGATACCAAAAGATTGGGATCGTCCCCTGCATATTCTCAGACCATAATGCCTTGAAATTAGAACTAAATCACAACAAGAAGTTTGAAAGGACCTCAAACACGTGGAGGTTAAGGACCATCCTGCTAAAAGATAAAAGGGTCAACCAGGAAATTAAGAATTAAAAAGATTCATGGAAACTAATGAGAATGAAGATACAACCGTTCAAAATCTTTGGGATGCAGCAAAAGCAGTCCTAAGGGGGAAATACATCGCAATACAAGCATCCATTCAAAAACTGGAAAGAACTCAAATACAAAAGCTAACCTTACACATAAAGGAGCTAGAGAAAAAACAGCAAATAGATCCTACACCCAAGAGAAGAAGGGAGTTAATAAAGATTCGAGCAGAACTCAATGAAATCGAGACCAGAAGAACTGTGGAACAGATCAACAAAACCAGGAGTTGGTTCTTTGAAAGAATTAACAAGATAGATAAACCATTAGCCAGCCTTATTAAAAAGAAGAGAGAGAAGACTCAAATTAATAAAATCATGAATGAGAAAGGAGAGATCACTACCAACACCAAGGAAATACAAACGATTTTAAAAACATATTATGAACAGCTACACGCCAATAAATTAGGCAATCTAGAAGAAATGGACGCATTCCTGGAAAGCCACAAACTACCAAAACTGGAACAGGAAGAAATAGAAAACCTGAACAGGCCAATAACCAGGGAGGAAATTGAAGCAGTCATCAAAAAACCTCCCAAGACACAAGAGTCCAGGGCCGGATGGCTTCCCAGGGGAATTTTATCAAACGTTTAAAGAAGAAACCATACCTATTCTCCTAAAGCTGTTTGGAAAGATAGAAAGAGATGGTGTACTTCCGAATTCATTCTATGAGGCCAGCATCACCTTAATTCCAAAACCAGACAAAGACCCCACCAAAAAGGAGAATTACAGACCAATATCCCTGATGAACATGGATGCAAAAATTCTCAACAAGATACTGGCCAATAGGATCCAACAGTACATTAAAAAAATTATTCACCATGACCAAGTAGGATTTATCCCTGGGACACAAGGCTGGTTCAACACACGTAAAACAATCAATGTGATTCATCATATCAGCAAGAGAAAAACCAAGAACCATATGATCCTCTCATTGGATGCAGAGAAAGCATTTGACAAAATACAGCATCCATTCCTGATCAAAACTCTTCAGAGTGTAGGGATAGAGGGAACATTCCTCGACATCTTAAAAGCCATCTATGAAAAGCCCACAGCAAATATCATTCTCAATGGGGAAGCACTGGGAGCCTTTCCCCTAAGATCAGGAACAAGACAGGGATGTCCACTCTCACCACTGCTGTTCAACATAGTACTGGAAGTCCTAGCCTCAGCAATCAGACAACAAAAAGACATTAAAGGCATTCAAATTAGCAAAGAAGAAGTCAAACTCTCCCTCTTCACCGATGACATGATACTCTACATAGAAAACCCAAAAGTCTCCACCTCAAGATTGCTAGAACTCATACAGCAATTCGGTAGCGTGGCAGGATACAAAATCAATGCCCAGAAGTCAGTGGCATTTCTATACACTAACAATGAGACTGAAGAAAGAGAAATTAAGGAGTCAATCCCATTTACAATTGCACCCAAAAGCATAAGATACCTAGGAATAAACCTCACCAAAGATGTAAAGGATCTATACCCTCAAAACTATAGAACACTTCTGAAAGAAATTGAGGAAGACACAAAGAGATGGAAAAATATTCCATGCTCATGGATTGGCAGAATTAATATTGTGAAAATGTCAATGTTACCCAGGGCAATATACACGTTTAATGCAATCCCTATCAAAATACCATGGACTTTCTTCAGAGAGTTAGAACAAATTATTTTAAGATTTGTGTGGAATCAGAAAAGACCCCGAATAGCCAGGGGAATTTTAAAAAAGAAAACCATATCTGGGGGCATCACAATGCCAGATTTCAGGTTGTACTACAAAGCTGTGGTCATCAAGACAGTGTGGTACTGGCACAAAAACAGACACATAGATCAGTGGAACAGAATAGAGAATCCAGAAGTGGACCCTGAACTTTATGGTCAACTAATATTCGATAAAGGAGGAAAGACTATCCATTGGAAGAAAGACAGTCTCTTCAATAAATGGTGCTGGGAAAATTGGACATCCACATGCAGAAGAATGAAACTAGACCACTCTCTTTCACCATACACAAAGATAAACTCAAAATGGATGAAAGATCTAAATGTGAGACAAGATTCCATCAAAATCCTAGAGAAGAACACAGGCAACACCCTTTTTGAACTCGGCCATAGTAACTTCTTGCAAGATACATCCACAAAGGCAAAAGAAACAAAAGCAAAAATGAACTATTGGGACTTCATCAAGATAAGAAGCTTTTGCACAGCAAAGGATACAGTCAACAAAACACAAAGACAACCTACAAAATGGGAGAAGATATTTGCAAATGACATATCAGATAAAGGGCTAGTTTCCAAGATCTATAAAGAACTTATTAAACTCAACACCAAAGAAACAAACAATCCAATCATGAAATGGGCAAAAGACATGAACAGAAATCTCACAGAGGAAGACATAGACATGGCCAACATGCACATGAGAAAATGCTCTGCATCACTTGCATCAGGGAAATACAAATCAAAACCACAATGAGATACCACCTCACACCAGTGAGAATGGGGAAAATTAACAAGGCAGGAAACAACAAATGTTGGAGAGGATGTGGAGAAAAGGGAACCCTCTTACACTGTTGGTGGGAATGTGAACTGGTGCAGCCACTCTGGAAAACTGTGTGGAGGTTCCTCAAACAGTTAAAAATAGACCTGCCCTACGACCCAGCAATTGCACTGCTGGGGATTTACCCCAAAGATACAAATGCAATGAAACGCCAGGACACCTGCACCCCGATGTTTATAGCAGCAATGGCCACGATAGCCAAACTGTGGAAGGAGCCTCGGTGTCCAACGAAAGATGAATGGATAAAGAAGATGTGGTTTATGTATACAATGGAATATTACTCAGCTATTAGAAATGACAAATACCCACCATTTGCTTCAACGTGGATGGAACTGGAGTGTATTATGCTGAGTGAAATAAGCCAGTCGGAGAAGGACAAACATTATATGTTCTCATTCATTTGGGGAATATAAATAATAGTGAAAGGGAATATAAGGGAAGGGGGAAGAAATGTGTGGGAAATATCAGAAAGGGAGACAGAACGTAAAGACTGCTAACTCTGGGAAACGAACTAGGGGTGGTAGAAGGGGAGGAGGGAGGGGGGTGGGAGTGAATGGGTGACGGGCACTGGGGGTTATTCTGTATGTTAGTAAATTGAACACCAATAAAAAATAAATTAAAAAAAAAAAGAGCTGAAAAGGCAGATGGGCATCATCTCCCCCTTTGCTCCTCTCCACCAACTAGGTGAGGATGCTTTCCAGGGTTCATGCTTGAAGAAGACAGCCCAGTAGTGGAGGGCCCCACGGAGGCAAGTGAGGATCTGTGCATGCATGTGCATGTGCACACACATAAACATGACTAAGTAGACCAGGTCATTGTCAATATGGTCTGCCTCCCACCCAGCCTCCTTGCAGCAGTGCCCATAAGCCATCACCCGGCTTGTCACATCCAGGGCACTACGGAGGTTGCTTCCCTAATCTCAGCCCAGAACCCATGCTAGGAGAGAGCCTTCTTTTATATTTTCCCCCGACATTGGCCAGAATTTCAAATGCATAAGAAATGGAAGCTTATTAGCAGCTTGGATACTGAAGGGTCCCTGGAGCCCAATGCAATCCACACAGCTTCAGTGCCTCTGTGCATAGCCATCAATGGGGACAGGGAGGCAGGGGACCAGGCATGTAGCTGTAAGCTCAGCTACCTCTTCTTTGGGCTCAACGCTAATTTTCTACCTGCAAGACTTCACTGTATTTTAATAGAAGGAAACCAGTTCCTGTCTTCCTTTTAGTTTCTTGGCACATTTAGTGCCCCCTATGATATTTTTGGCAGATTCATTGCTGGCAGATAGAGGACTTTTTGTAACTACCACAAAACAACTGTTAAGTGCAAGAAAACAAAAAGATTTTTTTTTTCCAGATAGAAAAAGAATACAGACACGTCTGGCTTCATAAAATTACTGTCAGTCAGTGGGCATATGGGTTCTTGAAAAGCTGGGCAGAAATCACAATATTGTCAAAAGGATCCCTGAAGTGCATCCCACTCTACCTGGCAAGTGCTTATTCCTCCTTCAGAACCTGCTTAAATGGCCCCTACTTTAGGAAACCTTTTCTGGGCCCCCTTCTGTGGAAGGGAACGGATTCTTGTTGCATCTCTACCATGTGCCAGGGACTGGGCTACGGTCATCCTCTCTACAACCCCGCAGGTAGATAGCAGTGCCATTTTAGGGGTAAAGAACCGAGTCTGCAAAGTTAACAGGCTTCTACAAGGCTCTGCAGCTCATAGGTGATGAGGCCAGAGTTGAAACCAGGTTGGCTGGTGATAAAACTCATGCTCTGTTCATTATAAATAGTTTCAGAGTTAGTTCTTCTGCTCGCAGAGCACTTTCCTTTTGACTTTTCATCATGGGTCATACCTGCTTTTGATCATTTGTTGACTGGTTCTTCTTTTCCACTTGGTGGGGCTCCTTGACACAGGGACTTCATGGGCTTCCTAGGGCCTCATGTGTCTTTCCTATGGGAAGGATGCAGGAATATTTGTGGAATGAACGTAGGAACTGATTGCAGATTCCCTCAGAGATGTCTTATCTGTAGCCATTTTCAATCAAGCTGCAATTCCTTCTTAGAGTCCTTTGCTTGCCTCCTGTGGCTCTCTAGATGAACAGTAAGACCACCTTCAATTTAAGAAGCCTAGCCTCCCCTCCTATTATCCCTAAGGAATAAAAACAACTGGGAAAGAGTGGCCAGGAAACTATAGATAGTTTTACTATAAAATCTTCATTCTAAATCTGAATTCACTGGAAGTAAGACTTAGCCAACAATGGTTCTATTTACTTCCAATTTTCAGAAACGTGACTTGAGATCACTGAGCGGTAGATCAAGAGCAATGTCCTGCAACATTTTCATCTCCTCCCATTCCCCCCCACTCATCCCCAGCTCTGTGGTCTTGGTCCCTTGCATGGACAGGTGTTCTTCCTGTCATGACTTTGCTGCTGCTCGAGGTGGGGAGTCGGCAGGAGCATCAGGCTTCTGAAAACTCTTCCATCCAGCCCATGCCAACCCCTCTCACTAATCTACTCACTGTGATAACACTGATGAGAATAAGCACCAATACTTGCTAAGCACTCATTATGTGCCAGGCACCAAGCACTTTCTGTAATTAAGTCACCTAATCTCTGCAAAATTCATTTCACAGATTAGGAAATGCAGGCACAGAGTAGTTACAGGATTTGGCCTCAGTTACAGAGCTACGAGGCGGGGGTGGGGTGGGGGGAGCTGGTATTTAAAACCAAGTGGGCTGACTCCAGAAGATGCAAGTTTAACCACTCTGTACCAACGCCTTGCCATAGGCTCTGGGTGGGCTGGGGGTGGATCTCAGGATCGCCCTACCTGCATCCACATCACATCTTGGTCATTCAACTGTTTTGCCCATGGCTCCTTGCTCCTGTCCTTATTCCAGCTTCTGAACTTGCCTTAGGCACTGGCTTAGAAACACTTTCTTCCTTGTCTTTAGTGCTCTCTCTCAGGATGTCGTTGTATTTTTGCTCCGGAGTCTTACACACTGCATCTCTGGATAACAGACCCACCCCCAGCTTCACTCCTCCATCAGGAGAAGGTGATCAGACTTCACCTGCTGAGAAAAGCAAGAGTCTCTGGCACGCAGCCAGTTTTCCTAATGAGGCGCACATCTCCTGCAAGATGCATCCTGCTAGAGGAGCTCTTTTGTTAGCTGTATTGTTAATGGCCAGAGCTCAGTAAATCCCCACAACTACTCCAGCCTCACAAGGTGGAGAAGGAGCATGGTTGAAGCTATGCTGACCAGGTGGTGCCTCAGGGAGGTGTCACAAAGGTGGGAAGCATCCTCTTGCATGCCTCTGGTTCTGTCTCCTCCACTGGATCCCTCTGCTCCCAGCATGCTCAGAGGCCAGCGTGTGTGGAGGAATGTCACCATCCCTTCTGGATGCAGTGGGGGCGAGGCGGGTGGAGGGAATAGTTTCATCTGAATTCTCTTCTTCTTACTCTACATTCCACTGCCACCCCTGTTCCCCCTCTCTGGCCTCTGCCCCCCCACTGGCCAGGAATCTGAGGTAGTTTTTGGTAGTGATTCTGGGCTTGTGGATTTACAAAGAAGTTTCCACCAGAAAACATGCCTGGGAGAGCTCATTCAGCTATGGGGATCCCTCTGATGTTCAGAAATCATCCTTCTGGAAGCTACGTAACTACTGATCAGAATCTCAACTCCACATGACATTTCTGCACATTTCCTGCTTCCTGAGCCTACGCATGTGGAGTCTATGAAGCAGCCAGCTCACAGACCTCCGTGGTCACTGGGGACGTGGGGTTCGTAGCAGGCAGGTCTGACTGGCTGCAGGTTCAGTTCCTCTGGTCCCTGTGGGCAAATGAGAGGTCACCAGGGCGAGCTCTGTGTCACATGTACATTTACTTTAGCAGTTCTGAGGTTGACTGAGGAAAAAGAGAAACGTTTGCTGAGAATAATCTGTCCAATTCACAGAACATTGAGGGACAGGAAGACATTTAATTGAGATTATCGTCAACCCTTCCTCTATTGTCAAAATGCCAGGCGGCTTGGCGGAACCTGGAGCCATAATAGGACAGTTCTGATCCCTGACCCACCATGTAGGTCTGTGAGCTCTTGGATAAGTCATTTATCTTCTCAGCACTTTAGTTTCATTGTCTGTAAAATAAGGCGGATCCTAATAACTTTTACAGAGCTGCTTACAATAAAGCTCTTTATATAGATAAGATCATTAAATCCTTTTAACAACCCTAATGTAGTTGTTTCCTGGAGCTGATGTAACAAATTATACAACATCAGTGGCTTAAAGCAATGGCAGTTTATTTTGTTGCAGTTCTGGAGGCCAGAAGCCTGAAGCCAGTGTCAGAATGGCCGCACTCCCTCCTGAGGGACTTAGGGACAATTCGTCTTTACCTCTTCTAAATTTTGAGGGTCCTTGGCCTTCCTTAACTTGTAGCTGCATACCTCCCTCCCATCTCTACCTCCATGGCCTTCTTGCCTGGGTCCCAATCTCCCTTTCCTTTCCCTTAAGGATACTACCCATTGGCTTTAGGATCCAATCTAAATCCAGGAGGACATCATGCTGAGATCCTTAACTCAGTCACATCCATAAAAACTCTATTTCTGAATAAGGTCACATTCACACAGGTGCCAGGGGTTAGGACTTGGAAATGTTCTTTTTGGGGAGACATAAGTCAACTCACTATACCTATGAAACAGGTACCTCTATTTTTCCTATTTTACAAGTTAGGAAACTGATCAGGGTCACACTGATCAGTCAGTAAGTGGCAGATCTGAAATGAAATCTGTGGGATCTGACTTCAGAGCTCATTTGGAAAAATCACTACATCAGACAAATATTTATTGAACTAGGTAGATAGTTTTAGTTGCTAAAGACACAACAGTGGAAACAAAATAAAAGGGAAAACAGCCCCCAAAGCTGTGCTAGGAATGGCAAGGAAGCCAGCATGACTGAAGCTGAGGGAGTGAGGGGGTCTGCAGCAGAAGCTGAGATCAGAAGGTAACAATGACCAGATTGTGTGGAACTTTCTAGTGACTTTGCTGTGCAATCCAAATGAGATGGAAGATGAATCAAGGTTTTGAGTGAAGAAATGACAAGGATCTGCTTTGTGTTTTAAAAGGAACCCCAGAGTGACTATTAGGTAGGTTGAGAGCTGATTCTTGCAGGTCCAAGGCATGAATCGGGAGACAGTTGGAAGGTTACTACAATTAGGCAACAGATGCTGATGCTTGGAGCAGGGAGGCAGTAGTGGTAGAAAGATGGTCAGATTCTGTGGCAGCACGTTGGATGTGGGCTTTGCAAGAAAGAGGATGCCAAGCTCTTTGACTTGAGCACCTGGAAAGCTGGAGTTGCCGTTGACCCTCCTGCTTTCCTGTCAGGGCTCTTGGAAGAACCAAATAAAGTAAGTGGGAAAGTACCCTTTGTGGCTCTGAAAGTTTGTCCAGTGCCTTTTGTTATTGCTGTGGTTGTGGCTATCGTTATTTTGGGGTCTGAAACTTTTTTCCATCTCTACGTTGCCTGGGAGGTGCCAGACTGGGTTGAACCACTGTCAAGAAAATCAGTGTCTCAATTACGAGAGAATATAATTAGCTGATTATAATTTTAATTTGTCCTGTTTTAGTACCTTAGTCTCTTCCTTGTCTGTGCTGAGTACATATTTGAGATTCAAGAAGCCTTTCTCTGTCATAATGGACAAGACGGTATCAATACAGACAGCAACAAAGGAAACAGTGGCAATTTCGAAATTATCTCCTTGAGATCCTTGTCATTTTTTCTCTAAGCCATTGTATTTAAATAGAGGAGTTGCAGGCTCTCCGCTCTGCACAGCGTGAAGTACACAATGACAGGCTACCGTTTTAGAAGCGATAAATTCATTCCTTTCCAACTTGCCCAGGTTTCTAGTAACATCCTTATCAATGTGACAGTTTCCTGTTGATTTTTTCTTAAAGGAGAGTAATGTTCCATATTTGATTCACGAGCGTACTGGTGAATTTCCATTGCTTCTTCGGTTGGTTCATTCAAACATTTCACAACCTTTATTAGCATGAGGCAGCTATTATTTTCAATTTCCCTATTTTACAGATAAAGAAACTGACATGCAAAGAGGTGAAACTAACATGCCCAAGGCCACACAGCTAGTAAGAAGCATGGCTTGGATTTCAAGCCCATCTACCCCCTCTCTCCAAAGTGTAACTGTCACACTGGATGGTGGGTTTTCAGAGCGACTGGTTTTACGGGAATGAACCTTTATTTTTCCTCCTTTTCAAAACCACTTTTTATTAACCTTAGTGAAATGTTGGGATCACAGGGTTATTTTAATGAAAAATAGTTTTATTACTTTTAAATGTTATATAAATGATCAACTAAGATATAATAGAGTGCAAATAATGAACATGAGGAGAGTTAATGAAAAAATTACAATTCATAATAAGCCTGCAGACCGCAAGCGTGTATCATAAACATAAAAGACCTTTAACATTACAATAATTAACTGCTGGACTCAGAAGTTGCTGAAGCATGAAAGGAATGCTTAATTTAAGAGCACTTAATTCTAGAAAAAGGATACTGATTTAAAATGGATTTCCCTTACCTACTGAGATCCCCAAAGTTTTCAGTAGCAGGGGTAATTTCAAACTATATACTCAAGAAAGACCACA
Source organism: Canis lupus familiaris (assembly GCF_011100685.1). Taxonomy (NCBI): domain Eukaryota; kingdom Metazoa; phylum Chordata; class Mammalia; order Carnivora; family Canidae; genus Canis; species Canis lupus. The sequence continues at coordinate 39,892,396 of NC_049230.1, read as the reverse complement.
GACACTGTTCTCTGCCTTCACATCAAAATCTGAATGAGTAGAACTCAAATTAAATAGCATTTTTTGGATCCATGATAATCTTCCCTGGTTAGAGCAGCAATGGAACAATGGGATACCATCCATACCCTCCTGGTCTGTTTTCTGTGTGCTTATATTAGATTTCAAGATTCTCATTCCAACTACATATACTCAACCATACTTTGAAAAATCATAATTGGTTAGAGGTAGAAGGGAGCCTGTGGTTTTAGAGTTGAGAACTGCCATAGAGTCTAGCTCTATTACCTCCTCTCTGTGCAAATTTGGGCCCATCTTTAAACTCACTGAGCTTCAGCTTCTTTATCAGGCATGTTAAGATAATAATGATAATATCTGTGTCATAGGGCTATTTTGAGTATTTGAGCATTGAATGTGAAATGTCTACTATGGTCACTGGCACATTAAATAGTGCTAAGTTAATGGAGTCTATTACTACAATTGAGCCATACGTTGCAACCTCTTTACTTTAAAGATGAGGAACTAAAGTATCAGGAGGTTAAAGTGACTTGCCCAAATCCACCTGGCTATCCAATGATCCAGATGGTGTAAAAGCAGAATCAAGGTGTCCTGCCTACAACCTCAATACCTCATCAACCATTATGTTAACACTGAAGAACACCTCCTCCTACACGTCCATTGTAAAAACTCTTCATGTGGAACATATCAATCTAGAAAGGCACTGACTGTAAGAGGACATGCTGGAAGCAGGCAAAGTCATGAATACCCTGAATTTCCTAAAATTCCTGCTGTCTGAGATTTTGAAGGAAAAGATCTGGGCCCCCAGTCCTATGCCTTTAAATGGAACTTTCTCCATGACATGTAGTCAGCTCCCAGATGTGTCAAATTTTTGGTCCTCTGTGTCCTACACAATAAATATTTCACACGTGACTACCCGACCTGCTCCTGATCATGACCTTTGGTCCTGTTGCTTGCTCTGACCTCTTTTAATTTAAACTTCTCTCAAGGTCCTGTCCTCAACTCTCCTTTGCTACTCCTTTTACACACCTCTCTGCATTCCATCAGCCTTTGACCTCTTCATGGCAAGCGCTCAGGGCACCAGCTACCAAAGTATTGACCTATGTAACCCATGGCCTTGCTGGGTTTGCTCCAATTCAATAGTTAGTTTAGAACAATAAAAAACAGTCCTATTTTAAACAGAGGGTACTTCCAGAACTTACACCCCCAGGAGATAGTATAGATTTATATGGAATTTAGCACCTGCTTACTAGAAGCAAATGCATTAAATTCATTAGGTCTAGAAATTTCATTAAATATCCCAGGAACAATCAACTCCCAATACTCCCTTAATAGTATTAATGAAAGAGAGAAACTTGCCCCGAAGACTTATTCAATTCTAGTCCTCTGGCATCTCTGGAATCTCTTATTAAAACAAAACAATAATAACAAAAGTCTAAATGGAAATCAAACTGATCGTGCCTTGTCTGTAATGCTGCCCACTGGCATTTGTAGAAATTGACTCTGGCATTTTGAAATACCCCCTTCCTCCTGCAGTACATTGCTTTCCACATTTTTATTGAGCTTTGTTTGTTTGTTCTACTATCTCCTTCATCACATGGCTTTTCAGAGTTCAAAAGGATAATAACATTGCCCACGGAATCAGCACCCTATCCTCTAGGATGATTGGATAAGTTAGGAAGTTTGGGGCTGCCACCTAATAGAATAACCAACTCAACCTGGCTCAAAGAGTTAATGTTTAGTTCACATAAGAAGCTTAGAGTGGTTTTCAGACATTGGACAACAGTCTGCACAGGATACCATATTATCCTGAGAGAAGAGCCACAGAGAAGAGCCTTACGATTGCCCTGTCTCACTGCCAGGAGAGTTTCTAGACTGTGGTAGAGGGGAGAAGAACCCTAACAGAATCTGGTAGTCTTCCTGAGTTGAGATGACAGAGGCAGAACCATCCCCAGAGATCAAACAGGGCCAGGGATAGAATATGTTTCTATCAGCCAGAATTGCAGTAACTTTGCAATACATCAGGCCTTGAACACAGTTCTCAGAAAGGTATTGTTTCAGTAGTGGAGATAAATTACCCATAGACTGGTGCTGTCCTGGACTCACCTAATTTAAAAGCAAGCTTCTGAAACAGAAGTCAGCAAACATTTTCTGTAAATGATAGTTAGGCCCTGTAGGCCATATAGTTCCTGTCTCAATTACTTAAGTTTGCTGTTGTCATGCATAAGCAGCCACAGGCCATACATAAATGAATGGATGTAGCTGGTGACTGTGTTCCATTAAAAGTTCATTTACACAAACAAAAAAATGGGCTGGATTTTGAATGTAGTTTGCTGATCCCTGCTCTAAACCATCAAAATTGTTTCCAAATAATTTAACTGCATCCCAGAACAAGGCCACCAAACACTTAAAGGAATTAAAAAAATGACAACACCTAACAACATAAAATTTGCCATGCCTGTCATCCAATAAAAAATTATCAGGCAGACAAAGAAACAGAGAACCCATAATCAGAAAAGTAAATCAATAAAAACATGCCCCAGAAAGAAACAGATGATCAAATTAGTAGATAAAGAATTAAAACAGCTGTTATCATCATATACCAGTTGTCTGAGGAGAAAGAGGAAAATGTAAGCGTGATAAAAGAGACATAGAAGATATCAAGAGGATCCAAAACAAAATTTTACAGATGAAAAATATGCTTCAAAACTCATTTTATTAGGCCAGTATTACCCTGATTTCAAAACCAGATAAGGACACCACAAGAAAAAAAAATTACAAGCCAATACCCTTAATGAACATATGCAAAAAGCCTCAACACAATATTGGCAAACTGAATTCAGCAATATATTAAAATGATCATACATCATGATCATCATCCATGGGCTTTATGCTAGGGATGCAAGTATGGTTCAACACTCACAAATCAATCAAGTTGATACATCACATTAACATCATGAAGGATAAAAATCATATGGCCATGTCAATAAATACAGGAAAAGAATCTGATAAATTCAATATCAATTTATGATTAAAAACTCTCAACAAAGTGGATATAGATGGAATATACTTCAAAATAATTAAGGCCATACATGACAAGCTCACAGCTAATATCATATTTGATAGTGAAAAGCTGAAAGCTTTTCTTTTTTTTTTTTTTAATTTTTATTTATTTATGATAGTCACAGAGACAGAGAGAGAGAGAGGCAGAGACACAGGCAGAGGGAGAAGCAGGCTCCATGCACCGGGAGCCCGACGTGGGATTCGATCCCGGGTCTCCAGGATCGCGCCCTGGGCCAAAGGCAGGCGCCAAACCGCTGCGCCACCCAGGGATCCCGAAAGCTTTTCTTTTAAGATGAGACACAAGAGAAGCATTTCCACTCTCACCACTTTTATTCAACACAGTATTGGAAGTTCTAGCCACAGGAATTAGGCAAGAAAGAGAAAGACATCCAAATTGGAAAAGAAGTAAAACTGTTAACTATTTGCAGGATATGATTTTATATATAGAAAATCCTAAAGACTACCAAAAAACTAGATTAGTTGGAACTAATTAGTCTAAATTAGTTAGAACTAATTTAGTGAAGTTTCAGGATACAAGATTAGTATACAAAAATTTGTTGTACTTCTATACACGCATTATGAATTATCAGAAAGATAAATTAAGAAAACAATCTCAATTACAATTGCGTGAAAAAGAATAAAATAACTAGAATAAATTTAATTAAGGAAGTAAAAGACATATACACTGAAAACTATGACATTGATAAAATAAATTGTAAAAGCACAAATATTATGGATATTCCATGCTCATGGATTGAAAGAATTAATATTGCTAAAATGTCCACACTACACAGAACAACCTATAGATTCAATGCAATACCTAACAAAATTCTACTGGCATTTTTCTCAGCAGTAGAACAAAAAATCCTAAAGGTATATGGAACTACAAAAGATTCCAATTTGTCAAAGCAATCTTAAGAAAGAAAAAGGAAGCTGGAGACATGACAGTCCCTGATTTCAAATTGTAGTACAAAGCTATAGTAATCAAACCAGTACGATATTAGCATAAAAACAGGCACTTAGTCCAATAAAACAGAACAAATAGCCCAGAAATAAACAATATTCATGGTCAATTAATTTACAACAAAAGAAGCAAGAAAATACAATGAGGAAAGAACACTCTCTTCAAAAAGTGGTGCTGGGAAAACTGGACAGCTACATGGAAAAAGTCAAACTAGACCACTATCTTACATTATACCTAAAAATTAACTCAAAATGGATTAAATAATTGAATGTAAGACCTGAAACTGCAAAACTACTAGAAGAAAACAGAGGTGGTTAGCTCCTTGACGTTGGTCTTGACAATGATATTTTTTGGATCTGACTCCAAAAGCAGATGCAACAAATGCAAAAATAAATAAGTGGGACGATATCAAACTAAAAGCTTCTGTACAGCAAAATATAATATCAAAAAAATGAAAAGCAATCTACTAAAAGAGAGAAAACATTTTCACATCATATTATCTGGTAAGTGATTACTATCCAAAATAAATAACTCCTGCAACTCAACACCAAAAAACCCCAAATAATTTAAAAGTGGACAAAGCCTTAAGATGGTTCTCTACAGGCTCCTACTACCGACAGCTCTGCTGGGCACTCAACCAGGGCATTCTGCAGGGATCCATAGATTTTCTCGGGGTTACGTTCTCTGACCTTTTATACAGCAAACTCTTTTTTAAAATTTTTTTTGTGTATTTTTTTGTTGGAGTTTGATTTGCCAACGTGTAGTGTAGCACCCAGTGCTCATCCCATCGAATGCCCCTCTCAGTGCCCATAAAAAGAAAGAAAAAAAAAGTGGACAGAGGATCTGAACAGATATTTTTCCAAAGAAGACATGTAGATGGCCAACAGGCACATGAAAAGTTGCTTAATATCATTAACTAGGGGAATGCAAATCAAAAGCACAATGAGATATCACCTGATATCTGTTAGAATGGCTATCATAAAAAAGAAATAACAAGGGTTGGCAAAAATATGGAGAAAAGAGAACATTTATGCACTGTTGGTGGGAATGTAAATTGGTTAAGCTACTACGAAAAGCAGTATGAAGTTTCCTTGAAAACTTAAGAATAGAACTACCATATGATCCAGAAATTTCACTTCATGATATATACCTGAGGAAAGTGAAAAAACTGTGATTCAAAAAGATATATGTACCACTATGTTCACTGCAGCATTATTTAGAATAGAAACAGCCTAAGTGTTCCTTGATAGATGAATGATAAAGAAGATATTATATATGTATACATATGTGAATGTGTGTATCTATATATATCTCACATTTATTATATAAATATATATAATGTATAATCATACATATTATATATATATAATAGAATATTAGTCAGCCATGAGAAAGAAGGAAATCATGCCATTTGCAACAACTTGGTTGGACCTTGAGAACATTATACTCAGGGAAATAAGTCAGACAGAGAAAGGCAAATACTGTATGATCTCACTTACATGAAGAATCTAAAATCTAAAAAACGAATCAACTAAACAAAATGAAAGAAAGCAACTCCCCATCATGCCCCCCTACTCAGCCAAAAAAAAAAAAAAAAAAAGCTCACAGATACAGAGAACAGAATGGTGATTATCAGATGGGAGGGGGAGGGAGGCAAAATGAGTGAAGGGAGTCAAAAGCTACAAACTTCATGTCATAAATAAATTAGTCATGGAGATGTAATAAACAGCATGGTGACTATAGTTAATAAGACTGTATAACATAGGGCACCTGGGTGACTCAGTTGGTTAAGTATCTGCCTTCAGCTCAGGTCATGGTCCCAGGGTCCTGAGATTAAGTCCTGCATAGGGATCCTTGTTCAGTGAGGAGTATTTTTCCTTCCTCTCCCTCTGACCCTCTCCCAGCTTGTGCTCTCTCTTGCTCTTTCTCTCAAATAAATTTTAAAAAATATTTTAAAAAGGCTATTGCACATTTAAAGTTGCTAAGAGAGTAAATTTTAAAAGTCCTTATCACAAGAAAGAAATTTTTAAACTAAGTATTGTGACAGATAACTAGACTTATTGTGCTGATCATTTTGCAATGTATACAAATATCGAATCATTATAGCATATACCTGAAACCAATATAATGTTATATGCCCTTTATGCCTTAATTAAAAAAAAATATACTGGGGGCCCCTGGGTAGCTCTGTCAGTTAAACACCCAACACTTGGTTTTGGCTCAGGTCATGATCTCAGGGTCCTGGGATTCAGCCCCACCTCTGAATCCACACTCAGGGAGGAGTCTGCTTGGGATTCTTTCTCACTCCCTCTCTGCCCTTCCTGCTCATGCTCTCTCTCCTTCTAAGACAAATAAACGAAACCTAAAAGAAAGTAACTGTTAACCTGGGATTCTATTTCAAGTGAAAATATATTCCCAAAACAAAGGTGAACCAAGGATTTGCAAACAGACAAATATTGGGGATGAAAAGTAAAGCATAGAGGATATAGTCAATACTTTTATAATAATGTTGTATGGTGACAGATGGTAGCTACACTTATGGTGAACATTGCGCTGTATAGAATGGTTGAATCACTATGTTGTACACCTGAAACTAATATAATAGTGCATGTCTACTATACTCCAATAATAAAAACTTGAAAAATGCAGATAATGGCAGAATTTATCACCAGCAGGCACTACCACATGAAATGTTAAAATAAATCCTTTAAGCAGAAAATGAAATTATGCCAGATGGAAATTTTAATTTATATAAAAAATATCTGAGTAAATAGAAAATATTTTTTCTTATTTAAAAAAAGCTCTTTAAAAGATTACATTTAGAAAGTACAAATAATGATGTATTGTGGGGTTTATAACACATGTAGAACAAAATGTATGCCAAAGATAGCACTAAGGTGGAATGGGAAATACTATATTCACATACATACATACTATATGTGAAGTGGTCTAACATTTGCTTCAAGACAGAGTCTGATAAATTAAAGATTTATACTGATGGGCACTGAGGGGGTCACTTGATGGGATGAGCACTGGGTGTTATACTATATGTTGGCAAATCAAACTCCAATAAAAAAAACATACAAAAAGAAAAAGATTTATACTGTAGACTCTAGAGGTGTAGTTCTACGTTGGCCATCCTGGGGATATCTGTCAACAACGTGAGGAGAGCTGCTACTGGCCCCTAGTGGGTAGAGGCCAGGGATGCTGTTAAACATCCTACGATGCTCAGGACAGCATACTATGACAAATAATTATCCAGCCCCAAACGTGTCAGAGTTTAGAAACCTTGCTTTAGAACAACCAGAAAAAAAACAGAAAACAAAGACAGAACTAGGAAACCGACAAAGGAGATACAATGAAATCATTAAAAATAATCAATTAATTCAAAAGAAGACAAGGTGAGTAGAAAGAGGAATAAAGACCAGATGGGGCAAATAGAAAGCAAATAGCAAGTTGGTATATTGAAAGCCCAACCACATCCATAATCACATTCAATAAACTGGTCTCAACATCCCAATTAAAGGTGGAGATGGTCAGATTGGATTTAAAAAAGCAGGACTCAACTTTGTGATGTCTACAAAAGCCAACGTTAAGCATAAAGATAAAGATAAAAGCAAAAGGATATAACAAGGTAAACAATAGTAACACTAATCAAAAGAAAACTGGAGTGGCTTTATTAATGCCAGAAAAGGAGATTTCAGAGCAAGGAACATGACCAGGGACAAAAAGATTCATTTCACAATGATAAAGGGGTCAGTTCATCAAAAGGACATAATAACAATACATGTTTACACACGTAACAGCAGAGCTTCAAAACACACAAAGCAAAAAAAAAAAAAAAAAAAAAAAAAGAAAGAAAAAAGTTAAAAGAAGATAAATAGCCACATTTATAGTTGGAGACATCAACACCCCTCTCATTGGACATGTGAACAATATGCAGCTGGAAAAACAGTAAGAATATAGAAGGCTTGGCTAATAATGGTAAAAGAGGATGATTTTCCCCTACAATCAATAACAAGCAAGAAGATCAGCTCTTACCACTTCCATTTGGCATTGTAAAGGAGGTCCTAGCTAGTGCCACAAAACAAGAAAAATAAATAAAAGGCATATAAATTGGAAAGGAAGAAGTAAAAATGACTTTATTCACAGATGAAATAATCTTCTATACAGACAATTGTAAAGAATTTACAAAAAAAGGCTACCAGAACTAATAAGTGTGTTTAGTTGATACACACATTATGAAGTTTGAAAATTATGCATAGTTAAAAAAGCCACATGAGAGAGAACACACTGTATGACTTCATTTCTATAAAATTCTAGAAAATGCAAGCTAGTGTATAGTCACAGAAATCAGATCAATTGTTCCCTAGGGCTGGAGATAGAAGGAAGGAAGGATTGCAAATGGACATGAGGGAACTTTGGGAGGTGATAAAGATGTATATTTTGCTGATCGTGTTGATGGGGTTATAGGTGTGTTTGTCAAAACTCATTAGACTGAACAATTTAAATATGTGCATATTACTGCATAATGATCATATCTCAATAAAGCTATAAAAATTTTAGAAGGAGAAATGGAAGGAGGAGGAGGAAGAGAAGCCACCCACCACCTACAGCTAAGGTGGGCAGCAGTATTACCAGGACCCTCTCTTCACACAGTCATTCACAGTGCTGGCTTCTCCTACGGCTGTTTCCCCATGCTACTCAAGATCAATGCCACAAACTTCCTTGGGCTCATAGGAGAAAGAGACTCCACAAAATTCCCACTTAGGGTAGGAAAGTACTTCCCTAGAGTCCTCCAGTAAACTTCTCTCCATATCTCATTGGCCAGAACTGTACCATATGCCTTTTCCTGAGCCTTCCATTAATCAGGTCTACCCCATTATTCATTCAGTAGAAAAAGGTGCTTGCTTGCTAATCCCAAGGATTCCTTACAGTGATCCTATTTTTCACTTTGCTGTGAAGGACAGTCTTTTCTTCTCCCCACCCTCACCCCCACCTCCTCTCCTTCTCCTCCTTAATAAAGACATACAATAAACAAAAGCTACATATGAATTCATAGATTAAAAAAAAGTGTTCAGACATACTTATGAAGGATGGAGCTCTAAATCGAGAAGATGGGCTTACTCTGCTACTATGAGGACATTCCCTGGAGACCATCTACATCTCTTGGGGTCTGTTGGATGGGTTGGGAGAGAGAGGTGTGATTGCTCCCAGGTTTCTCACCTTCTGACTTCAGATGTTCATTAATTCAGAACTTGTGATGAATCAACCATGACCAGGGGAAAGCTGATATATACATGTATATGTATATGTATATGTATATGTATATATATATGATAAAATTAAAAAAATATATAGAAAATCCACATCTCATCTGGCTCCATGATATATAGTGTGTGATTTAATTTCAAGAGGAAAAATTGGAAAGTTGCCTCTCTGATGCTATTTCTCATAAATGCCCAGATATTAATCTTTTACAGGTTAAAAAGCAGTTCCAAATTTTCTAATTGACATTGTCCTAGACAATAAAGCAGACAAATTGTTTTAATAATACATTTCATTTTTGCCATGGGACTCACTCTGGTTATTTCTGAACTGAATGGAAAAAAAAAAAACACCTCTGCCCATACATATTTTTATTTTTCCTGAGTTGACCCTTGTTCAAGAAGGACTGCTCACCACAGTGGTCTACAGGGCAAGAGTTTGCTAAGCAACTGAAGAATTCACCCTGGATTTCAGGGAAATTCTTAATCTACTTGGTAGAACTAATCTTTGAAATTCTGTTAATGGTATCCACTTACATGGTAATGTTCTAGTTACAAAGGTGTTTTATCTGTTCATTCAAAGTGGGGAAACTCTATTTAATTCTACTTGGAACTCTTTGTTAACACCTGATAAGTGTCAGGAAATAATAAAATGCTCCCCAGGATCTGGGGAACCTGGAGATTAGTGGCTTAGTTTGCAGGGGGACCCTTTCTCCACAGTTTTAACACCATCCATGGCTGATGGCTGGATCCTATAGGTGCTTGGCTAAAGGATGTGGACATAAGTCTGTGCTTGCATTGGGCTGGTTAGATGACCAGACCCTAGAAACCTCTGTTCATCTACCCCTGCCATCTTCACAGGGGTGTGAAGCCCTTCTGCACATGGCTCTTGGCCTGGTGTCCTTTCAGTCCTAACAGCCAGCCACTTTACTGGAGTGCTGTCCTCTGCCTGCTGGAATCTGCACCTACCACATGGAAAGCTAGAGGTCCTTAGGAGTGTACATCCCCGGGGGGAGCAGCCCTTAACCAATGCCTGACAGGTGCAGGGTGTGTCAATACTCCACCTCCCTTGCGCATTCAATGAGATGTGATCTAGACCATCATAACAAGACCTGTGGATCTGATTCAGAAAGTCAGTGCTGGAATTAGAATTCTGCTTTTCTGACTAGTTTCCTGGTGATTGCCAAGGCTGCTGGTCCAGGACCATACTTAGAATCCCACAGGTCATCCGGTTTCCAGAACACCCCATGAGGCTGAGTAAAATTTCCACCTTGGAGACTTTGGTCACCTTGCTTAGTCTGGCCAACTTCTAGGGCCTAATTCACTACTGATTTTTCCTGGGAATACCTCTTAATAAATCACTTTCACACAAATCCTTGTCTCAGGGTCTGCTTCTGGTGTACCCACCCTAAGGCAACAAATAATAAATGTCTTGGCAGGTGGAGGGTACTAGTCAAGATCTAGCATGACTGGGCACCTGCTCTATCCATCAATCTGAGGTATGCCATGAAATTCCCAAGACTCCTGACTTTTGCTCATGCTGTTCTATAAAGCTGGGATTATTGCTTCCAGTTCCTTGCACATTCCTCATTTTTCAAGATTCCTTTCTAATGCCATCCTCACCACAAGGCTGTTCCTGATCTCCATGGTTGGAATCAGCCCCTCCTCCCCTGGGTTTCACAGCATGTTGCTATGCCTTGCTTCCTTCATCCAAATAATGGGTATATTGATCCTTGCCCTTTTCACAGTCATAAAGTTGTTGTGATAACCAAATGAGAGAATAAATGTGAAATTCCTCACTATGCTGAAAAAGTTCATATGGATACCAGCTGTGAAGATAATGACGATTATGTAGGAAAATACACAGCATCATGAACTTACTGTAGAGTTATTCTAAAATATGCATGTATCTGGATCTATATATTAAATCTTGTATTTAAGCACTGGAAAGTAGGAAACATTTATTATGTTCAAACTTAAGCCTTAAAGTTTTCAGATTTGAGGTATCTACCTGTTATTTGGGAGCTTTCTTGCTAACTTATAATACTGCAGCCCAACCCAGGTTTTACACTCTGTAAAACCAAGACCAAGGTCAAAGGGGGCCACGTTCTGGGAGGAGGATATGAGGTGAAGTCCAGCTTCTGGGGCATCTCAGTGGGGCTTTCAGGGCAGTCAGCTTTCCCCTCACCAGCAGACCATGCTGTAAAGATGATCACAGTAGGCTGTGGAAAACTTTGGGGAAAGACAAAAAGTTAACGTTTGCCACTTCTCAGGAGATGATGACAGCACCCAGGCAGAAATATCTGGAGCTCAGCAGGATGTGTGAAGACTGGCCTGAGAAAGAGAGGTAGGAGGTAGGAAGATGAGTGTGGGAACAAGCTAAGTCGGGTGTCGGGCTTGACAAATTATTATTCAGCTGGCTTGCCTGAATTGTGACATATTATTTATTAAAATGGAAGAAAAATTTTAAAAAGTGAGATGTCAGCCCCAACCCCAACCTTCCTAAGCACAGGCAGCTGGCGCAAAGCAGCCTCTGCACAGGCTAAAACCACAAAGTGATAGCAGTGTGGGGAGGAAAAAAATCACGGAGTGAATTTAGAATCATACAGACACAGGTGCATGTTTGGCTCCATTACCCAGTATCTGAAGGCTTTGAGACAATTCCTCTGTCCTTTCAAAACCTTGATGTTCTTACTATAAAGGGGATAATGATATAGAAAAGAGTTGTTGTCAGGATCAAGGCAGAATATGGATAGAAAAGCATCTTGCCAATAACTTCATAACATTATGAGTATGACTATGAATGATGATCGAAATGGTGGTTAAGTTGATATCTTACAGGTTTTAAGTTTTTTTTTCAATCTGATACAATACATGGCCACGGTCATCAATTTATTTACTTGAAGAAATGAGCCTTATCCTCAGGAGTTTGCAGGCTATAGGAGTACAAACTTATAACCCAATAATTGAAAGATATTATTTGGGATTAGAGAACATACACTATCATCTTCATTATAAGAAAAGGGGAAATGAGGGTCCAAAAGCCAAATGACTTGTCCAAGGTCACGCAGCCAAGATGGAAGGTCAGAGCACTAGCTCAGTTGTCTGACCCTCAAGGATGGCTCCCCTCACCTCCTCACCCTCCTGGGACACAGTGAGGGGACTCTGAGATTGATGTTTGAGAGGGATTGAGGGGCAGGAGGAGGATATTGATATGAATCCTGCCAAAATGTTCTTGGGCTTGGCACTCAAATACAAATTACAATCCAAGAGATGAAGCAAAGTATTGGAGAGGTCAAGGCTGACCTGACATCATTTTGGGTGCTGGGGGTGTATCCTGGCTGGGACTCTCAGCTCTTCAATTTCAGCATCCCAAGGAAAGAAGGCATGGTCCAGATTGTCACTGACCCCCATACCTTTTTAGCCATGTTCTTTTCCTTGGGCAGGGGTGTCTGTTTTTTCTAAGGATGAGTGAAGATGCTTCTGAAACTGGCCAAGCCTCCTAGTTGGGAGTCCTGGCACTGCAGCTTACCTGCTGGCTGAGTTTGGACAGTCACTGAATTCCTGTAAGCTTCAGTTTCCTCCTCTGTAAAAATGTGACACTTACACATGCCCTACCTTACCTCATGAATTGCATGCCTACTGTGTGCCAAATACGCAGCTGCTGGACACTCTACAAATACCAAAGGGCTTAAGGAAGTTAGGGGGCACAGAGTGAGTGCCCCGTGAAAGCCGTGTGCAGATTTAACAGCTCATTTCATCCTTACCATAATTCCTTCATCATTCCCATTTTACAAGTGGGGAAACTGGTACTTGGAGAGTTTAAATAATGGGATTGAGGTCACATGGCTATTAAGAGGTTGACCTTACATATAAATTCTGACTTTCAGCATATGCTTTTCCCACTATACTATGCTGCCTGTAATTAAAAGTACACGAGATGATGATGATGATAATTATCACTTACGGAAGAAGAATGTCAACATGTCCTGCAGCAAAAGGTACTTCAGCTTTCTCTGTCCACCAAGAAGGGTAAAAATATATGAGGTTTCCTGCAGCTGTCTATTGGAACCCTCTCCAAAGCCTGGGCAGGAGTGTGGAGCCCACTGATGAGTATAAATAGAATTGCAAATGGCCTCTCTTGATGGAAATGACATGCCATTGTCAGAAGCAATAAGCTCTGAGTGCAAGAGCGTGGGTGCCCTGGGTGGTGGCACCATTCGTCCTGCTTACATCTGATTAGGAAACACTGTCATGCAGTGGTGGCAGTGCCTGATGTCATGATCAACTCAAGTGACAAGAGTACTCCTTCGGGCTTAAGAGAGTGAGGCACTGTGGAAGAGGCTAAAACTCTATTCTAGCAGGTGGGAAGTGGTTGGATATAAATATTTTAAGACAACAAATATGATTCAGAAGGCTAATTGGAACGCACTGACGCCACTCAGGGCTCCCGGCAGCATGACACACAGATGGGAGTAGGAATCTCCGCCTCGGCATTAGAACACACACTGTAAATCATGTGGCTGCAGGGACGCTCACCCAAGTCCTTGCTAGAGAGCTGGCAGTTGGGGTAGAGAGGGGCAGGGTTGAACAGAAGATGGCCTGGCTTTTTGTCTTGGGTCTGTCTGCCTTCTTGAGAAAATCGCTTAGCCTTTCTGAGCCTCAGTTTCCTTATCTATAAAATGGGTGGAGAGTCAAAGTGACAGTGTGCAAGCGTTCAACGGAATGTAATTACCCTTAATTTAATTAATTTAAAGCACGTTACTCTCTTCCTGCTCTCATGCTGTGGGATTCTGGGAATCTATAGCTATCACTTAGACTTTATGTTTAAAGGGAGCCAGGGACTGCTCTCCCTAGGCCACTAGGTCTTGTCTGGGGCTCCAAGGAGTGAGAGAATTCTGAATTGAAACTGGGCTTTCGATTCATTATCCGGGTATATTTGCCGAGTAGTATGAGAGGACACACTTTATTTAATAATTTGTTACCTAGGCTTATAATTTTTAAATATTTAGACATATGGTCTATGGGCCTCCATTGGTTCTACTGCTCTGGATTCCACAAATGATAATGGGGAGCCTGGACCCTGGAAACACTGCTTAGACTCTCGCTTCTAAGTTTCCTCATCTTGAAACCAGAAATAATATTAGAACTGACCTCATAGCAGTGTTGGATCGGCCGACGAGTTAACATGGGGAAACTAGTCCTATGCTCAGGGCATAGTGAATGTTCAGTAAGATGTTAGCTGCTACTTTTCTGTTCTCTAGGTTTGGGGTTCTACCTCCTCATAGCCTGCAGACTCTTGGTCTCTCACTGTAATGGCTTCACTTTTTCACTCTGTCCTGCCACCTGGCACATGGCAGCCTGACCACAATACTGCCTGGCACATTGGTACCTCTCGTGGCTACCTCCAGCCTGTGTAGCCCCCACCAGCCTGGATAAACCTCCTGAGTCCTCTTCAGAAGCTCTCCAACCGTGGGGGACAAAGGACCCATCGTCTGCATGGCTAAAGCCAGCAAACAAGACATGTGCACCAAGCTGTTTGGGGCAAGACTTTAACGGGCAAATACAAGTCTATTTTATTTTATTTTTTAAAAAGACTTTATTTATTTATTCATGAGAGGCACAGAGAGAGAGGCAGAGACATGGGCAGAGGGAGAAGCAGGCTCCCTGTGGGGAGCCTCATAAGGGACTCAATCCCAGGATCCTGGGATCATGACCTGAGCCGAAGGCAGACGCTCAATCACTGAGTCACCCAGGTGCTCCTAAAGGTCTCTTTAAATATCACCACTCCAGCTAGGGAAAGATGCATGGCAGCTACACTGCACAATAAAAAAGCAAATAAGTAAGTCTGCATTCAGGTCCCAGGGCTTGGCCGTGTCATTAACTGTCTTGCTTGGAGACCTGGCTCATGATAAAAAACCAGTGGGAAGGATCGCTCTTTCAATTTAACTTTGTTATCATTAAAAGCCTTCTGTAGTTCCTCTGATATGCTTATTTTATTTTTCTGGCATCATGCCAGTTAAAACTAAGATAAATGATAAGTCTGTTAACGAATACCTGAGTTAATTTTATGGCAGAGAGAGCAGAGGAGGGAGCGGGTGGGACCTTCCCCACGCTGTGGGCTCATAACTGTTTTGAGCATCAAACATGTATTAAGGACCGTTAATAAAAGCCCCCGTGATGGTGTAATGGCTCATTCTAAATGCTTCCTGCTAATAAAATGAGCATTGATTTGAAAGACAATATTTAAATTCTATCCACAGTATGTCAAGGAAAGGACAACTGTAGATGAGGCGTGAGAACCACTTAGCCAAGTTGTTTTAATCATCAGATGCCCTGCAAATTGTGTGCTCTTGGCAGGTGGGAAATGTTGGCTAGGAAGTGCTGCGTCGGAGGAGGCACTCACAGACCGGGTTTCAAATCCTGGCTCCCCATACTTGTGCTGAGTGACTTTGGACACCATACATAAACCCTCTAGCAAACAGATATTCATATCTTTCCCGTGATGGTTTGGGATGATGTTCATACAGTGATGGAGGAGCACTGATACATTGGGAGCTCCCTCCCCATTCCCTTGAGCCTGAACATGGCCCACCTCTGGGTAAGCACCTCTAACTTCAGGCCAGTTACTGGGTCATGAACAAAGGAACAGGCTCCCAAATTGCTGGCTTCTCTCCCTCATAAAGAACTGCTTCTTTTCCATCGCCAGCCTGGATACACGTCACATGTAGCAGGTTCTGATTGTTAATACATTGAACCTGACAATGACAGTCTCATGAGCATAGTCTTTCACTGGTCCTTCTGTGTCGACCTCAGGACAAAGCCCACACTCTCCAGAGCTGCATCTGACACCCGTCTTCCTACTTCCATGTCTCCCCATCTCCCTGGCTCTTCCACACACGCTTCCGGCTCTAGCCCCATGCTCCATGCTGACTTCCCATCTTTGCACATGCTAGCTCCTCTTCTAGGAGTACCTTTCCACCATCTCAACTGGAATAACTCCCTTTGCCTTTGAGGGGAGTTGTGGAGTTCCCCCCTTTTAGAAGGCCTTCCCTGACATGAGCTTCCACCTGTCCCCCAGGCCTGCCCAGGACGGTGAATGCATCCCATTTACATTGCTTCTTCCTCTCTCTTGGCTAAAGGTCAGTCTCATCTCTAAGTCAAGCAGTTATAGTACCACATGGTATAGAGGCAACAATATGTTTTTTTGTTTTGTTTTGTTTTGTTTTTACTTAGCTCTCAGTCTCTAGGGAATCTTGTCCTGTCTCAGAGATTTAGAAACTATCTATATACTGAGAACTCTCAATCAATGTGGCCCAGTCCACTCCACTAACCTCCAGACTCATGTACCCAACTGCCCACTGACATATCTCACTTGGACACCCAAGCTTATCCAGAATCGAGCTCCTAATAGTCCTTCCCCAGGTGGCTTCACCTCATTCTCTTCCTTCTTATCAAATGGAAACTCCATCTTTCCATTGCTCAGATCCACAGTCCCACTGTCATCTCTGATTCCTTTTACTCCTCTTACACCACAGATCTGCTAGGACTGTGGTTCTGTTGCTCTGCCTTCAAAACAGATCCAGAACCTGACTCCTTCTCACCATCCACCACAGTGGGCTAAGCCTTCATCTTTCCCACTTGGTTTATTGCAATCTCATGTAAGGGGCCTCTCACTGTTTGCTCCTACCCTTGCCTCCTTCAGTTTATTCCCAGCACAGCAGTCACTGTGATCCTGTGAAATTATGTCACTCCTCTGCTCAGAACCTTTCAACGTCTCCCCATCATGCTTAGAGTTAATGCCAAAGTCCTTACTGTGATTATAAGCCCCTTACAGGATCTGGCCCCTATCACCTGCTAAGCTCACTTCTATTGTTTCTTTAATTTTTTTTTAAATTTTTTTTATTTAGGGGTACCTGGGTGGCTCAGTGGTTAAGCATCTGCCTTTGGCTCAGGTCGTGATCCCAGGGTTCAGGGACTGAGTTCTGCATCAGGTTCCCTGCAGGGAGCGGGCTTCTCCCTCTGCCCGTGTCTCTCTTTCTCCCATGAATAAACAAATAAAATCTTTAAAAAATTTTTAAATTTAAATTCAATTTAGTTAACATACAATGTATTATTAATTTCAGGGGTAGAATTTAGTGATTTATCAGTTGCATATAACACTCAGTGCTTGTTCCATCAAGTACCCTCCTTAAGGCCCATCACCCAATTACCCCATCCCCCCAACCCAGCAACCTGTTTGTTTCCTAGAGTAAAGAATCTCTTCTGGTTTGCCTCTCTCTCTGATTTCATCTTATTTTATTTTTCCTTCCCTTCCCCTGTGTTCACCTGTTTTACTTCTTAAATTCCACATATGAGTGAGATCCTACGGTATTTGTCTTTCTCTGACTTATTTCTCTTAACTCACTTCTCTTGCTCCTTGTATATCTTAGACAAACTCCCACCTCAAGGCCTTCACACTGGCTGTTCCCTTTGCCTGGAGTACTCCTTCTCTAGATCCAGAAGCTAGTTTCCTTACTTCCTCCAGGTCTTTCTTTAAAAAAAAATTTTTTTTTATTATTGTTTTTCCTCCAGGTCTTTCTTAAACATCACCTTTTCAGGGAGGCCTTCTGTACCCATCTTACTTAAAATTGCACCTGCCAACACATATTCTTGTTCCCTGATTTATTTTTTCTTCTTAGCACGGATTATTCACTATACTATATCCTTTACTTATTTATCTTGTTTATCTTCTGTCTCCTCCAAGCAGCGAGATCATGGATTTGGGTCTGTTTTGTTCATTATCATGTCCTCTGTACCTTCAGCAGTACTTGGTCCATTGTAGGTGTCCATTAAACATTAGTTTGTTGAATAAATGAATGAGTGACAATTTTCTTCAGGGAAGAAGCCCATGGAGCCAGCAGAATCAGTTCCACAGTGAGAAGCAAGTAGTCTTGGGCCACATCAGCAATTCTGAAGTGCTTTCACTAAGTCCTCATTGGGACAGTCATGGAGTCCTCCTGTGCAGTGAGTTTTGGAGGGAGCTAATGGGCTGTTTGGGGTCTCTGGGCTGCTGGAAGCAAGGATGGTTTTCTCTCTAGGGAACATTCTGAATAGGATTTCGGAACAGGGGGAAATTAAGTGTGAGATGGAGAGTGCTGTGTGTGGGGCCCAGACACCTCACCACCCTGAGAGATTGTTTTCCTCTCTGAGTGCCCAGCGTGTGGCCAGCAGGTCAGTGCTCCCCATCTGGAGGCCTTCTCAGGGGGAAGCAGGGCTCCAGCTGGACCAGGCGCAAAATGTAAAGCGAGTGTGCACAGCGAGTCCCATTCCTCCATTGACTAGAATTAGGAAAACTATATTAGAAAGAATATCAGAAAAAATTAGATATGCATTTCTATGGGAAGAAAATGTGACAAGATATGATTGCGGGTTTTGTTAGCTTCTTAAATGATGCAGTTATCTAAATTTCTCCTTCAGTTTTATTTAGCTTAATTTTTGCAGTTGGGGCTTATTCCCTGAGGTTTCTCCAGAAGAAGTAGCGCTTCAAAAGTCAGAAAGAGGAAAAAAAAAAAACAAAAAACAAAAACCAGATCATTAAATCCCACGAGAAAGGGCAGCACGTGGTGCCTGCTCTGATGAGCCCAGAACCTTCACAGACACTAAGCCAGAGAACAAGAGAGGCCAAAGAACTGGGAAAGACAGCTGTTAGGGAAAGCAAAGGCCAGGGAGCTTAGAGGAGCAGCTTCTGACAGCTGGAGCAGCTTTGTCCTGATGCCACTGGTGGAGGAGGAGGCCAGGCCAGAAAGGAGGAAGAGCTCAGGGAAGGAATAGGAGAGAACATTGGACAGGAACTGCCTGATTCAGTGGTGTGACTTCTGGCCTTCAGCTCCTTTTTGTGATTGCCTCTGACATGACCACTGAGGCAAAGGTCCTCCTATCTCTGTGCCCCCACAGCCTCTTCCTTCCCCTGAGCTCCTTTAGCGTGGGGAGCACACTGTGTTAGGATCAATGGTTTCTATGTCTGTTCTCTGCTCTAGGCTGCAAGCAGCATGATGACAGGAACCACATCGGTGAATTTTTATAGTCCTAAAACAGCCCCGTGTCTAACACATACCATATCATAGATATATGATGTGATATATACATCACCTGACATATGTGTGTGTATGCACATGGGTACCTGGGTGTGTATCCACACCCCTTTTTGAATCACTGGTTTTTGGCTGTCCTGAGTCACAATGTCTCTGATCCAGCCAGGTCCCAAACTCCGTCCAGCCCATGTGGCTGGAAGATTAACTGGAGCCACATGAGAAGAAACTGGACCTCTTTAGAATAAGGTGGAGAAACTGTTTTCTTTTCTCCTCAGTGCCCAGCTCTGCCCCCTTAGAGAGTGTTGGGGGCTGAGTGTTCATCCCCTAGTCTTCTTTATTTTTTTAAAGATTTTATTTATTTATGAGAGACACAGAGAGGAAGAGACAGAGACACAGGCAGAGGGAGAAGCAGGCTCCATTCAGGGAGCCCGACGTGGGACTCAATCCCCGGTCTCCAGGATCACTCCCTGGGCCAAAGGCAGGCACTAAACCGCTGAGCCACCCAGGGATCCCATCCCCTAGCCTTCTTTAATTCCACCCACTGGAGACAGGTGGGTTATCTGATTGGGGTGGGGGCTGATTTCACTAACTATGAGAGGTAATAATGTATTTCAGAGGCAGGTAACAGCCTCAACCTTTGTTTTTTTTTTTTTTTTTTTTTTTTCCAGGGCCTGCTCTGTACCATAGGACAGACCTGAGAACTCACTCTTCTGTGAATGAGTTCCCTAGGGTGAGATCCAGGCTGCGAGTGGCCTGTCACTCTCTGTGGGGCAGGCCAGTGTCTGGCTGGGTGTTTTCATGGTCTACTTGAGTGTCTCAGGCAGGGTCCAAGGCCTAAGTAAGGAGTGAGGGTTATTAGACCCTTATTTTAGCCTTAGGTAAGCCATGCTCTCCAATCTGCCTCGCGCCAGAAAGCCCTGCATTTTGGGAGTTATTAAGCATGAACCTGGCCTTGAATCAAATTGATATTTGGTTGACATCTGGCTTGTAATCCTTGTTTCTGTTTCTATTGGTCAGACCCGGGGGAGCAGCAGGAGTCTTGGGTCCCCGGGCCTCTGAGAGTTGGGCTTTGACAGAGACCCTGCACTAAGTCATGCTCTCCCAAGTCTGGATATTATCTGATCTTTTATCTCATGAAATACCAAAGTCTTCCATGAGAACTTAGCCTGTCACTTTTCTGCCCAGTCCCTACCTGTCCTTCCCTTGTCCAGCTCTGGTCACTATGTCCTTGCTATAAGCAAGCTCAGCAATGTCTAGCCATTAAGCCAATGAGAGGCCAGCCTGATAGAGTGTGAGGAGCCCCTTCATGCCATTGGGGCATCAGAAAATCAGCTGCTGTCACCCCTGGGGTCAACCAGAAAGACAATCTGTTGTGGATAGTCCTATTATCTACTGTTCAACATCCGCTCACCCTCCTGTTAACTAGTCCCTAGTTTCCCCCATGGGAATCACCTCTCCTACCCAGCCCATGTGCCTTAGATAAAGTAGACTACTTAGACTGCAAGGGTGGTGCCCAGGGACCACACTAAGGCAACTGGTACCTTCGATCCCCTGGCCCAGTTGTTTCATAAATGAGCATGCGATCCAAGTCAGGCCAATTACAGCAAATGAAACTCAATTCTAGTGTGTGTGTGTGTGTGTGTGTGTGTGTGTGTTTATGCACACATGTGCATGCTTTTGGTGGAGTGGGCATTCATTTCCATTAGACCTGAAGCTAGAAGGAGCAGAATTGGGAACTTCCAGTGGCCATCTTAAAGAAACAGTCTGGCCAAGAATGAAGTCATCATGGAGATAGCAGAGTCAAAATGGACAAAAATAAACCTTATGCAGGTGTCAGCATTTAATTCTGGATTGAGCCAGGCCTGAAGGCTGATTGATCTATCTAGATGGACTAGTCAGTTATGTGACCCAATAAGCTCTCTAGTTTACTGAAGCACACTTGATTGAGGTTTTCCCACTTGAAACCAAAAGTGTCCTTACTGATACAGAGCCTTAGGTCCCCTACTGATTGCCATTCAGTAGCTTCTCTCTCTGATCCTTGCTCTGTGGAATTTACAGTTTTCTCTCTCCACTCTCAGTGGTTAGCAACTCAAGTTTTTGGTGGGAATATATCCTAGCTCTGCAGACCAGATGCTCACCCAGGATGTCATCCTTGTGACTGGTCCCTCTCACCTCCCCCTCAAACCTGGCCTTGAGTATCCCTTGTATCTCTTGAGCCTGAGCATAGCACAACCTACAAGCTCATGCCTTGTGCCCCTTGGAAATGCTGCCAGCATAGGTCAGCGATTTCCAAAATATGTTCTAGGGAACACTGGTCCCATTGGATGCTCTTCCCGGAGATTAAAAAAAGGATTTGCAATTTTAAAAAGTTGACAGAGCCCTACATTTTATATTTTTCTCTTGGAGATCTACAGGAACATTTGCTTATTAAAGGTTCTGATCAGGGCAGCCTAGGTGGCTCAGTGGTTTAGTGCCGCCTTCAGCCCAGGGCCTGATCCTGGAGAACCAGGATCGAGCCCCACATCAGGCTCCCTGCATGGAGCCTGCTTCTCCCTCTGCCTGTGTCTCTGCCTCTCCCCCGCCCCCCGGCGTCTCTCTCTCATGAATAAATAAACAAAATCTTTAAAAAAAAAATAAAAGTTCTGATCAGTCTATAGGGAAGAGAAGTGTTTGACACATCATAATTTGACACTTTGAAACATATTTGACTACTGAACACATAGGTTCTTGGTTGTAGGTATAACACCTCTAACAACCTGAAGAAATCTATATTTTGGAAATCTTGACTAGAATTTGTAGAAGTCCGCTGGACCCGGCAATTTGAATGACTGTTCTATTCCTGGAGGGGGCTGGTCCATCAGACCTGGTTGGGTTCTGACACCTCCATACTGGCCTGGTGATACTGACATCATTTCTTCTCACCAGAGCTCCCAGGGTACAGCAGGGCTGGGACCATGCAAGCGGTGCTAGTCCTTGCCATAGCATTCCCATGGCGATGGCAACAGGAGACAATTAGATTGGGCTGACAATGTTTGTTCTTTCCTGGGCCATGTGGACCCCCTGGTACCCCATTCTGGGACCACAGATTTGGCAACAAGAGTGTCTGCACTTACATGTAAACAGGGAGCTCAACACTAAACCATGATTGATGTTTCAAATCAAATGCTCTCAGGGTCAGGATGGTAGATGAGTTTCCAGGAATCAGGGCCTGTAATGAAACCCGCCAGGGTCATAAAAATGTAGGATGGCCACAGGAGGCCTCCTGGAGGCTCAAACCTAGACGACAGGAAGAGAGCTAAATTTTATTTTATTTTTCTCTTTTAAAACAGCAGCCCGTACTTCCCAGGAAACAGAAATGCTTGCTTGGTATTGCCTCATAAATCCTCATGACCTGTAAGGAGGTTGAAGAAGCCAGCAGGCCCAGGTTTGATTAGTTCTAGGGCTGGGGGAAGGCCACCATTTGATGAGCATCTACTATGTGCCGGGCCTCATGCTAGCTGCTCCGCATTTATGATTCTTTTTAATCTTTACATGACCCAATGAGGTAAGAATGTTTCCATTTTGTTAGGGAGGAAACTAAGTACCAAAAGGGTGAAACTTTTTGCATAATGGGAGGTCTTTGAACCCATATCTGCCAGCCACCCAAAGCTGTCCCAGGAAGGCATTTCTCACTGGTGTTTTATAGTATGGAGACATTTCAGACTCAGTTGATCTTTAGGGGAGGTTGTTTTCCCCTTTCAACCCTTTGACAACCCTTTAGCTGTATGTCCCAATCAAGATAGAATATCCTTCCATGGGTTTTGGTCTCTCTGACTGGGAAGGGTGAGGATGTGAGGGGATATAGGTAAGCTGGGGAAAGTTCCAGTTTACCCAGACACCTCCAAATTGGAGAAGCTACTTTCAAGCTGACCCTGCATGTTATTAGAGATCAGTCTTGCCAGAGAGCTAGCAGGCTTGTTTGCCCCCCAGGAAGCATTAACATTTATTTATATATATTTTGGCATATCCAAAACTGTCATTCCAATGGGTGGTAGTGAAGAGTTTGCTGGATTGAAAGCCAAGACATCAGGGATCCTAGTCCTGGCTCTGCCACTTCCTAATAGCATGACCCTCCTACCCCCTACGCTGAGGCTCAGTTTTCTCATCTGTTAATAAGGTTTAATAATTCCTTCCCACTTTATAGTGACAACAGCTTTGGCATTTGATTCAACTAAACCAGGATTGATTGATTGATTGATTTTTAAAAGGTTTATTCATTTATTTGAGAGAGAGAGAGAGAGAGAGAGAGAATGAGCAGGAGGGGAAGAGGGAGAGAGAATCTCAAGCAGACTCCCTGCTGAGTGCAGGGCTTGATGTGGGGCTCGATCTCACAACCCTGAGATCATGACCTGAGCTGAAACCAAGTGTCTGATGCTCAATCGACTGTGCCACTCAGGCGCCCCTCAACTAGGATTTATTGAACACTAACTATATGCAAGGCACTCAACCTGGCCTGAGGAGAAAAACTTACAAAGGCGGGTCACAGAAGATATCTGTCCTCAAATGATTCATGTAGTGCAGAGAGGATGGACAGAGGTGGTGAACCGTGGTTTACGTTTCAGTACTATCCTAGAGCATTCTCATTCATTGCTTCATTTAAAGCATCTGATGGCTGTCTGAAGTAGCCAGAGCAAATATTCTTGCTCTTATTTGACAGATGGAGGAGACTAAGAAAGTTAAGTGACTTGCTGAGTAGTGATTATTATGTCTAAAGTCTACCCACAATTCATTTGCACAGGGTTTTCAAATCTATCATACTGGCATGTCATTGAATCTTCAAAACCTCCTGTATGGTAGAACTTATGAGTAGTAGACCTATATTAAGGGTGAGGAAAGCATCAGGGCCAGAGTGTCAGCTAGAGGGCCAGAGGAAGAGCCAGACCATCTTGATTCATATGTTCCAAGCATCAAGCTTGGTGTCTGACAATGGAAGCCAACTCCCACACTCAAGAGCAGAAAAACTAATAACCCAATTACAAAATGGCTAAGGACTTGAATAAACATTTCTCCAAAGATGCGCAACTGGCCAAGAGACATAGGAAAAAAAATGCCCAACATGACTAATCATCAGGCAAACACAAATCAAACCACAATGAGATAATACCTCACAGTTGTCAGGATGGCTAGTATCAAAAAAACAAAAGAAAAGTATTGATGAGGAAGTGGAGAAACTGGAACCCTTGCACATTGATGGTGGGGATGTAAAATGCTGCAGCAGCTATGGAAAACAGCATGGAGGTTCCTCAAAACATTAATAATAGAATTACCCTAGGATCCAGCAATCCCATTTCTGGGTACTTATCTGAAAGAATTGAAATCAGGATCTTAAACAGATATCTGCACACCCATGTTCACCGCAGCATTATTCACAATAGCCAAAATGTGTAAACAACCTAAGTGTCCATCGACAGGTGAAGGGATAAAGAAGATGTGGCTTGCACATACCACCATATACTATTCATTCAGCCTTTAAAGAAGGAAATGCTGCTACGTGCAACAACATGGATGAACCTTGAAGACATTATGCTAAGTGAAATAAGTCGGCCACAGAAAGACAAATAGTGCTCTAAAAATAGTCAAGTTCATATAATCAAAGAGCAGAATGGTGGCTGGGGTGAGGGGGAATTAGGAAGTCACAAATCATGGGGCATACAGTTTCAGTTAAGCAAGATGAATAAACTCTAGAGATGTGCTGTACACGTGGCACCTATCGTTAATGAGTTCCGTGTTGTACACTTCAAATTTATTAAGTGGATCTCATGTTAAGTGTTCTTACCACAATGAAATAAAATTAAAAAATAAACAAAACTAAGTGCTTAAAAAAAACCTTGGCTCATAGCTAATACTTTTGGTGTCCTGTCCATGTTCCCTTGGACTTGACCGTTTTATTTTGGGATAGCCCCATTTTCAGCTACTAGCGCCCACATTTCTTTGTCTGAGGGCTTTCTCTGACCATACAGAGGGCCAGGGAGGAGTGCCAGAAAGTTAATGCTCCCTGGTAGCTGCCCTCACTCAACAAGAATGTCAGTAGCTGGGAGGTAAATATCCCCACTGCCTCACCCTCTAGGTAAGATAACTCTGAGGTTCATGTTCCACCCTGGCTCCCAGAGTTCCCTTTCGGATTAAGGCCCAATTGGCCATGGTGCTAACTTACTTAATAATATACTTGTTTTGGTTACTTTCTTTCCCTGACTCACTGCCTAGTTCCCTATCGCTGTGTCCTGGGATATCTCCCACATAAACTATGTGTCTTTTCTTCATGGTGTGCTTCTATGGGAACCAGACTGAGACTGGGTTCACTAGCAGTTTAGGAGTAAGTGAGCGAATGAGTGAATGGACACGCGAGAAGATGAACCCCATCCCTGATCCCTGACTGGGAACTATAGTGGGCTCAGGAAGGGGCTGCATCTTGCCAGCTGGTGTTGGTGGGAGGAAGCAGAGAAAATATGCTATAAATCCTGTGCTGGAGGGGTTGCTAAGGCTGAGGTCAGGACTGTGATCCCTAGTTGGGTAATTGGTCTATGAGAAGCCCAGGATTCTTTTGCTTAGCTTGTTTCCCTTGGCCGCCCAGTTGTCTTGGAATGAGATCCAAACTCCTTACTTAGGCCATGCCACACTCTCCAACGCATCCCAGACCCTTTTGCCTTCACTGGGGTGCTCCAGCCTTACAAGATGTTCTGTTCCTTGAGCACAGGGAGCACATCCCTCCCTTGGGGCACCTGTATTCTCACTGGCACTTTGCTAGAATGATAATTCCCCCAGAAGCTTTGCCTGACTCACCTTTTCCGTTGGGTTTCAGCTTAAAAGTGATCTCCTTAGAGAGGTCTTTTCTGACCAACCAGCTTAGTCTCTCCTTATTCTATCTCCTCATTCTATTTCATCATAAAACTTGCATCTATGGAAGATATATTGCTATTATTGTTAATGCATTTTCTATATAAAATGCAGGTTCTAGAGACATCTTGTTTGCTTTGTTCATGGTTCTGCCTCGGCACTTGGAGCAGGGGCTGGTGCATCATAGGTGCTCAATAAATATTTGTTAATGAATGAATGAATGATTGACTAATGAGAAAATGGCAGCGGGCAGAAGTCTGGAAGAATTCTGGGCTGTGAGGGCCAGTGACTTTGGCTACATTTTACTGCCCTGGTGAAAATTTATTTGGACCAGCTAGCTGTCTTTACACGACTGTATGACAGAGAGGGATGATGTGAATGGCTCAGGATGACTCAGGTAAGAGTAGAAGAATCAGAACCTGAACCTGGGCTCCTGACCACAAGCCTCATGCTTTTGCCCCCCGCCCCTCCATCCTGTAGGCATCAACTAAGGGTCACTCAAAATTCCTGAAACAAGACCTTCTGATCATACGGCCTAGCCTTCCACCACATCATATAGATAGATGGTATTATTCTTGTTGCTGTGACATTTAAAACTTTATTTAGAAATTGTCCCAGTTTTATCTATCTCCAGCTTGTGAGCAAATATATAGGTCGGCCATACAAATAATTTGCCCTTGAAAACATGTCATATAAAAAGGAATGTCACCCTCCTTCCCCCAAAGCCTCCAGACCCTAGTTTTCAACTTAGGCACTACTGACATTTTGAGTTGGATCACTCTTTGTGGTGGGGGTTGTCCTGTGCATTGTAGGATGTTTTGCAGCATCCCTGGCCTCTATCCAGGAGCTCCTTTCAGTTATGAAAGCTCAAAATGTTTCTAGATGTTGTCAGTTGTCCCCAGGGGACAAAAGTTCCCCCTCTCTAAGAACCACTGACTGATGGGACACCCGGGTGGCTCAGCAGTTGAGCATCTGTCTTCTACTAAGGGTGTGATCCCAGGGTCCTGGGATCAAGTCCTGCATGAGGCTCCCCACAGGGAGCCTGCTTCTCCCTCTGCCTGTATCTCTGCCTCTCTGTGTGTCTCTCATGAATAAATAAATAAAATCTTTAAAAAAGAACCACTACCTGAGCTATATGAAGGTAGGTACTATGTCTATTTTTGCTCTGGATTGTGTCCTCAGCACCTGGCCCATGTCAAGTGCTCCATAAATATTTGTTGGAAGAAAGGAGGAATAAATGGGTGACTACATGAATGAGTGAATAAATGTGGAATCCAGCCCTTGAGCTGGATTCTGAGCTTGCAGAATCCCCCCTCCCAGCAGCCCCCATGCCCCTTCCCCTATCTCCTTGGCATCCCATTGTGGCCAGTCTTATCAGCCAGTCAGAGCCAGCTCCAGTAGAGATATTCCATCTGGCCTCCCATTAACTACCTCCAAATAGGCTGCAGCTCCCGAGTTGATCTGTTACAGCCTAGTGTGCAGAATCCAGAAACTTCTAACCTTAACCCCCACGTGAAGCAAGGAAAAGAGGCAGAACACAGGAGTGCATGCAACAGATGCCCTCACTCCTCGGGGATCGCTCCCACCTTTTTTTTTTTTTTAATTTTTTATTTATTTATGATAGTCACACACACACAGAGAGAGAGAGAGAGAGAGAGAGGCAGAGACACAGGCAGAGGGAGAAGCAGGCTCCATGCACCGGGAGCCTGACGTGGGATTCGATCCCAGGTCTCCAGGATCGCGCCCTGGGCCAAAGGCAGGCGCTAAACCGCTGCGCCACCCAGGGATCCCCCACTCCCACCTTTTGAGATCCAACCCAAGATGCGGCAGCAGAGGAAGTTGCTGAGCTGCCACTTTCCCTGTGTCCTCCCATCCCCCAAACCCCATATTTCTCTATCTTGTAGACACCAGCAGAGCAAACATCTATCAGGGAACATTACACTGTATAATGAGGCAACTGCACTCAGATCCCAAATAAGAAAATGGAAGCTTCTATTAGACTTTAAGCTGCTCAAGTTCACTCAGCCTCTGCTGATGAAAATATGAGCGGCATCGGAGGCTGAGCCTGCTCCCCCACGTGCTCTGGTAAATATCTAAGTATCTCCAGATTCCTTCCAGCTTTCTAAACTGCGTGCATCACTTCTGACATTTATGAGTTATCCATGATGCCTCTAAGATTAAGCCACCACAAAAACTCTCCATCTGTACTCATTTCCACACCCCCTCCCCAACCGGGGCTGAGCTGGAATCTCTTAGACTGTTACAGCTCATTCCATATGGGTGAGATTTGAGACCAGCTGCAGACCTTTTAGGGCGCAGCCCGCCCCCCTCCACTGTTCACCCCTATTTGCACTGCACATGTTGGGAGACTCCATTTCATCTTAACAAGGCCTGGCTGAGTGAGAGTCTTCCCAATACTGGGGGATGTGATGGCTGAAAAAGCATAAGGATACTCAACTCTGCCCTCCAAAGAAAGGCCTCCTCACAATTTATTGAGCATCTACTGTGTGCTCTGTATATATCCTCAATAGAAAATGAGGCGTAGATTGGTGCTCTTGTTTCCCAGTTGAGAAACGTGTATGTTTTGAGTCATAGAGCCACTGTGGGGATGTGACCAACAACGGATGACAGACAACAACCAGGAATGACAGACAAGTGATGTAACTGTATGCTACAGGTACAACATGGAACCGCTACATAAAGGCGCAAGCAGTGTCCTGCATGCAAGTAGAGAAAGAGAGGATAAATTCACATGAGGGACAGAAGGGGTCCAGGGGTGAAAAACAAATATGATTTTCATTGCTGGAAAATGAGAAGGTCCCTGGGCTAAAGGATAGTCTTGCAAAAGCTCCTCAGCAGAGGAGGAGCGAGTGAAGAGTGCTGTGGGCCGAGAGGGGAGGGTGCGAGTGGGCATCTGTGTACAAGTCCAGTTCAGCAGTGCCGACGGCTCATCCTGCCCAGCACAGTATTCATCAAGATCAGGCCGGTAGCCCGAAATTAGCCATGGCGTGAACATTTACACCATGCAAGTGGGCAGTCAGGTCTGTTTTCCCCTGAAGACTGGCTGTTAAACATTGAGTAGCTCACACTGAGGACCGGGGGACCTTACCTCCAAGGTGACCCTAGGGACCCAAGTCTTACAAAACAGCAGGCTGGTTATAGTGTTGATAAGGATGAGGGCTCCAGGAAGGTGAGCCAAAGGCTGGGAATTGAGATCTGCAGTTCAGAAAACCAGTGGTAACTGCTCCCCCACCCCACCCAGTTAGTGGAAATGTCCCTCTAAAGAGAAGAAAACATCCCTTTAAATGAAATGGAAAAAATTGAAGCGAAGATCTGACCCGGTGGAGTTTCTTAGCAGGAAGGCAGGCAGAGCCCGCAGGCCCCTCTGTCTATTACTGATATTACATTATCACAAACTCACTTATTCAGAATTCTCTTACCATAGATCAGTGCTTTGCCTCTTCCATTACCAGCTAATCCAAATGGACCTGGTGCAAACTTAATTTTGAGGATAATGGAGGCTCAATCTGTGTGCACCATTGGCTGGCTCTTACATCCTACAGCATTTGCTGACTCCTTAAAATCAGCAAGGCTGCAACAGACCAATAGACCCTCCATCTGAGAGTGAAGGAGCAGAGTTCTGGGATCCCCAAGCACCTCTGGCTGCCTGCATTAAATACCCACAGTGCACCAGCTACAGTGCTGGGTACCCCGTGTGAATCGTGCCTGGTCCTCACCACAGCCCCCAAAGGGACATAATGTGACTTCTGTCTGGCAGAAGAGGAAACAGTGGAATCCCTGGAAGGTTGAAAAACCAAGGTCATGCAGTGAGCAAGTACCAAAGCTGAAATGTGAACCCATGGTCTGTAAGGCTTATATTCTTTTTTCTAGAGTTTTTAAATTAATTAATTTATTTGAGAGAAAGAGAGCGAGAGTATGAATGCAGGGGGAAGTGGCAGAGGGAGAGGGAGAAGCAGACCCCCTGCTGAACAGGGAGCCTGATGCAGGGCTTGATCCCAAGACCCAGGATCATGACAGAGCTGAAGGCAGACACTTAACCGAATGACACACCCATGCACCCCTGAAAGGCTTAGACTCTTAATCACATCTTGTCACTGCCTATGGTGAGCTGAGTAACGGCCCCCAAAGACATCCACATCCTAGTCCTTGGAGACTGGCAAAAAGAACTTGGCAGATGGATTAAGGTTTTGAGATGGGAAGATTATCCTGGAATCTGTAGGAATAATTCCAAGGGCCCTTAGAAGAGGCAGGCAGAGGAGAATTTGAGTACAGAAAAGAAGGCTGTGTGGGGATGAGGGAGAGACTAAAGTGAGCCAAGAAATGCCAGCAACCATTGGAAGCTGTGAGAGGCCAGGAATGAATTTTCCCCTGGAGCCTCCAGAACCTTACCCTGTAAGACTCATCTTGGACTGCTGGCCTCCAGGACTGTAAGACAATACAATTCTGCCTTTTGAAGCCACTACTTGTGGTCATTTTGTTACAGCAGCTGCAAGAAACTCATACACTCCCTAAAGCAGGAGAGAACTGGTTGAGATGTCAGTGCAAGGAAGGAAAGGAATGAGGCTGGACCCCTAGGTGTCCTCCCTTTCCTGACACCTGCCCCTCCTGGCCACGCTGACCTCCATCTGAACCAACATGATCTGTCATCAGGATAGGCATTCCTTGATCCCCTAGGGGAAGGGAGGAGGCCACTGAGTGTCAGAGGACAGCACACTGGGCTCCCTATAGGCTCCGCCAGCCACTGGTTGTGTGACCTTGGACAAAGCACTTTACTTTTCTGAACTTTTCAGATCCAGCTCTAAGATTTTTCTATGTACTAAGCAAACTAATTGTGTAAGCTCCATTTGGACAGAATGTTGAGGCATCCAAAGGAGCATCCAAAACATAATCTGCACAGATTATTCTTGCTTATCTTGTATGCAAACAGGTTCCTGGGGTTCCCTGTGGAGGCCTCTCAAGGCTGCAGGCTGGGAAGCCGACCCTCAGGTAGAAGCTTCAATGCCTATGAATTTGGGAGGATTTTTCTGGCTGCCATGGCCAGAGGGTGGGCACAGATGGGTCTTATGAACTGAGGGTAGAAAAAAACAACAACCCTGCTTGGAAAGACTGGGGACAACTCTTGAAAGTGTGCAAATGTAGAGGCTCTGAAGCAAGCTGGTAGAGATGGGAAGAGGGGGCAGCTAGAGGGATGAAAAGGGATAATGCTGGTTCAGGAGTCTGGGTGCTGAACTCTCAGCAGTGACAGAGTTCCAACAGGGTTATTCTTATTATTTTTAAGATTTTGGGATCCCTGGGTGGCGCAGCGGTTTGGCGCCTGCCTTTGGCCCAGGGCGCGATCCTGGAGAACCCGGGATCGAATCCCACGTCGGGCTCCCGGTGCATGGAGCCTGCTTCTCCCTCTGCCTGTGTCTCTGCCTCTCTCTCTCTCTCTCTGTGACTATCATAAATAAATAAACATTTAAAAAAAATATATAACTTCTTATTTGTACCCCTGGTGGCTCATCCTCAAGATGTGGCCGCTTCTCAGGCAGAAAGTACAGCCGTGAGCTGCTGGCTGAGGTCTGCCTTCCCAGACACTGCACCTGCTGGGCTGCCTTCAAAGACGGTGCATGCAATCTGCTTGCTCTGTTCTCTGGGGCCGGCAGAAGCCATGAGAGAATGGGGGCATGTGTCAGAGCTCCCAGGCATCAGGCTCATAATATGCCTCTTCCTCCCTGGTTTGGTGCTGGGTATTAGTCCTGGAAAACACAACCATCACCCTCAAATCTGAAAGCGGAACACCCCAAACTTTAATGTGCGTATGAATTATGTGGGGGATCTTGTTGAAATGCAGATTCTGATGCTATAGGTGCAGGGTGGAGCCCATGACCATATTTCTAGCAAGTTCCCAGGTGATGCTCATGCTGTAGATCTCCAAGTAGCGGGGCCCTAAAAGATCACCCTGCGGCAATGACAAAAGGCTCAGGGCTGGAAAAGACGGAAAGGGGAGCTGAAACTGCATGTCGGCTGTGTGCTGGGGGCCCTTTTACCAGGTGGGTGGAAGTTGCTATTAGGTCAGAATCCTAAATTCACAGACAAGGAAACAGAAGCCTCGGAGCTACAGCCATGCCAGCCAGGGTCACACGACTGGCACAAGGAGGCAGGCACTGAGTTTGTGCACCCAGCTCATGCTCTCTCTCTACTAAGGTGTTTCCCTACAGAGGAAGATGAAGTTCTGTTGCAGTCCACAAATACATCTCATAAGTAAACCTCTGCAAAAGGCTCGATCTCTTTCACCCAGAAGATACAAGGCAAAACAGTACGGACTTACTTCTCACCTGTCAAGATGGAATAGGTATTTTAAAATAATAATCACGGGCCAGGCTGGGTATGGTACAGCGGGAATTCTCATGCACTTTTGAGGAGAGCACAAACTGGGGCAACTCATTGGAAAACTGGGGCAACATTTATCAAAAGCCCCAGAAATATTCCTCGCCTTTGACTCATTATCCTGTTTCTGAGAATCTATTCTAACATAGTCTAGAAATACGCATATCCCAGCATTGCTCAGGATAATAAAATAGTGGAAGGAGTGGAGGAAGGACCCAGTGGAGGAATGAGACACAACTGATGAGAACATTCACACGGTCGAGTTTTCTGTCGCCCTTGGACAATGTGTGTGTCATACTGCGAACATGCTAATGCCATAGGGGAGAAAGCCACTTGCAAAATGATATATAGAGAATAACTCAAATTGATATTTAAAACATTTAAACCTACACACAGAAAGAAGACTGGAAGTGGATGAACACTCTGGATGCACGGTGGAGGTGAGGCAGTAGGTGGTTAAACTCAGAGTGTGCTGGGGTAACAAGAACCAGTCCTGGGGTGTTTCACTTATTCAAGTGCGAAACAGTGAGGGAGTGGCTGTGCAGGTGGGAGAGCTGGACAGACTGGGTGGGGGAGCTGTCCGTGGTAGGTTAGTACCTACGGAGCTTACAGATTGACTGGATGTGGAGAGTTAGAAAGAGGGAAGAGCTCCTAAGTTTCTGGTTTGGGCAACTGGGTTGATTGTCAGAATATTAATAATTTCTAATTTCTGTATTTTTGCAGGCTGAAATTTCAGGCTGAAAGTAATTTGATTGAAATATAATTTAGACAACCTTTCAGGAATATATACATTTCTTGAAAATATAGGTGCATTCACAGACCAAAGGCCCATATCTTATCCACAAGCCATTATGAAGATGCAGAGGCCAGCTCCTTTCTGGTGTCTCTGGAAGGTCCTCAGCCAGAAACTCAGGTGCTTTACGTGGGGGAGCAAAGTGGAGATATTGGTTCTGCTGGTGGAGAACTGTTGCATTGGGCACTTACCTTTGATGGGCCACCCAAAATTGAGCTGGGATATGGAGGGTGGAAAAAGGAGAGAGTTACAAAAGTAAGCACAGTGGTTTCTGGGAAGCTCTCAAGCATGTAAGGCTGGTTTTATGAGGTAAGGTTTTATCTTAATTACTTAAAAACTCTGTAGGTCAACTTTCCTCAAAAAGCAGAAAAGAATCACAGTTTTGTGATTTGCTTTGACAGATCGATGAACTGCATATACACACACCCGCACACAGGCGGGCACATTCAAAGGCCCACACACATCCTACGGATGAGGCTCAGCATGACTGAGCAGCCCATCTTGCAACACGATGCTTGTGATGGCTGAGGCACACATGAGTCTTTGGCTCTTGAGTGCTTGTCTTTTCCCACATGCCTTGCTGAACACCTCTCAGCATTCTGTGTTTGCCACTCCTCCAGAGCACTCGGGAACCTACAGCTTGATGTCATGGGGACAACCCAGACTCTAATTCCAGACAGAGCTGCATCTGAATCCAGCTTTCTTTCCCTCCCAAGGGTGACCTTGGGTCCCTCCTCTTTGACCCTTGGGCTTCCCTTCTGTAAAATAGGGACACCGGCACCACCTTGCAGGCTTGCTATGAGGATTAAGATGCAGGTAAAGTGTTCCCCTCTGGATCTTGAGAAAGGAGACTTGAGACAGGTCTAGTGATACACGCTGTAAACAGAGGATCTCTGGGGGTAAACCACTGTGACAGCCCTGTATACTACGGTGATTTCTGCAGCAAAATCTCCCATGATGCCAAAGACGAAGTCCTCTTTGCTAGATAGTGCAACACCTGCTTTCAAATGTATATTTAAAATAAATGAGCTGCGCTCCTGACTCTGGTGCAGAACCACAGGCAGTGCTCCCAGCCCACCCTGCTGCACTGCAAGGGCTGCTGCCTCGTGTAGTTTATGTTCCATCCCTGGGATATAGGAGCCCAGCTGGGGCCTGACTCCAAGGCAACTAACTTCCTGATGCTGTAGGCTGGGCACAGGTCTGGGGTGTAGAGGGCTGGGCTGCATCCCTGCCTGCCCCCAATGCTTGCTCATGGCCTTGGGGAGTCACCAGACTGCTGCACTCAGCTGAGAGCTTGTGTTCTAGTCTGTGCATTCCCCGGGTCCAGCCCAGCGCCTGCCCCGGTAGATGCCCAGAATCTTCTGTGTGAATGAATGGATGAAGGTATAAATGTCTCCATTCTTCACTTTCCCTAAAGAGTGGATAATAATTCCTATATGGAAAAATTGTATCAGAGATCAGAATAGAAGATGCCAAGCAGTGTGCCTGGTGTATAGTAGATGCTTGACATGTGGGAGCCTACATTTTGATTTTTTTTTGTTGTTATTATTAGTTAAGCACTGCCTTTGGGCGGAACTGTTTCCTCTTCCGTATCTGGCTGTGTGCCTCACTAGTAGTAGATGTTCAGTCAACAATGGTAGATTTTTAAAGCACATTTTCCCTTTTGCTTCCAGTGTGAACTAGAAATGGGTCA
This sequence comes from Canis lupus familiaris, assembly GCF_011100685.1. Classification (NCBI taxonomy): domain Eukaryota; kingdom Metazoa; phylum Chordata; class Mammalia; order Carnivora; family Canidae; genus Canis; species Canis lupus. The sequence continues at coordinate 39,857,268 of NC_049230.1, read as the reverse complement.
AGTTGCTCAGGGCATGTCTCCTCCCTCCCCCATCCCTCCTCTCTTTCCCTTCCTCCCCTCTTCAGGGGACCCAGTGACCTATGGACGGTTTTGGGGGTGGGACTGTATTTGATGACTCAGGATCCACCACATATTTTCCAACCCCGCTGGTATAAGGGAGAGCCAAACCGGGCCCACGAAATTATTTTCGGTATTTTCTCCAGCTATTCTAATCCCTAGCACTTTGCAGTGGGTGGTTAGAGCTGGTGATTTTCCTTTCTTTTGTGCAAATGAGACCAGAATACACAGCACGGGGTGAGTCACTTCAGACTCTTAGTGCTTCAATTACTTAAAAACTCAAGGGCCTGATGAGGCTTCGAATGTCACCTTCTTCAGAACGGTTATAAGCAGATGGGAAATGCTCCATATTTGAGGTCGTCGATGGCTTCCCAGCATAGGAAACCTTTACTAGCTAGTCCTAGCACCCCGAGGACAGAGGCAGCAAGGCGAGTCTGCCTTTCTGAGGCACTCCTAGATGCCAAGTACCTTGTGCATATTATTTCATATCTTACTTCATCTCTACAATGACCCCATGAGGTAATACATTTAGCGCCTATGAGATAATAAATAACAGCCTCCATGTCTATTTCTTGCCTACACCAGTGCCAGGCCCACTCTCCACATGACATCCCTTATGACCCTGAGTCCTGACAACAATCCTGGGATATAGTAGCTGCTGCTTCTGTTTCACAGATGAGAAAACTAAAGTTCAGAGCAGTGAATGGGGGAGACAGTAATCGAACCCGAGTCTCTCTGTTTTAAAGCCCTATCGTCTTAAAACCTTATGTTTAGCAAACTATGTTCTGAGGAACCCTGGGGTTCCCTGAGATGGTAATAGTAGTTGTCAGAGGAAGAAAGGGTACTGTGGCCCAGGCTCAGCAATTGGGGAAGTTGTGCTTGCTCTGCTAAGGTTTTATCTAGCACCTCTAGTTGAAAAGGTACTAAGAGACCCTTTAGTCTAATTGGGGCCAGAGCCCTCACTCAGGCTAAATATCTCTACTTCACCACTGAGCTGGTTTCCAGCACCCTGGAGAGAAGCAGATAATCTGAGAAAGGACAGACCTTGGGGCTTTGGACCTCCAAATTCTGGACCTAGTAACTGGTAATGTGTGACCTTGGGTAATTTATTTAATTTCTCCAAGTATTAGATTTTTTTTTTGTATTAATCTAGGGAAAAAAACCTATTTGCCACAGAATTTTTTGATGATTAAATAAGATAATGTATGCAAAGAACCGACATAATTCCTGGCACTGGGTAAGTGATCAATACATATTATTGATCTCATTTCTGCTTCCTCCAGCTTTCTAGACCCTCTCCTCTGTCTGTGTGGTATGCTCAACTGTGTCACCATCCCCAATGATGCTTAAGGAATTCTATGGGTAGTCATATCCCAAGAGTAGGCAGTGGTAGCAACCCCCTAGTTGCAGAATTCAGTTCTAGTACTGCTTCTGCTGTGAACCCAAATGTGTTCAGGGATAAGGAACTTTCTCTCTCTGGATTTTGGTTTTCACATGGCCCAAATCTGACATTCTGGGGTGTTGACAGACATCTACATACTCTTCTGTATTGCATAAAAAGCCAGCAAATGATCAGACTTTCAGGGGAAAAAATGGCAAAAGCATTTTTTACTCCAAACAAAAGAGAAAAAGTCTTCAAGGGCCAGAAACCAGTATGGATTGTTCTTTTTCTTTCCTTTTGAAAGACTAGACCATTTGAATTTATTGTTGATTGATCTTGAAATAATGAGAAATCTCGCTGCTCAGAGTTTGGGTAAAGATTTTAGGCTTCTAGGTTCTGCTCCTACTTGGCACTAGAAGAAAAAAACCCAGTTACTTAAGAGGCTTATTTTAGAGAGGGCCAAATAAAATAAATTCATGTCTCATAGATTTGACTCTGTAAAATAGCCATAATGTGCATTATGGAGAGTCCACTAAATTTTTTTTGGCCTAAACACAGAATTTATTTTTTTTGAGTTTTGAAATGCAGATACTGTACAAGAAGAGCATAATTTTTCTGAAAGTTCATCTTAAAGAACACTATTTAGAATTTAGATTTCATTTCTCCATGAAAACAAAGTTATAAATGGTAGTCAGGTTCCCAGGCTAGCCCCACAAATGTTTATTACCCCTCACAGTTGTTAGTCATTTATACTCCTCCTTTGAAGTGGTTTACATTTTCTTATAGTTACTGCCTTCTATGGTCCTCCCAGCATTTGGGGGACCCTATTATTAAATGAGTTGTTTTGGGGAGCTGTCCTGCGAACATAATCCTCTAGTGGAAATGGATTCTTGCTAGTGCAGCAAGGAAGGAATCTGGTGACTTGAGAGACAACTGGGGTGCTCTCTGTAGTTAAAAAGGAACATGGTGACTAGGGCATCCCGGTGCCTCTGGCCACGATATTATGGCTTATTATCCGCCCAGGCAGGAATTAATGAATAAAAGCCTGAGGAATGGGCAAATAAAATGTAATCTACCCATACGGTGGAATAATATTTGGCAATAAAAAAGAATGAAGTACCAATACATGTTGCAACATGGATGAACCTTGAAGATGTTGTGCTAGTTGAAAGAAGCCAGCCACAAAAGATCGCATATTGTATGATTCCATGTATATGGAATATCCACAGTAGGCAAATGTATGGAGACAGAGAATAGATTATCGGTTGGTAAGGGCTGGAGAGAATGCAGATGCCAAGTAATAGGTATGGATTTATCTTGCAGGAAGTGCGAACATGTTCTAAAATTTAGTTATGATGGTGTAATACCTGTGAATATACTAAAAACACTGAATTGCTCACTTTAATGGATAATTTTGTGGCATGTAAGTTACATCTCAATAAAGCTTTTTTTAAAAATCCAAATTAAAGCAATTGAAGGAATATTTCTCTTTCCTGTGCTCCAAAGAGAGTTTTCTCTACTCTCCTAGCTTGGTGCTAGGATGCTGCTCATATAAATATACAGGAGTGTTTGTAACATGAGGAGTTTTAATGTAGGCAGTACTTCTATATGTGTCTTAAGAGAGATATCTTTTGCAAAATATTATTCAATGAAACTACAGCATAGTAGTATTCATTCATTCATTCTTTCTTCAAACACCTTCTTCCTGACCACCAATTCTGTACCAGATAGCCAAGTTTACATCAAGGAGTCACACTCGTATGAAGGAATCAGATTCTAACCAAGGAGCCAGGGTTCATACCAGGGAATGAAATTCTCATCAGGGAGCCAGGTTCAACACCAGAGAATGAGATTCTAATGAAGCAGCTAGATTTTTACCAGGAAATCAGGTTCACACGAGAGAGCCAGGTTCACAGTTAGGGAGCTAGATTCTCACAAGGAGCCATGTTCAGAAAAACATTTTGATGTGCTAAAAGCTTTAATTAGTTATATTTTATATCCCAATCTACATCTCACAGAACTGAGTTACCCCTTTTCCCCTTCCCCCTTTACACATACTTGTTCTTTAACAGAAGCTTTCCTTTTAAAGGGGAAAGAAAACAAACATCCAAACATTTGAGGTTATCAAATAAATCAATTAGTGTACTTTATGGAAAGATTTCCAGCATGGCTTCAAATAGAGTATTTGCATGGGGCATTTAAATGTTCTTCTTTTTTAAAAAAAGATTTTATTTTATTTTATTATTTATTTGACCCAAGCTCTGCCTAAAAGGGTCAGAATGTGCAGGAGAAGATAAGTCAAAGGACAAAGAAAATTCTGATTATAGATCGTCTGATTTTTGTATATGATATTCTGAGGGACCAGGCTCTGGCTACTACTCCAGTCACCTTTGTTTCATTTCTTTTCAAGGATTTTACTAATAGACCAGCTTCTGGGAAAGAGCTCCTGTTGTGGATTTTATGAGGCTTATACACATTGTCTCAATATGGAAAGCAACTTGAAATGTAAGCCAAGAACACAAGGTCAGGTGTTGTGCATTTAAGTTTGGCAAAATCCTATCATAAAACCAATGGGGCTGTCTTGGAACTGGCGTTCCCCCTCCACCTCATGTTAATTATTATGCTCTTGTTTTCTGGGTCCTGAATTATTCATGAGGCCAGATATAAAATATGATGATTGGTAATCTCCAGCTGTGGCACCTGAATGTGCAGATGCTGCATCCGTCCCTGAGAAACACAGGCTAGGGTAAGGAACTCACAGGTCTCAAGGCCTTGGAGGAGCAGGAGGTAGCAGGGAGGGGAAGAGCAGCCAGAGGAATGAGAGAAAGGTAGAGCAATGTTGCTCTTAGAGAAGATGGAAATGAGCTGAAAAACCAAGGGAGGAGGGGGAAGAAGGGTAATTCAATGTATTTTGGTTCAGTTCTATGAGATGCAGAATAGGATAGAAAATAAAGCTAATTAAGGCTAAAATATGGGGGAACGAGAGAGTAGACCCAACTGGAAGGAAGTGATCGATAAAGGTCAAATGAATGAATGAATGAATGATAAATGCACCCATGGCATAACATCCATGCCTGAAGGAATGAGGGGAGGAAACTGGCCTTTGCTGGTGTCTTCTTTGAGTCATTGATTAAATTCTCACTGTCATCCAATGAGGCTAGGTGGACGTGGACACATACCTGTTTCATTTAATCCCCAAGACCCTATAATACAGCTGCTAGTATTGCTGCTTTACAGCGTTTATGGGCCAGACGCTGATTTGGGGGATAGGCGGGCAAACCTATGAGTGTCAGGGGCTGTTGGAGGGGGCTGTCAAATCCTTCCCTCCGTGGGAGGAGGAGATGCTCTGCGGGAACCCTGCGGGAACCTTGCCTGCCTGAACCCCTTAGCTGGAGTCTGACAAGCAACTGATTGCCTCTTCTGGACCTCTCCATCTACCACGACCTCTGCTGCTGCCCTGCTGGCACAGGAAAGGCGTCTCCTAAGTGTACACAGGTCAGCCTTTTTTAGAAGGCATCTTGGCACTCTCTAAGTGAAACATGCCAAGCACCTTTGACCTCAGTAATCCCAGGGAAATACTTGCACAAGTACAAAACCACATGTGTATGGTGACAATGGTTGTTAGAGCAAGAAATCAAAAACAACCCAAGTGTTCATTAACACAGGAATGACAAAAAACAATAAGCTATACAGACTGGCAGTGGCTACAGTCAGATCCCAGCTCTGACACTTTAATTAACTAGTTAATTAATTTTTATTTAACCCATTGCATTCAATATGGTACAACTTTGACATGTAGTCTATATAAAACATTACTGAGATGTTCTTTTTTCCAAAGGAAGCCTTTGATTACACTTATAGCACATCTGGTCCTGACCAGCCACATTTCAAGTGCTTGGGAGCCACCTGTGGCCAGTGGCTGCTGTATGGGACAGTGAGGCTTGCAGAAACTGTCATTGTGCAGGCCTGGGCCCTGCCCTGGATTTGTCACCCTGGCTGGAGGGACTTTGGGAGATGTCAGGTGAAAACCTTTTATAGTCATTCAACTCGGGCTTTTGCTCCCTCTCAGTGTTGGCACACTGGCATGCCACCCCATGGTGTCGGTACCAGACAATATTCTGAAGCTCCCCCATGCAGGATCTTCCTGCCTTCCTTCCTGTCTCAAGCTCCAGTCGCTCCCTTTCTCTTCTGCACTTCCCCTCCTGCTCCGGGAGAGCATTTTCCACACTGCATTTGCACTGATCTAGTGTGACAGTGAAACCCAGTCCTCCGGGCCATTTTAAACATCCAGACAAAGAGGAGTGAAGATGTAGGGGTGACTGCAAAGCCAGGGACACCTGGGTCCCCCTTCAACCATCTGTAATTTTCAAGGCTCCTCTGTGCTGCAAGTCCTGTGGCCAAGGGTCATCACAGCCCTCCCGAAATGGGTGGTGAAGGCGACCACAGCTGGAGTACTCCCGACGCTGCAGGCACTGTTTGGATAACTTGGCATATGCTAACTCGCACAAACTCTTTTTATGGCAATGCTTTCATAGGTGCTAATATTGACCCCAACCAGAGATTAGATAACATGCCCAGGGATTTACAGCTAGTGAGAGGCCAACCGAGGACCCAAGGTGGGGCCGTCTCGTTTGGGACTCGGTATAGCTGTGCTGTGCTCGAGGACGCTCTGGGAGTCAGGCGCACGGACTGCTTCCCGCTGGTGGGGTGAGAGGAAGGGTCAGTGGGGACTTTGAACAAGGACTTGAAGGAGCACTGGGACCTGAGTGTACAGAGATGACAGACAGCAATTTCCACACAGGCTTCTCGCTGTCCTCCCTCTGACACCTTCCTAGTGACCTCACTACCTAGAGCCAGGAAGGCCCTGATGATGCCCTGGTTACCTGGGCATCGTATAAAAGGCCAGGAAGAGTGCATCCTTGGTGGGCACAAGTTTCCTATTAGAGGGATGGAAATGCTCTGGAATGCGGGAGTGGTGATGGCCGCACTACTCTGGAAATGCCATTGGATCAAATACCTAAAAAGGGTTGAAATAGTAAATTTGATACCATGTAAATGTTACCACAATTTTTTTAAAAAGGGGGGCTGGGGAAGATGCAAATTTCCTGAAAATCATGGGAGAAAAAAGCTCCTGAGAAGATGGAGCTGCAGGGTGCAGAGCCCCCATGATGATCACTGGGTCTCAATGAGGCAGGTGCCTGTGGATGTGTGTGTACATCCACCTGAGTGCGTAACACCCATGGGTGTGTGACTTCCAGAGAACATGCGATGGCCATGTGATATTCATCCTATTCATGTGTGTCCCTCCCCCCCCCACCCCCTACCACATCCCAAAGAGGGGCTGGACTTGCTGGAAACCTCTAACCAGTGACAGTGAATGTGTATCACACGGAGGAGGCATGATGACAGCACAGTGATGTGGGGAGGCTGTGGCATGTAGACATGAGCTGCAGATGGTCAATGTTTAAGTCTGCTCTTTGCCAGTTACAGTCTACATCCACTATCCTTCTCCCTGCTGGAGCCCGGGTCTGGCCCATCTGCCAGCTCTTTCCATGCCCCCTTGTGCCCCCATTACACGAAGGTGACATGGCCATATCCTGTGCGCCCCACTAATTTCCAAGAGTGGACTCTCAGATTGTCCTACAGACTCCCCATGTGTATCCTGCACTGAGGATGGAGAAGAGAGAGATGCTTAGGGCAGGCTCCAAGTTGGGCAGGGGTGGCAAGTCTCATCCACAGAGGAAGCCACCCAGGAGATGGCACTAGCCTACACATTTCCCTTGAACTTGGAAATATAAGAACTATGAGAAGCTACTTAGAACTGGGCAAATCAGGGTAATCAGTTTGCTTCTCTGTGGTGGAATGAGTTGGCCCCATTCTCTGATAAGGAAGGAGATTCGAAAGGAGGGGAGGAGAGGGGAATAAAAATGAAACAGAATCAACAGGGATTTATGGAAATTATAAATAGTGTTGGTGACTTTTCCAGTGTTGATCCATCCAATCAATCGTATGTTTATTCAACATGCATGTCTATGCCAAGAGTTGTGGGAGAGTCTGAGGACATAGACACGGGGACTACAGCCTCTACTCTAAAGGACTCCCTGGGTAAGTGGGGGATCAGACCAGTAGAGAGATACAGAGTTCAGCATGACAAGTGCTCTGACCCACGTGTGCACAGCCTCCACCAGGGGTGTGAGAGAGAGGGCATGTTTCTAACTATGGGAGGAAGGTCTTGGGCAAGACTTTGTAGAAAACAAAGTGCCCCGTTGAACCTCGAAAGGCAGGTGTTTTTTTTCCAGGCAGGCGAGAGATCTGGTGCAAAGAGCATCCAGAAGGGGGAAGGCAGTGAACAACACACGGAGACAGGAAACAGCACGGCTCATTCCGGGAACTGAAATATGGCCGGAGCATGCGACGTGCAGGAGACAGTAAATAGACATCTTGTGGCTGGCCTAGCTCGGTGACCTTGGAATGAGATGTTTTTCTGGTTTGGAAAATGCCTCCATCTGTACAATGAAGGGATCAGATTAGATGATTCTCATGGGACTTTCCAGCTCTGGCTGCTCCTGGAGGCATTGAATTCCTTATCACTCATAGATTTCAAGAGGGAGTTAGATACCATGGGGTGGGAGCCTAGCCTTTGATGGCATTTGGATAGGATGACCTTGAAGGTCCTTTCCAGCCCGGAGCTGCCCTGATTCTGGGACCCAGATGGGGCCCATGGGGTTGTGCCAGGCAGCCGAGGATGGCCACGCAGGACATCTGTTCCCTTGCTCATGTCCCAGGTGGGACCCATGCTGGTTCATGAAAGTCTGATGTACACACATAGGCTGGCCATTGAATGACTCATTTTCTGGGGTGAGGCACAGGAGTACCTTCCACTTCTGCCTAATAAATTGTCAGAAGGCCCCTCAGGGCTAAAGCTGGCAGCTGTCTGCTTGAAAGTGATAGCAGTTGCTGCTATATTAACTCAATATTTATCAGAGCCTCTGCTGTTCCAGGATTCGAAGTCACTCTGGTGAGACTGTTCCTCTTTGGTGAAAGCCAGTGCCCAGTGACAGGTTATAAACTATCCAGGTGAAAGGGAAGGTGACACAGAGCCCTTCCCACTGGTCCAGAGGCCACAACCGGGGGAAACATCCACCATCCCTTTCATTTTGTTGTGACCGATGATGTGGGAGCACAGAACAGAGATGTCAACTCAGAGTGGGGTGATCTGGGGAAAGCCGTATGTCCACCAGCCTCTGTTTTCTCTGCTGTACAGTGGAGCTAATCATGTCCGCATGAACCAAGTAAAATGTTGGGGGTGGGATATTGTGCAAGCTGTCACACACAGCATGGATACTGGGGTTAATGGTAAGGTCCCCACTTCTAGGTGATGTGCCAATGAAAATCTGCCCAAAAGGATGGAGGTGGTTTTGATATATGAGTATACAGTATATGCATTATATGATGCTATGGGCATTATAAGATGGATTTTTAGAGGTATTGATTTGTGAATATATTTTCAGGAATCTAGTTCCACTTAAATCACAGAGAGTTATAGACTGGGCTCTGTGCTAAGTCACCCGTTGCTAGTGTAGCTCTGTTCGTAGATGGTTCTCCTCCCATGCTCCAACGAGCTGTGGGGCCGCTGAAGCCGGTCTGCAGAAAACCCAGCAGATGGCTCAGGCTGTATCCTTGGAAGGTCAACGGTGCTCCTTCCACAGACAGTCATGGAAGCCACAAATACCCTGGTAAAGGCTTTGGAGTCAGGCAAGACTGGGGACCCATTTCATCTCTCCTTGCTGTGTGCCCTCTCCTTGCTGTGTGACTTGGAGCAATTGCCCTGTCTAAGCCACACCTCCTTCATCTGTAAAATGGGAAGTAATGTTGCCAGTTGTTGTAAGGATTAGCAAGAATGAGGTAGAGCATCCTTCACAGTGCCTGGCACAGAGTGGACACACCATATAAGTGGTAACAGTACTTGTTAAAGAGTAAAAATAGCACACACAGGGCATGTCCTAGATGTTGCTCAATGACTTATTACAGAGAACAGCCATGCGCATGGACCCAGGGACTCTCACTCATTTCCCATGTGGGCGTAGGTAATGCATTTCCTAATAGTTAATACCAACGAACTACTGATCAAATGTCTGCTATAAGCTCATTATCGCGCCAGATGCACTAGGGGAGAGAAACAGAAGATGGCTCTTCTGTTGAGGAAGGGGGAGCACCAAAGAGCCACCCAGCTTTGGGAGCCCAAGACAGGGCTCTCTGCTCTTTAGGGAGCTAGGCATCCAGGTGGAGGAAAGAGGTAGGCAGGGGAGTCAGCTTAGGGCAAAAGGCTGACCTGTGTGCTAGCCATGCTGTTCGGCACAAGGGAGGAAAGAAGCCATTGGGTGCCTTCTCGGTATTGGACATGACCTCATCAGGCCAGATACTCATCTTCCTTGCTTTTAAGAGAAAATGTACCCCTGTACTGGTCAGACCTAACCCTAATATCCACGGGGCTTGGCACTCCTTGAGAAGAGAATTCCAGATCCTGGGTGCCTGGAGTGTGGTCTGGAGAGAGGAGGTTGATGGCTGGCTGACGGCCAGAATGGGCCCTCTTAAACAAGGGGCCTGGACCTGAGGAAGTCCTGCTACCTTGAGCTCATGCCAGCTCTGTCTCCTCATGCCCTGTCCTGGGATGCTAGCTGGAGACCTGTCCCAAACTTCATGGTCCACCACCACGGTCCCAAGCTCCAGTTCTAGCCTCAGATACTGAAGCCTAGTGAATGCAGGTCCCTTTAAACACTATGATCAGGGTCCTGGAACTGCTTCCTGGCCCTCTTAGTTATAGTCCAAGAGACCCTCCCTCCCAGCCTCCTTCTCTGGTTAGGATCACATCTTGCTTCAGCATTTCTCAGTAGCTGAGTCTCCTGCTTTGCCAGTATATCTCAACAAATCCCCAACAACATTTGCAGAAAACCAAGCAGATGTACAACAGGAAGGAGGCAAACAGTGGCCACTGAGTAGGAGTGGGGACACCTGGGTGCGACCCAGTTTGTCAGTAATTTTTTTTTGCAGTAAAATATTCATAACAAAATTTTTAACCATTTTAAGATTTTAAGTGTATTATTCAGTACCACTTATCTTTTCTGTAGAAAAACTAAGTGTTCTCTGCAGCATCAGCCTCCTATTCATCTTCACTCATCCCTCTTCCTTTCATTCTACGAGTACTTATTATCTGGGACATTGCCAGCACCATGCTAGAACTTGATCAGTTTGGCTAACACTCTCAAAATAAAGTTGAAAATCCTCAAACATTTTTAAGCGGCATCTAAATCTATTTTGTATTTGTGCCTCAAATACATCTTCACTACAACCTTGTGCTGTGAATTTTGCTCAATGAATTTATGTAAAATGTCCATCCTACAACCTGGGAGGGAGGTAAAAGTTGTTCTTGAGCCACTTAGGGTCCCTGGGTGGGTCAGAAAATTAGGGTGACGTAGGACAGATTAACAGGAGGAAAGCACACAAGTTTTACTAAATATTTACGTGTGCATGGGACCCTTTGCAAGAGAATAAAGACCAAAAGAAGTGACCAGAACACAGAGCCTTCATACCTTTTTAAAGACACAGTAAATGTGTGAAGAATTGGCAAGACCGAAGGGGTTAGGCTAGGGTAGTAAATGGTGAGGAATGAGCATTAATTGACAAGGTTGGTTTGTCCAGCCCACCCATCCGCAAATCCTTGTCTCTGGTGTGCAGAATGCCTTCCTTCCTCCTGGTACAAGGAGGGCAACTTGCCCCCGGGAGTCTTATGACCTGTGTAAGAGAAGCAGGTCAAGGAAGGGGGGGAATTCAGAATACCCTTCCTACTTCTGTTTCCTGACTCCTTCAGTTTAAGGCATTCAATATGACAAACTGCTACGTTTTGGGGTGTCATTTTGTGAACCCCATCGGCAAAGCAGTCCTCCCCGTCAAACCAATAAGCCCAATCAGACTTACTCTCAGACAGCAAAGCCTGACATCATTCTTCAATTCAAACGAACCCATTAACATGCCTCTCCATGGCCACTTCCAAATGCTGAGAGATGAGGTTGGATGATGACAAGGTAGGTGGGCAGAGGGATCGCAGAGCCTGTGACATAGACTTCTATTTTCTTCTTTTAGTTTTATTATTGAGGTAGAGTTGACACCCAATGCTATGCTAGTTTCAGGTGTGCAACATAGTGATCCAACAAGTCTACAAGCATGGCAGTGCTCGCCATGGTCAGTGTATCACCACCTGGCACCACACAACATTATTACAGTATTGCTCACTATATCCTCTAGGGTGTACTTTTCACCTCTGTAACTTATATTTTTATAACCAGAAGTTTGTACTCTTAATCCCCTTTGCTTATTTTGGCCATCCCCACGCCTCATCTTCCTTCACACAACTGCCAGTTTGTTCTCTGTAGTTAAGAGTCTGTTGTTTTGTGTGTGTGTGGCCAATTTTTTTGTTTTTTAGATTCCGAGTGTAAGTGAAATCATTACCATAATACCTCCTAGGTCCACTAAATCCCCCCTTGCTTTGTCCTCAGGGGGCTTCTCCTTGAAATATTCCTTTGACTACACCAGGGGATTTGCCCCCTAGAGGCTATGTTGGGGCAGGTGGATCCTGAAGGGCAGCTGGGAAGGGCCATCCTGGTAGACTCCGGGCACCATCCCAGGCACACTACCATATGTATGCTGAGCATCTGGAGACCACTTTCTGTGTCTGTGCACCTGCAGGGAAGCCTTCCTATACCCATACCCTCGGCAGTCTGGGTCACCCACTTTGGGGATGCCCTAGATGATTCTCAATCTCCTAACATTCTAAGATTGATGTCTTGGGCCAATGTGCATGCTGAGTCTCCACTTAAACCCCACATCCTCCTTTTCCCAGCCTCTGCACATCCAGGCTGCTCCAACAATCCGTGAGCAGAGAGATGTCCTCACACCATTTCCCAAGAAGGGTGGCAGTTGATGCCACCCCAAATATGACTGCAAGAGCTGGGAAATGCCACCCCAAAATGTGTCACTTTGGCATATCAATCACGTTGAACTGTAGGCACTTGAGAAATGGCAATACAGGAGGGCTTTCTCTTGAAAAGGAACCCAATTATCATAGATCCCCTCCTGGGAGTTTAAGAGGCCAGGGAAGATGGACTCTTGTCACAGGAGAGGGGACTAGAAGTTGACCCCACAACTAGACAAACTGTGTTGCAAACAATCACAAATTTCCACCTATTCTTCAAAGGGTCTGTCACCTTTCCTGAAAATAATTTACTCTTCTCCCAAGAGGCCACACCCCATTCCCTTTCCCTGTGAAGATGGTGTTCAAGCCTGAATTCTAAAGCTATCTCTTGGAGTCTCTCTTCTTTACCAGGGTAACTTCCATGTATAGCATGAGGTAGACATGTGAATAAATTCTTTTGTTTTCTTCTTGTCCATCTGTCTGTTGGGACAGGGGTCTTGGCTAAGAATTCAAAAGGGTAGTGAGGAAATTCTTCTTCTTCGCTTGTGGAGATTTTCTCCTCCGCCCCAATATCTTATTTATTTATTTATTTATTTATTTATTTTAGGGAGAGAGAGAGAGAGAGAGAGAGAGAGAGATAGCATGCAAGAGCTCAATGTGGGGTGCAGGAACTGAGAGAGAGAATCTCAAGCAGACTCTGCACTGAGTTCGGAGCCTGACGTGGGGCTCAATCTCATGACTCTGAGATCATGACCTGAGCCAAAATCAAGAGTCAGATGCCCAACTGACTGTGCCACCCAGGCACCCCCCTCTTACAGATATGTTCATGTTAGAAACAGATACCTCATATCCTATGCCACTGTGGATCTTGAGTTAAATGTTACCACGAGACCTGATTCAAACACACCTGAACTTTTTCCAGAATTTCAAAAGTGATATGACACTTTCGGTCACTGAATTAGAAGTTCAAACACACACACATTCACACCCACAGAAGCCCAGGACACATGAACTACCCAGGCATGCTCTTGGTAAACCTGCACATCTTTCCTGAGCGGCATCAACCTGGCTGATGAGGACCACACATGCTGGATAGGCCAAGTTTGTTTGAACAAGAACTATTAGAAGGTCTAGAACCTCAAATTCCAACTTTTATGATTGGAGGAGCTCTTTCGTGAAAAAGAACCCCTCTTTCCATTGGAAATGCATATGCATGCATGGACACACACATACTTTTTAATTTTATTTTATTATTTTATTTTATATTTTATTTTATTTTATTTTATTTTATTTTATTTTTTGTAAAGCAGATTGTCAAGAGACACCCCCAGTGCATATGCTCGCCAAGTTTGGCTTCTGTACTCCTGGTTTCCTTTAAGCGGGGTAGTCCTGCCAAGCCCTGGATATTGTACTGTAAAGAGGAAAGTAGGTCATGGCCACCGGCTGGCAGTTCTCAGCATAAATCAGTTGCGGGGGGGATAAAACCTGTCATCCGCAAGGAAGCAGGCACGTGGGCACCCACATGGCCACTTTGCCTCCTTCTCTGAGGCTGAAACAGAACCCACTTTCCTAGGGGAATGAATTTTATTAGAATCACCAAAGTGCCCAGGGGTGATTTTTTTGTCTTTGAAGTTAGCAGCTTTTTAAAGGGAGGGCAAAGTTCATAAAAGCCCGTGGATGTTCTACAACTACACCATCTATCTTTTATGGGGTTTGGGGCAGGCTGGGTGCCTCCCTGTAATTTCCTGAGAAGGGGGAACAGAGAAGCCACCAGCTCTTACTGGGCTTCTCTTTGCCGCAGGAAAGGCCGTGATTTGCTCTCGTGGCTGGGCCCCTGTAGCATCCGGCCTGGTGGAGGGAGGGCACTGTGATTTGTTGGGCTGGAGCACAGGGTCCTGTGGTGGAAGGTGAGCAGTTTCAGGGTGGCTCCGGGCTGCTGCTCACAGACCGTCATCTCAAGGAGGTGTGGAAGGATCATCTTTGATGATATTCATGGTCCTGAGTGTCCCCCCATCGGGCTGAAACCAGACACAAAGCTATGACCACATCCTTTCCAGCTGGTGATACTCCCTTTCTCCTGGGGGCATGTGATCCTGGTCCCCTTCACTTCTCTCTAATTGCTGTTCTTTGTTCTGGGGAAAGTCACTGCTGAACCCTGGGGCAGGAGATATAACACAGCCAGAGCCACACATGCAGATAGCCATGGACCCCCCCAGATCTGTGTTCATTCCTAAGAATAACCACAGACATGGGCTAAACCAAACTGGCCTGGCGCTCCTTTCCCTTCCTCCTGCCCAGGGTCCTGTGGTCTGTCTGAACATGGGCAAGTCACGTGGGGCCTCAGTGGCCTGCCTCCCAGGCTGACATGAGGGGGATCCCTGTCACTGGCCGGTTTTGAGCAGAGCTAGGACAGAGCTGGGCAGGAATGACTCAAGCATGGGTTGGGAACTGGCTCCTAGCCTGCTCTCTTCCTAACTCAAATCAATTCTGGAATGAGTCAGAGCAGGTGTGTAAGTTCTACAAACGTATGTGGTAATGGGAGGACTGGCTTGGGGACTCAGCCAGTAGGTGACCCTCGGTCTGCTTTCCGAGGGGATGGGTGCCACCTGAGCATCTTCACTTCTTCTGTGCTTGCCCATGCATGGAGCTCTTCCAGGGCAAGGAACCAGCCCCATGTGTACCCAGCCTTGGCCTCCTTGCAACCAGTGTGCCCCAGCTCCTCCATGATGCCAGGTGAACAGGACTTTTGTCCCCAAGTCTCATCCATACCTAATTTAGATGACATAGACGATGAGATTTGGGACTTTTTGCACCGATAATATTTAGATGAGATTTTGGACTCCACGGTGATGCTGGAATGGGTTAATGATTTGGGAGACAATGGAATGGGCTGAATGCATTTTTCATGTGAAAAGGATGTGAAATTTGGGTGGGGAGCAGAGGGTGGCCTGGGATGGGTTGAATAGTGTCCCCTCAAAATTCATGTCCACCTGGAACCTCAGAATGCAACCTTATTTGGAAACAGGGTCTTTGCAGATGTAGTTAGTTAAGGGCTCCGAGGGGACCCTCCATCCAATGACTGGTGTCTTTATGAGAGAAAAGAGAGAGTAACGCGGACACAGAGAGAAGATGCAATGGAAGATGGGGCAGAGATCAGAGTTGTGCTACCTGGACAAGCCAAGGAGTGCCTGGCCTGCAAGAGGCTGGAAGAGGTTAAGGAAGAGGTCCCAGCATAGCCTTCAGAGGAAGCACCAACCTGCCGACACCTTGATTTTGGACTTTTGGTGCCAAAATGTAAAAGAATAAATTTCTGTTGTTCTAAGCACACAGTTTGGTGGTAATTTGCTACAGCAGCCCTGGGAAGTGAAGAGAGCCTGGTACGGGGCATGGAGAATTCACAGCCATGCCAAAGACTGAGCTGCTGGGAGGTCTGTCATCTGTGCAGGCAGCAGAGCGCTCTCAGGGACAGCGGGAGTTGTTGCTGGCATCCAAAAAAAACAAAAAACAAAAACAAAAAAAACAAAAAAAGCCAGTTGGAGGCTGGGGGTGTCATGTTAGCAAAACCAAATGCCAGCCAGTGCTGGGCCTGGGGTTGCACACAGCTGGGGCCACAGTGTTCTGTGTGGGGAGGCACACTGGGAAAGTGCTGGGCTCTGGAATTAGGTAGATTTGACATTGTCATTTAGTAGAGATTGGACCTTGAGCTACTTCCTTGACTACTCTGGGCTTCGGTGGTCATATATGTCAAATAAATGCGATTGCGTCTCTTTGGCAGGGTTGGGGAAGGATTAAATGAGGTATGTACTTGGCACACGGTATGTATCTGATGGGGAGTCCCAAGCTGCTAGCACTGACCTCCGTGCCCTGGGGTAAGCCTACTCCAAGGGTCTCGCCTCCTCCTATTGCTACTAAACACCACTAAACACCAGTGAGCACGTTCCCTGTGCCATGGACTATGTCAAGAGCCTCTCCACGTTATCTCATTGAATCCTCGTCATAGCCCTGGGAGCTGCTACTATCTCATTTTACCAAGGAGGAAACTGGGGCACTCCACGTGTAGTCATTAGGATTCACACCCAGGAGGCCCGTGTCATTCCAGAGCAGGTTAGCACTCTAACCAAGGCGGCTGGTGTTTTCATGGTCATAGGTAAGCTCCATTCCTCCATCCGAGCCCAGTGCCAGCAGGGCCTGAAGTCACGAGCTGGCTGGTTCAGGCGTGAAAACCTCTTGCAGGTGAACTCCAAGAGATTGCGCTAGGGGATCCCTGTGGGAGCTGCATCCCAGCACTGCCAGGAAATGGGGCTCTGAGGTTACTCCTTCAAATCATTCATCCTGAGAGAGAAGGAGGCACTGGGGACTCTGCCAGGAGGCCCAAGGCAGTGCTGAGGCTTTGGCTGCAGGGAGCTCCCTCCTCACTGGCCTCCTTGCTTCCTCCCTCCAGGCTATTTTTGACACTCGAGTGATAAAACGTAACCTACTATTGCTCTGCTCAAAACTTGCCATCTTTTCCCCATTTCGCTCCTGGTAAAGCCGTGTGCTCTTACAGTAGCGGCCTGACACGTCTAGGAGATCTGACCTTACCTCCTTTCTGTCCCTCATGCCCACCCAGCTCTGGCTGCACCGTCCTCCCTGCGCTTGCTGAGCACACCAGACCCACTGGCTCAGGGCCTTTGCATCTGCTGTTTCCCTCTGCCTGAAGTATTCCCCTACATAACTATAAGGCACACCAATGCCCTCTTTGCTCAAATGTGAGGCTTTTTCTGAACACCCTAATTAAAATTGTGATCCCCTGTTCCAGCAACACCTGCTTCCCTCTCTGCTTTAGTCTTCCCCGTAACACTGGTCCCACCTGACATGCCACATATTTTACTTATGTATTTGTTTGTCCCTTCCATCTATTAGAGCCTGAGTGAAACCCTGAGGCAGGGATTTTTGTGTGTTTTGCTCATTACTGTTCAGTTTAGTGCTTAGAACACTGTCTGGCTCATAGTAACTTTAATAAATATTAGTCAAATGAATGAATAAACCATGTTAAGATGGTACAATATAATTGTACGTAGTAGGTACTCGGTAAATATTACTACCCTGACCCCAAGAAACAATGATTATAAATTTAAAAGAATAGAAATTTGTTGAGACATGGGGACACAGCTGTTGAGACATTTGCGAACCACCATACATTTGCGTACTGGGCAGCTGTCTGGTATGCACTTCGGTTTAGTGAGCATTTTGCTTGCTCCCTCCATAAAGCACTTCTCTCTCTAGCCTCTAGGTCTTGGCATATGCTGTTCTTAAATGTCCCTTCTTCCAGGAAGCCCACTCTGACTTCCCAGTCTAGGTGGGGGTCTTCATCATCGCTGCTCCCCAGCACAGTACTTCTTATACTGTTTCATATCAGCCTATACATTTGCCTGTCCACCCTCCTAGACTGCGGGGGAGGCACTAGATCTGGGCCTGGCACAAAGTAGGTACACAGTAAAGGCTTCTTGGATGAATTTATAACACAAATGCCACAATGCTTTCCAAATGGCACACACTTAGATGATTGATCTACGGTGGGTGTACAGGTGTTGATTCCATCTCTGCCCTGACTAGGGGTCTGCAGAGTGAAAGATATCCCAAATTGTTTTAGTGGAACACAGATGACTATCCAAAAAACACTGTCTTCTCTACATCTTTTCCTAAGATAGAGATCTCAGGCCAGGGTAGTTTGCAAGCAGGTGGGAGCCCTGCAGACCTGCGTTGGGGCCCCAGCTCCTCGCTGGCATTCCTCCTCCAGATCCGCCACCCAAGTGACTACTCTTTGTTGAGACTGGAGAGACAAAAGCCTCCCACAAAAAGCCTGGCAGAGAGACGGAAGATGTCTGGGTGCTAGGCAACTGGTCAGGAAGCAGACACTGGCCTCATGTCTGGGCCTCACTCGCCAAGCACTTGGGCCTGGAGTTCTTTGTCTGATGAGCGTTTCCATTTAATCAGACGCCCCCATGATCTGCTTGTAGGACCGTGGGGAGCAAGCAGAGGCTGTCATCCTGCAGGCTGTGGGAACAGGGAGGAGCTGCCCCAGTGCTAGAGAAGGCAGCATGAATCTCTCACTTCCCACTCCTGGTGGGTCCTTGGTCTGCTGGCTGTTCTTGGTCATCTCCCTCCAAGTATCCCCCCCACCTCCTTCATATCAACACACTCCTACAGCCACGTTTTTTGTCCTCTTCATGGTTAGCCCTCTCAAGAAAAAAAAAAATTTGAAAACCGGACATTGGCATACCAGTAGTGTGGTGTATGGCTCTTCAGTTAACTTGACCATCTACGAAGTGGCGGCTCGGCGCTCCCAGTGAGGCTCCGGCAGGCTCATTCCTTGTTTGTCACCCCGACCAACCCCGGGACGTAGGATTCATGTATCTTCTTTCATAGATCAGGACACCAAAGCTCAGGGGGCCTAGGAGAGCCCCTCAAGGTCGCACAGCTAGTACACGACAGAGTTGTGTTTAAATCCAGGACTTCCTCATGCTGACTTCTTCCTATGAATTATGCTGTTCCTCTCAAGTGTCACCTGTTTTATGCATGGGTCACCTGGGTATTGGGCACTTAACTCATGAGACTTAAAGGATGCTGGTTCTTGGATGGAGGCAGAGTAGGAAATAAAACCAAATCCCCCACATCCTAGTTACTCTTCCTCTGGTGTTCCTCTGCTGTTTCCTGATGCTGGGGCTGGTTCACGCATTCTGTGGCTTCTCTCCTCAGCCCCTCCTTGGGCCCCTCTCCTGTCCTTTGTGAACATGTCACACAGTCAGACCTGTTTCCTTCGTGCTTGCCGCCTGATAGTGGGGCAAGTCTGTATAATTCCAGCATTGGGTGTTTGTTCCAGAAGCCATTTCGCAAGATATAAGCCATCTCTCCTCTGGACTTTATTGGTCATGGAGGTAACATTTTAGCCTCTACCTTGTTTACTCTTTTTTTTTTCTTATTTTCCAAACGGTTCTGAATGTGGGCAGGAAAGAGGTCTGTATTTACTGTAGGTTCTAGAAGAGCCTAGCCATCCTGTGAACTAATTCCATTTGATTCAATCCAGGAGAGCTGCTCTGTGGATTCAGCGTGTATGTAGGTTGTGCTCGTGTCACAGAAGGCATGCCCCCTGTTCTCCCGGGCTTTGCCACCATGGCAAGGAGGCCTGCACAAGCCACAAGACAGGTCTTAAGGCCAGGGCCTGGAACACCTTCACTGTGTCATTAGTCAGTCACAGAGAAATCTATTTCCATAATATCCTGGTTGGTAGTTGCCATTTACAAATGGAAAACCCAACCTCGAAATATTGGAGTACAATAATAGATATTTTCTCCACTTTAACCCTGAACCTATGCAAAATAGAATTTATCCTTTCAGTGGTCAGAAAGTCTTTGCTGATCTTTCTTGAATTTAGGGAAATCCTAAGTGCCTGTATCACATGCCTTGGCACTGTGCCCAGTTCTTTCCTAGTTAATCGTCACTGCAACCCTGGACAGGAGGTTTTATTACCCCATTTCAGAGATAAAGTAAACGAGGCTCAGAAGACTTTAGTAACTTCTCAAGATGATGTAAATTGGATTGAAAGTCAGTCTGTGTGGTTCCACAGCATCCTAGCACATCTCTCTGCCCCTTGAGAAACGTGAGAGCATTAAATCCTTGACATTCATGAGAGTAATCCCAAGACCTCTGGGAGCTCCCAATTTACAAATTCCACTTTAGCATATAATCCTTCCATAAAACATCTACTTTCTAGCTGAGACCCATCACGTCTCAGTCCTACCTCCATGGCTGGCGGTGAGGGTTCACTTTGTGGGGGCTGCCATGCAAGAAAGGTGGCAGAGCACCAGGGGACCGTGAACACTCCCAGCCACACACAATCCAGCTCCTTGGAGCACCTTGGGGCACCTGGCAGAGAGGAGAAGGACACGATGTGCATCTGTTGCAGTGGTCAGATGGCCGGGTCCCATTGCTGAAAATGCACACGTGCATGTACACAGCTTCCACACTCATGCACCTCTGCATTCTGAGCACAGATACTAAGCAACTAAACAATGCTACTCCCCAGAAAGCAGCAGCACACAACAGCCTGGTCTAAGTAGAAGTAGAAGTTTTTAAATTGTACATTGATGGGTATTTTGTTTCTCAAATAACTATGTACTTTATGATTACAGTTTGAGTAAGTGTAACTAGTATATCGAACCCCGATTTCACAGATTATATGGCTGATTATCCATTGATATTAGTGACACACAGTTTTCTCTGAAAATATATTGATGCAAACCAAATAAGTCAGCCTAAAAGGAAAATATTAAGTAAATGTGATGCTAGGTACTTGGTGATGGTAAAGACCCTTCAGGGGGTCTGTAGGTGAGTGAGATTGGGGATATCCTGCTCTGAGTGTATAGTGTGGGCAGAAGTCAGGGAGACATGGGTGGGGAATAAGCCTGAGGGCACCTCCTCGAAAGTTCTGGAGCTTCAAAGATGGGAGGCCTTGCATTCTAGCTGGTAGACAGAAAGGGGGAAAAAAAAAACAACCCTGCTTCACACTTAGTAATTATATGTGGAACAGACTATGTATAATTTTGAAGGAATTCAAAGTACAGGAAAGATCCCTTTGGGAAGAATTAAACAAATCTTCTTTGAAGAGGTGAATATAAAAACAGGACCCGCTCCTGCTACAATCAAATATTCCCCTAAGGCTTTTTTAAAAAACTTTTTTCATATGGAAAATTTCAAACATAAGCACAGTTGGGAGAAAAGAATATAAAAAATTCCTTATATCCATCCCTACCTTCTTCCTCATCATTTTTAACCCTCTCCGGGAAGGACCACCTAACCAAGAGTTGGAAAAACCAGGTTCTAGTTACAGCTCTGCCACAAATCAGCTGTGTGGCCTTGGCCAAGTCACTTAACCTCTCTGAGCCTCTGTTTCCTCTTACGTAACATGAGGGATGTGGACCAAATGATCTCCCAGGAACCTCCTGTTACCCCAACCCACTTCTGCAAGTTCATGAAATGGCAACAAATGGCATAGTGCTAGGCTGCATATGGTGCTCACTAAACCCAACTGGCAAGAGCTTTCTACTTTTTTATTCTCTCTATAACCTTCCCCATGGAGAAAGTCCAAGGACTTGTGGAGACAGACTATGTGATCCTGTTAGGACAGACACTCATACCAGGTCATATATACCAAGGTATGTCCTCAACTAGAATGAAGGAAGAAACAGAGCAAAATCATATTTTTGGAAAGCTATGCAATGATTTTGGCTTTGTATTGGCAGTACTAGGGCACAAGTGTGTATTTGTTCTGCAATTCACAGTGGAAAGGCAGGTGAGGTGAACATCCATTGATTTGAGGAAACCACGTGGACCACCAGACTGGAAAAAGAGGGCCCTGGGAAGTCTGTGGAATCCTGATTTACACAACTGGGTGGCCTTGTGGGCCGAATTAATCAGATCATCGTTTACACGAGCGAATACGTATGAAATGCTTAGCACGGTGCCCGGCACACATTAAGTCTAATTCTTATGATTTCTATTTTCATGCAGATGTTTAACTAAAGGGTTTAAGCACACACATATAAAGCTCGTGCACAATCAGCTTTGATAACAAAAGCATAATAATCTGCTTTGCCAGGATAATTTATGCTCTTGAATGGCCTGTTGGAGGAAGTCAGCAGCTCTCTCTCAGACTGTTCTGCTTTCCTGATACACCTTACCATCCCTGAGCTCTTACGTGAGCCTTTCATGTGGGGTCTTAAGCCTTCAACATAGCCTTCAGCATTGACAAGTGCTCCTACAACTCACCCTGCCTTTCTCACCAGCTTGGCATCTCTGCTGAGTTGAGGATGCAGAGGAGAGGAACGGGGTCATGTATTGGTAGCAAGAAGGGACAGGGAGGGCAGGGTACGGGGTGGTGGCTCTGAGTTCTGATCTTGGTTGGGTTACTGACTGATCTCTTGGTTAAGCGCTCTTGGTTTTAGGCACAGAATGGGAGAGCCGAACTGGGTTATGGGGAAGTTTTTAGCATTAACAGAACCTATTCTAAGATAATTATCACATAATAGTAATAATAGAGATCCTACCACCATAACTCTAACAATATCAAATGATAATCGCATGCATTATAAAGACTCCCAATCGAGTACTGATTCCTGGCGCCACCCACCATAAGCTCCGTTTACACCTTGAATGCATTTTCACGGGGCTGGATGCCGGGACACAGGGTGCCTGATGCTGAGGAGCTGACACATAGGCTATGGGAAGAGACAAGGAGAAGAACAAGTATCAGCTGTGACAGAGATGGGGACAGGTGCCTCGGGAATCCTATTTCTGCTCGTCTTCGGGTTTAACACCTGCTCTTCCACACTGAGCCAATATGGGAAACTTGATTCGTTCGACAGCTGTTTGCTGAACTTCTCCGCAGCCCCAGGCACAGTGCTGGCCACTCTGTCCACTCCCTCTTGGAGTTTAGTGACTACAGGAGGCAGGGACAGGAATGTGGGTTACACACTGTGTGCAGTTATGAAGGATGTTCAGAAACGGTATGAGGGAACCCAGGGACAGTGCCTTGGAGATCTGCAGGCTCTGCCTGAGGACATGTCTACTAAGCTGAGGATCGGAGGCTAAGAAGGAGGTGCTTTGTGAGGAGTCCGGGAAGAGCATGGTAGGCAATTTGTCAAAGGTGCAGAGAGTCCAGGGGCTCCAGAAACTGGGGCCGGGGGCAAGCAGTAGGACTGGGGCCACAAGATGAAGCTGGGAAGAGGGCTGATCTGATCTGCGTTTTCAAAAGCACTCTGGATCCAGCAGAGGAGAGAGTGGAGGGGGGCCCCGTGAACGCAGGAAGACCATTTCAGGGGAGGAAGAAGGCAGGGAGGAAACCAGCATACTTCCTGGCTCACAGGCTGCCATGAGGATGAGATGAAATGATGTGTGAACAACACCTACCACACAGTAGGTCCTCAAATAATGCTGGTGCCTTATCCCCTTGCTGTATTTAAAATGAGCTTCAGTGCAGTGGAGTAACTTTACTCAAGCCTAGGCAGGCCTGGCAAGACCAGCAGGCAAATGGGCTGGAGGAACAGCCAAACAGCGGGCACTGTGCCAGGGAGCCTTGCAAGGGAGTGGCTGGGCTCCCTCCTGACCAGGAGGATGTAAGGCAGCTGTCCACACCCGGGCCCAGGTGAGGTCAGCCTGCAAAGCTGCGGAAGACGACTGCCACAGAGCTCAAGTGTATACTGCTTTCCTGTTCACAAAAACACTTCTGCCATCTATTATCTCACTTGATTCCTACAACCACACGGAAGCAGAGCCATCATCTCAATTCTAGGAACAGGGAAGAGCAGGCTTAGAGTACGTTTGGGACATGTTCAGATTCACACAGTACATTAGTGGAGTGCCCACCCTTCCTGCTTCCCACCGAGTGTTCTCCAGCACCAGGATGTTCACACAACAGCCAGATGATGTAGACCTGGGATCTAGATTTCTAGAGCCCACCAAAACCAAAACCAAAGAAGAAGAAGAAGAAGAAGAAGGAGGAGGAGGAGGAAGAGGAGGAGGAGGAGGAGGAGGAGGAAGAGGAGGAGGAGGAGGAGGAGGAGGAGGAGAAAGAAGAAGAAGAAGAAGAAGAAGAAGAAGAAGAAGAAGAAGAAGAAGAAGAAGAAGGAGAAAGAAGAAAGAAGAAAGAAGAAAGATGAAGAAGAAAAGAAAAAACCCAAACAGCCAAAACCTGTGGTCTGAAAATATTTATTGGCTCCAAAATACAAAAAGCAAAGGGCAGAAATGAAATGATGGATGTTTATTTAAACGATGATAAAATGTAATGTCATGTCAACTTCATTAATTGATCCACAGAGCACACATTAAAATTTCATTATGTTGGGAAATCATGTATAGGCTAAATTCTCCTCACTGTGAGAATCCTGAAGTACACAGGGCGGTTGTTATGAAATCATAGCCAGCAGAGAGTTAGAGGAGCATGTCGCAGGTAAATAACCACAAAGACAGAATTTCCATAATCCTTTCAAAATGTGTTACAGCAAAAAGTTACATTTCATGTGAGCATTAATTTTAGAATGCTTGGTGCAAAATACAGTGCAATACCAAATACAAATGTCTAGGGCTTATGAGATCTGAGGTATCCAGGTGTCAGGTCTCTGTTGGATCTCTTTTGTAAGTTTATTTGGTTTTCATGAAACTCTGAATCTAGAAAAACCCTTGGAATTTTTTGGGGGGTTTTATTCAGTATTCAGTCTATTTTGGAGGGAAAGTTTCCAGGAGGCAGAGACAAGAGAAAAAGGAAGAACAGAGTTGCTTTCAGAAAACCAAGGTGGGAGAGCCCACCTGCATCCCCTGGCAGTCAGGAGGCCTTACTGGAAGTGACCCAGCAGGAGGAGCTTCCCCTGGGTTTCCCTGGGGCAGAAGCATTGAATGTTCTAAGCCAAGCGGCCTCAATGAGACAGTGAGGTCCAGCTTCAATCTCAGCTTTTAACTGCAAAGTGGTGAGGGAGTGAGCTGTGCGGATATCTCAGAGAAGGGAATTCCAGGCAGAGGGAACAGCAGGTACAGAGGCCCTGGGATGGGTGTATGTCTGGCCTGTTCATGGAAGAACAAGGAGCCCAATGTGGTTGGGGTGGCTGAGTAGATGGCAGTAAAAGAGGTCAGGACAGTAATGCGGACAATAGGATTTAGCCACTGTGATGAACGACCCTTCTTGGAATGAGAGAGGGAGCCTCCAGAGAGTTTTGAGCACATGATTAATGTGATCTTACTGATGTTTAAAAGAATATGATAAGAATAGACTGTAGAGGAGTGGATGAGTTTCCTGCGGCTGCTATAACAAATGACCACAGACTGGGTGGCTTAAAGCAACTGGAATTTATTCTCTTTTGGTTCTGGAGGCCATCGATCCGGGCTCAAATCGGTGTGTCAGCAGGGCTACACTCCCTCTGGAGGTGCTTGAAGGGAGTCTGCTCTGTGTCTCTTCCACCTTGTGGGAGCTATGGCATTACTTGGCCTGGGGTCACATCACTCCAATCTCTATCTCTGTGGTCACGTCATCTTCCCTGTGTTTGTCATGTGTCCCTCTGCTTTTTAGAAAGACATTTAGGGCTCACCTAAATAACCCAGGATAATTGCCCCATCTCTAGATCCTCAATCATATCTGCAGAGCCCTCTTTTCCAAGAAGGCAACATTTGTAGGTTCCAGGGATCAGAAGCTGGTCTTTTGGGGGGCCAGTATTCAGTCTCCTCCAGAGTGTCAGGATAGAAGCAGAAAGTCCCATTAGGATGCTTTTGGAGTCTTCTGAGCAAGAGAGAGTGATGGTTTGGACCAGGATGGGAGCAGCACAGGTGGTTTGGAAAGCCTGGATTCTTGGCATATTTTGAAGGTAAACCCAACAGGGGCTCCTGACAGATGGGAGGTGGGGTGTGAGAGAAAGAAAGGGTTAGGGACTGACTGCAAGTCTTTTCCTGGAACAATGGGAGGGTGCTGGTATCCCTACTGAAACACAGAAGGCCGTGGGCAGAAGAGGTTTTGGGAGTAAGAGCAGAAATTCAGCTTTGGAAATGGGAGGTATGAGATGTTCTCTAGGTACCTGCATGGAGATGAAGGGCAGAAGAGTCTGAGGCTTGAGACAGAGAGAGGCTTGGGATAGAGACTTTAACTGGGGTGCATAAGCATGGAAATGGTACCTAGAGTCATGGAATGAGAGGGCATCAGCTAGGGAGCACATGTAGAGAGAGGGATCTGCGGCCTGAGCCCTGAGCCCCCCAGCACAGGAGGTCAGGGAGAAGGGCAGTAAGGGTCTGGTGGAGGAGACTGGGAAGGAGCGAGCCCGGAGACAGGAGGAGGATCCAGGCAGGGTCCCATCTGGGAATCCAAGGGAAGGAAGCACAGCAAGGAGGAATGAGGATAACACGGCC
The DNA here is from genome assembly GCF_011100685.1 of Canis lupus familiaris. NCBI lineage: Eukaryota > Metazoa > Chordata > Mammalia > Carnivora > Canidae > Canis > Canis lupus. The sequence continues at coordinate 39,830,938 of NC_049230.1, read as the reverse complement.
TCCCAGCTAAGACAGAAAACTAAGCAAAGGCCCTGCCTTCTGCCTATATCCCTCCCTCTGTCTGGTCTTGCTCCAGCAGGGACATCTGGCACATAGCCGCTCACCCTAGAGGGGAGGCCCCTTGTAGCCCACAGACCCCAGTGCAAAGCACCTGCCTCCCCTGGTAGCCAGGAGGCCTTACTGGAAGTGACCCAGCAGGAGGAGCTTGGGTTTCCCTGGAGCAGAAGCATTGAATGTTCTAAGCCAAGCGGCCTCACTGAGACAGTGAGGTCCAGCTTCAATCTCAGCTTTTAAAACTGCAAAGTGGTGAGGGAGTGAGCTGTGCGGATATCTCAGGGAAGGGAATTCCAGGCAGAGGGAACAGCAGGTACAGAGGCCCTGCGGAAACTTAGTTCTTCCACAGGTGAGTTGGAACCGTCTGGTGTGCCTCCAGCAGGTGCTGGAAAATGCCAAGCATTCCAGACTAACAGATTATGGTTCACGAGCTGCAGGCTTGCGACCTTTGGCCTGGCGGCCTGCTGCTAGGGGCTTGGGATAATTGGGAGAAGAGCCAGTGGTCCCAGAGCACAGCGAGGGTGGCCAATCCAGAAATCATGGGGCTCTGCTTTGAAATGGGGATTCTGGGGTCCAGAGACCCCCTAGGAGCTAACCTGCCTGACACTTGCTCACTAGGAGGATCTTGGGAAAAACACCTATCCTCTCTAAGCCTCAGTGTTTTTGTTTGGAAAAGGGGCCTACAAAGATCTGTTCCCGGGCGAAAGGAATAAGACACTGTGGCCCTCCCAGTGCTGCCTTTCATCTCACAAACACATATCCAGCAGGGATAACATACCAACAGCTCACAGCAAACATTGCCTCTAGACCCAAAGAATGTTCTCTGAGAAGAGGGAGAGACTTGGGGCACGGGTCCTACTCCCAGCTTTGCTCCTTGTCCACTCATTGTGTCCTTGACAAACCATCACTTCTCTATAGCTTCACTTTTTCAACCTGTGAGAGGAGGGGTTTGAACTACATTTGAACTATACTGGTCATTTTCACATTTTTTTTTATAGCAGGAGAACACTCTAATTTTTTTAAAAGCCTTACATGATACCCTAATGTTTAAAACAGATTAAATATTCCCTGGTTAAAGAGAGGAGAAGGGAGCCTCAGTATAGCTGGGCTCAGAACCCCTTTACCCTCTAAGGTGGCCCAAGACACCTCCATGGAATCCTAGAGCTCCAAGGAACAGATTTTGAAAAATTCTGACTGAAGACAAAAATTGCTAGTGTCCCTGAGTTTAAAGCTGTATGTGATTGGAATTAGATAAATTGGTACTGATGAATATGTATTTCAAATGGCTATGTGTAAAAATGTATTTTGTGTGTATGCTTTGTTTCCATTTTTAACCTGCAGATAGCCAGCTAAATTCTCAATGTTTTATGCCTACTTGTTAATTTCTCGATGTCAAATTTGCTGCATGGTTATATTATGAAGAAGGGGTTAGCTCCATATTTGTAATTGGTTAAAAATGCATTGACTATGAGAGAGAGAGAGAGAGAGAGAGAGACAGATCCTGAGATAAATACTTCTAAGGTCTTGCACAGATTAAAAAAATCTCAAAAATGATAACTTTTTCTTCTGGTCAGTCTTGAAGATGTCATGAAGCAGCTTCTGTGTTATCAAGAAATTAGAGCAAATGCTATTTAATAGTCAGGGCAGGAAGGAAGATAAAACCAACTTTAGTTGAGCACCTACCATGTGCCAGCTACCATCTTATACCTTATGTTAGTTAATCCTTTGACCGATGCTACAAGGATGTATAGGTCATTATTACCATTCCACTTATGGGGAAACTGAGGCTCAGAGTGATGGAGTGATTTGCCCAGGGTCACCTAAAGTATGGGAAGAACTGGGGCTTTGCCATTCTCTTTGGAACCTTCTCCCAGTCAACAGTGTGACCCATAAAGCACAGGGAGTTCATGCCTCCTCTTTGCCAGAACTCATTTTGTTTTCAAACTGCACCCAATTTTTTCATCAGGGAGGGCTTTTCATTTATTAGGCATTCAATTTTCCTTCCGTTCATCATTTATTTGCTTCTGCTTTTCATTTTTTAAGAGGTGAAGGAAATGCAAATTACCAAATGAATGTCATGCATAATATTGCTGGCTGGCTACAAAGAGCCTTTGTAACAGTGTGCTCTGTTCTAGGACAAATTGGTCTACAAGGACCGGACACACCTCTCTGGGTGTGTTGACACACATCCAGCCTGGAGACCTCTTTTCTTGCCTATGGCCTGCCGGGAGAGAACAATGGCGAAAGTGTGCTTTTGTTTGGTCTGCCATTCTCAAGGTTGATATGTGGGCTCAAATCTTGGGGACTGTTTCCCTAAGCTGTAGAAAATTGTGTTTGCAGAGCCCAGGGAGGGTAGCACTGACTTCCCAGTGCTGTTCATATAGTGTCACCTGGTGGGTCCCTCTCATTCTTGGCCTCTACTCCTGAACTATCTGTGGTGTGCCTCTTACACCCTGCTGTGTTTCTTGGCCCTCCTAGCTGGAGTTTTGGTGCTTTTCCTTTCAGCATGTCTTTGCCCAGCTCTTCTCAAGATCTCACAGCTCCCAAGGGACAGAGCTGGGGTTCAACCACTGGTCTATATGGCTTCACCCACAGGCAATTCTTCCTCCCAAGCTTCAGGAACTCAAGATCAAGCAGATGTATTTCTGACTATAGTTTCTAGCTTCATGTTGGTCATGAGTGTACACAGACACAAGCATGCGTGTACACACACATGTGCACACTCACAAGCACCCCCCCCCATTTGTATGATTGGGAGTTACATGAACTTGACTAAAGTCGAAAATGAAAAATCACCCTCAGGGTGGCATTATTAATGCCTCACGGAAAATATTCCACTTCCAAACAATTAGGTTGATGGATTTTCTTGCATTTTTTTTTCTTTTTCCACTTAAGATCACAGTTGTTTACAAGAAGCAGCAAAGGTTTCTGTCTAAGCAGCGTTGATTGGTGTTCACTGGCACTGGTGTTCAGTTGGGCCAGCCAAGGCCTCAAGAATGAGGGGGGGGGTGTTTAGGTTGGGGAAAATTTGGGGGGAATAGGTGACCATTCCATCCCCAAGACACTGATTTTCATGAAAAGAAGAGGAAAGTGAGGATTTGATTAAAAAGAGGACTTTCAAAATAAGTGAGATGTTCAGTTTCTTCTCTTAAGAGCTGTAGGTCTCTTCTACATTGAGCATGTAGAAGGTAGTCTCATCTCTGGGGAGGTCCCACCCAGCTTCGTGCTGAGACCATCAGACTGGGGATCGTTAAGTAGGAGTCATACTTAAACCTGCCTGTAATTTGTACAATTAAACTGCCAGGTTCCAGCATTATGTGAGTTCTCAAGATCTTATTTCCCCTGAATTTCTGTTTTTGGAACCACAGGTCATGGAGGGCAGCTGCAGAAGAGAGGTACATTTCTCTGTGCAAGTTTTCTAAAACCATTTCCATCAAATTGTTAATGATTCCACTAACAGGTGCTCCGGGGCTTGGAGACAACGTCCACCAGCTGAGAACATCACAACTGCCAAAAAGACTCAGGCAACTGCCCAGAAGTGGCATGGGCTTATGGGGGAGAGGAGGGCTGGGTGAGTTTTTAGGACATCAGTCTAAAAGGGTCACAGAACACTGGTCCAGGGATTTCTATGAAACTTATAACCCTCTCCTTGCCTCCTACGTGCCTTCTCCATTCTTGCCTCCAAATGTCACCAGTGCGATCATCCTAAAAGGCAAACCTCAAACAAGGTTGGACCATCTCCACTTCCCCTCCTGGGTGAAATCCTTCAGTAGGTTTCCTTGCCTTCAGGATAAAATGGAAGCCTCTTCATCTAGCTAATACCATCCAAGAGCTGAACCTTGTCTCCCTTCCTCCTCCAGCCCATCAAACCTCACTCAGGCTTTGGATGCATTGAGCTTCTTCCTACCTCTAGGCCTTTGCCCGAGCTATTTCCTCTGCCTGGCATCCCTATTCCTCTTTCCTTTCCATCTGGATGACTTCTATTCATCCTTCAGGGCTTTGCTCAGGCATCACCTCCTTTGGAAAGCCTTCTCTGATTATCTCTCTTACTTTGTAGGCATGACAAACCTAACCTAAAATTTAAAAAGCTTCCTATTTAAAAAATATTTGATACACAGGACTAATACATTATAACAATAAGCCAAAACAGCAGGATATCAGAAAACACACAAAATGGGATCATTTTTATGAAACTGCTCCAACACAGATGCTACATATAGGCATGTGAATGGGTACACAGCACACAGACCTGAAGAGACTATACCTGAGCCCTAACAGTGGTTACCACTGGAGGAGGGACTATGGGCAATTGTTACTTCCTACTTTTGTGTTTATAAGTTTTCTACATCTTATATGATGAGCTGGGGTATTTTTGTAATTAGACAAGATTTAGTTTAGGAAAGAAATAGTTATGCTGAATATTGCATGTGAATGCAAAGAAATAATTTTTAAAATATCTATTTATTTTTCTTAAAGATTTTATTTATTTATTCATGAGAATCACAGAGAGGCAGAGACATAGGCAGAGGGAGAAGCAGGTTCTCTGTGGGGAGCCTGACGTGGGACTCCACCCCAGGTCCCTAGGATCATGCCCTGAGCCGAAGGTAGATGCTCAACCACTGAGCCACCCAGATGCCCCTTATTTATTTATTTTAGAGAGAGAGAGGGAGATGGGGCATGGGGAGGAGGAGGCGCAAAGGGAGGGAGAGAGAGAGAGAGACAGAGAGAGACAGAGAGAGAGAGAGAGAGAGAGAATTTCAAGCAGATTCCACACTGAGCACAGATCTGATGCAGGGCTCGATCTCATGACCCTGAGATCACAACCTAAGCCAAAACCAAGAGTCAGATGCTTAATTTTCTGCACCACCCAAGCCCAAGCTCTCCTAAAGAAATAATTTTTTAAAAAGAGAGTGTCAGAACTAAGTGGAGGGATGTCTGTGACATATAAGTAAAAAGAGCAAGCTTCATCTAGTGTGCATAGTCTCTCATTAAAAATACACAAATAGGTAAATATATACATACACATCCAATATCCATAGTGTGTCAACAAGGAGTAGGCGATGGAGTGATATTCACACCAGGCTGAGGATGTTGGTTATCTCAGGTGATGGGAGGTACAGATGTGGTGGCTCTTTGCCTTCACTGATCTTGGTACCACCTCATTTCACTTGCTACTGTAAGCATATGTTACTGTTGTAAATATTTTGAAAAAAAATCAAATAGTGAAGAAAACACTCCAAAGAGTGGGCTGGACTAAGGTACTTATAAATAACAATATAAGATTTCAGACAAGTCACAGTTGCTTCCTTAGAGTAATCTGTTAACACTCTTAACTTGGAAATTATTTTAAATTTAGAGAAAAGCTGCAGGAACATTGTGAAGAATAGCAGAAGGAACACTCACATACAGAGTGTGTGGCTCCTCTGTGGCTACCATTTTGCCCCATTTGCTTTACTACTTGTTCTCTTGTGGAGTAATATCTACTCCACACTAAGAAAAAAAGTATTATAGGTTTCCATATCACCATTTAATGTCAGATTAATTGCCAGAGATATGAGTGGTCACTTTAGAAAAGCACATGTTATTTCTTAGGCTCCAGAGATGTGACATGTATGAAAAAATACCTATAGAGGGATCCCTGGGTGGCTCAGCGGCTGAGCATCTGCCTTCGGCTCAGGGCGTGATCCCGGGTGCCAGGATTGAGCCCCACCTCAGGCTCCTTACAGGGTACTCCCTCTGCCTATGTCTCTGTCTCTCTGTGTGTGTGTCTCTCATGAATAAATAAATAAAATCTTTTAAAAAATACATATGGATAAAGCTGTTCTTTACAGTATTGTCTGTTGAGGGAAAAACTGGATGCCACCAAAGGGCTGACCAAGAGGGCTGGTAAAATAAGCAATGGCAAATCTGTACAGTGGTTTGCTGTGAAGGAGTAAAAAACATAAGTGGGATTTGCATGAGCTAACGAAAATATGCTGAAGGTACATCAAGTAAAAAGCGCAAAACAAAGTATAGATCATAAAAAAACTCATAGGAAGAAAACTTTACTGTAAGACGACATCTATCTCCCCACCCCTCTTAGAACATCTCTTGGTGGGGAACAAGGAAGGAAGCCAATCCCAGTCCCCCTCTCCTGAGGGTTTGCCGGTGGGAGGAGGTTCTGGGAAGCCTTTCATGCACTGAGTTGTCTTACCAGCATCTTTTCCCTGGCAGGCAAGAATGCAAAGATGGGGACTGTCAGGCCCCTGGGCTCAACCCAGCCTACAGATTGCCACCCATCATCACAGGTGGCTGTAAAACTTGTGTCAACACTGAAAAATAGAGAGATTTCACATAAAACATTCAGGTTCCTAGTCTATCTGGCGAAACCAGAGCAGCAGTTGTGAGTGCAGCACTGGGAAGCAGCCAGGTGTGGGCTGCCTTTAGCAGGTGGGCATGTTCCCTTGGCTAGGTTCCCCTAATCACAAAGCCCACTTCTGAACTCAAGGCGCTTTGGAACTCGTGCTCTGATGTCTTACAGGGGAGGCCCTGTCCCTGGGGGGAAATGGGATCTGAACATTGCTCCGTTTCAGCTCTCAATCTAACAATATTTTCTACTGGAGTCTGTCCAAGAGTCCCCTTAGAAGCTCCACAGCAGGAGGAGGTCTGTTACCTCCATGATAACATAATCAATTGCATAGGTGAAGAGGGTCGCGGCTCAGAGGTGAGGTGACTTCTCCAAGGTCACACAGCAAGCTAGTCTCAGTGTCAGGAGAGTGCCAAGAGTGCCAACCTCCCAGCTCAGTGCACATTATGTTGCTTCCCACAGACCAGCTTTCAGGCTGGATACGGCTGAGAGTCAAAGGGTTCGGCTCCCTACGGACACAGCCCAGCACTCCATCCCAAGGTATCATTTCCTGAGCAAGGCAAGAGGGCTGGCACACATTTAGGTGGCACCAAGGTCCCTATCACCCAGAAGAGGCAGGTATAATAATGACAGCCACAGCTTCATCTGACGGGCAGCACAGAGCAGAGGAGAAAGCACAGCTCTGAACCATGACTTTAGCACCTATTATCTGGGTGACCTTGAGCAAGTTATATTTCCCTCTGTCCCTCTGTTTCCTTATAGGACTGTTTTGAGGATTAATTGAATTAATAGGTGTAGAGTGCTTAAACCATGTCTGGTGCACAGTAAATGCTCAATAAACGTAAATGGATATAATTGTTATATGGTAGGAACTATACTAAGTGTTTTGCTTGCTTTATCTCACTTCTCTTAACTGGAATCAGGAAAGTGCCATTCATTCATTCATTCATTCAATAATTAATTTATTGAGTGTTTGCATACTGGGTGCTGGGACAGAGCATTGAAACTACAGAAAGCTTCCATCCTTTCTGCGATCCTGAAGCTCACATGGGGGTCGGGGACAGAGATAACTAATCCATCAGCAGTCAAGTGACCCATGCTGTGAAGGGAACCAACAGAATAAGGGACAAAGAATAAGGATGGTAGGGAGTTAAGTAAGGACTTTGGGATAAAGTGGTAAGGGAAGGCTGTTCTCACAAAGTGCATTTTAGCAGAAACCTGACAGAAGTGATAAAGAGATCAGTAGATGAATGCAGGAACAGCGTTCTTGGCAGACAAGAGGGCAAGTGCCAAGGCTCTGACATGAGAGTGAAACGTTGGCGATGTGGGATGTTCAAGGAGCCAAATGGAGGTCTTGGTGGCTGGACCCAATGAGCAAGAAGGACAGACGCTGGGCGCAGGGCAAGGAGGGAGGCAAAGGATCAAGCCTAATACTCTGTTCTTTGTTTTGCAGAAAAAGAAACTAAAGCTGAGTTAAATTACTTTCCCAAAGTGATCAAGCTGATGAGCAGTAGACCCAGGAACTGGAACCCAAGACAGCCTGGCTTCAAGGCATATATTCTCACCCATCAGCATATACACTGCCTTGGGCACAATCAACCAAAAATACAGTGGAAATCTAGACACATTTAGCCCCATTAGAACTGCTCCAAACTGTCTTCTGGGAAATTAGGCACAGAGTCAGGCGTGTGTGTGCATGCAGGGAGGGGGCACGGAGCAGACGGGAAGAGACTCCCTTATTTCCTGGGACATTCACGTTCACCTTGGCAGCTCTGGTCAGTCACTTCGGGTAACGGCGAAGGCTCTCAGGGTTTACAAGAGAAGAGGCATTTGCCCAAAGCACGTCAGTCCTTAGGGCATCTCAGAGTCAACAGTTTCAAAACATCAAAAGGTACTTAATAAAAATAGTACATTTCTAAATGCAACATCCTCTTTGGTAATGATATATTAGGTCTCCATCTCTCGTGGCATTATCTTACACAGGGATATATTGCACTGTTACAGTTCACGTCCATCAGTCTGCAAAACCAGGGTCATCAAACCCTGTAATTTATAACAGAATCTTGCAAACCTATGTATTATATATGTGTAGACATCGTTGCCTGGCATTTTATATGCAGCAGCCACTTGGTTCAGAAGTCAGGCTCAAAGCAACTCCCCCCAGTGTATCCCCCAAATTCAGGGCTCCCCAGACAAGGTGAAGTGCATGTATCACTACCCTCACCCGCCACCCCCACCTAGATTGAGCAGCAAATTAAGCAAAGGGCTGTGTTTTGGTGGTAGAGGAAAACAAAGATTCTAAAACGACAAGATTTGGTGGAAAGAACAAGGAGTGACAGTCTGGAGACCCAAATGTGAGAGTCTGGGTTTGATCATTTATTTCAGGGTCTTACTGGGCCATCTGATCATATGCTCCCACTAGATGTCATGCACTGCGCCAGAGTTAGGGGCATACCTTGCCTTTCAGGGTAGTGTGTCTCTAACCTCAACATGCATACAGATCACCTGGATCCTGTTAGACCACACGTGCCAGGCTCCAAACCCAGAGCTTCTGATTTTGGTCTGGGGCCCAGATTTGCTTTTCTAATGAGCTCACAGCAGATGCCGGTGCTGCTGGTCCTGGGACCCCACTTGTTGGAGTCATTCTGTTCCACTTGTTCTGGGTGGCTTTGGGGACCTCCATATAAAAATGCAGAGAGAGCGATGATCTGCCTAAGGTATCACAGCAGGACAGGGAGATCTATAGGTAGAGCCTAGTCTCCTGGACCCTGAGGTCAGTGCTCTTCCATTGGGCCACACTGCCTGTCTCCTCCTGGCTTTGTCCCCAAGCGTACTGCAACCAGTGGAGCAACCACATTTCGGGGAGGCCTTAGGGATGCATGAGGCTCAGAGCAGAACCTGCCCAGCACATTAGCTCTGCGGGGGCCGGTTGAAGCACTCAGCACAGGCCACTCTGAGCTTCCCAGGGCTCCCCTGAAGGTCATACAGAATCATCTAATGGCCCCTTAAAGGGAAAATGATGGTCTGATGGTTTTTTCCTGCTGAACCTCATCACCTCAACAGCCACACAACAGATCGCTGCCGCCAGGGGGCCAAGGAATACAGGTCTGTACCGCGCTGCAAGGCGGGAGAACGCTTTGCCAAGAGAGGCCATAAATGACTTATGGGATCAAGGTGGCCAGCAGGGATGCCATGCTGGGCTGAGCCCTGCAGACAGAGACCTCAGGATAGCCACTTTTCCCAGCCCCAATGCTGGCTTGCTGCCTGCCTCCCGAGAGCCCCCGTCCCTCCCCAGGGCTGGGCTTCTCACCTCCACCCCTTGCTGGCTGCCAGGGCAGTGCAGGCCCTGGCCCCTGGGCGTCTGCACATAAACGAGCCTGGGGGGACCAAACGCTGGCCTCCCACCGTCGGTGAGCATGATTGCAAAGATGCTTTATTGCCACTAGATTGCTCTTTCTCGGGTACTGCCTCTTCAGAACCATTTTAAGCCTCTCCGACAAACATTTTGATTTCCTTCCTTATTGCTCTGATCAAACTGCAGACCCTCACGCTCCTGATTTGACTGCAGACTTAGAAATAAATATCTGAGTGGGCCCTTGTTGAAGGACAATTTTTATCAAGTAAAAAATCCATTTGTGACCGAAATAATATCCTGGCCCTCCATCACCAATTTCAGAAACTTGGTTTCCAGCATTGTGGACTTTCTACCCCCATATGTCCTTGCTTGGTTATCAGAATCACCACCTACCCTCTCGAGCAAGGTAGGACACTTCAGGATGAATATTGTCTCTTGCTTCCCCATGTCTTCTGCATCCCGGCATCTTTGGGTCTTGTGCTCCTGCCATTCGTTTCTTCCATACCTGTTCTCTGAGATGCTAATAATGTACCCAGTGCTGGGTTCTCTCGTGGAGCTTCCAGGGTCAAGAGGGAGTCGGGAAGGAAATGGAGGACTAGGCTTTGCTGGAAACCCCCTGGTGGCTTGGAGAAAGTCGGTCAACTTTCACTGAGTGAGCAAGTCCTCTGGCTCCTGCCCCCGGGGGGGAGAGAGTCAGGCATCCAGATCATTGCAATAATAAGAGTCCAGATGCTCATAGCACTGACCATGACCAAGCACTTTATGTATGTTGGGTCATTTAATCCTGGGAGGTAAACACTATTATATTATCCATATTTTGCACACAGAAGTGACTCATGAGCAGCACAGCTGGGGTTTGAACTCACGAAGTTGGCCTCCTGAGTTCATGCTTTTAACACAACAATCATAGTCTCGAGTGAGATGGTAGTAAATGTGGGGGCTGGTGGAAGCCTTCATCTGGAAGCATCTCCAGTCTCAGAGGAAGCCAGCTGGCCTGCTCAGACCCTCTCAGCATCCATGCAGAATGCCCGTGGCCTCTCTCTACCACTCAAGTGTGACTATCAGGGGCCCCTCCAAGGCAGCATTTGGAGAAAGGAGTAATGAAGGGGAGCTGGTGTGTGACCAGGTTTTCAGGCTGGGCACTGAACAGTATGTGCTGGGAATGGGTTGGCAAGTCCATGTGGGCTCCACTGAACCACGGAAATGTGTGGCCCTCCCAGCACCTGCTATGAAGGACCTCCAGGGCTGACTGCCCAGCCCCGGGAACAGGTTTCAAAACTCACCTGCCCACTTCAAAATTCACTGACCCCTCTGCACCCCACAAGAGTCTCTTTCCTCTTTTTTCTCTTTTCTATGAACAGAAGGAAGGAGGGAAAGAGAGAGAATGAAGCAGGAAGGCAGGAAGGAGGTGATAAAAGGTATGTGTAGCATGAATCTCCTAGCTTGTCTGATTCAGTGTCTCCCTCCCTCCTAAATTCTGGGCCTCAACTACTTTCTGAACTTACCTATCACAATATCCCAAAGGACCATTCATTTATTTAAAATCCATCTATGTGTCCACAATGAGACAGATACTCTGCTAGACTCTGGTTAAACAGAGTATGAAAGACAGTCCCTGCCACTGATAGACATTAAATAAATAAATACACAAGGAAATGAATAAATTACACATTGTGCTGAATGCTATAGGAAAAGAGTAAGGTCCATGAGGGGCAAACAGGGTGGGAATGGGGAGAAAGCCATTCCGACGTGCAGAGAGGCGTGCGGGGCTGCTGTGGAATGAGGGAGAGACACCCAGGTCTCACCAGGCAGGTGGTGCCAGAGGCTAAGCAAAGAGACTCCAGAAGGCTTTGAAGATATGCAGGGCTGCTGGCTCTATAAGTGAGCTATTTAAGAGGAATGTTATGGATGATGCTTCGTTCATTAACTGGACCGTGAGCTCCCTAAGGGAAAGGCATCGGTTTGTTATTCAACTGGGTATTCCAGCCCTAGCTGAGTGCTCTGTGTTTACTTATTCATATAGACACCACCTGGTTACACAGAGGGCAAGCTGTGACCTCTACAGAAGCAGGTGACCGGTGAAGCATGTTTATTCCGCACACCCCCCCTTCTGTCCCACCGAGCCCTGAAGATAATGCACGTCCAGAAGCACCACTGTCCGGCTCACGCACCGTGTGCTGTCGGTCTGGGCTGTGAGTCCAGAGGCCCATCAGTAAGCTGCAATTTTCGGCTTTTTGTGTTGTGGTGAGCAAAGACAATCTTTGGTGTAAATTGATGATGTGAAATGGACAAAAGCAGAGAGGCTCCGCAGGAGCTGAGGCGGACTGGAGTGGGGCTGGGGCCCTGCTGGCACACAGGCTAGAGTGGCCAGCCCTCTCCCAGGAGCCTCTGGAGAGCCAGTTTGGTGACACCCTGTGGCCCAGACGTTCTCCGGGGCAGGGTGTCCCTTCCCCAGCCCCTTGAACACTAGGCTGTGCCCGTTGTCATCCTGCCCAGGCTCTGACCTTCAGTGAAGAATCATTTCCAAGCCTGGAGCCATTCTGCACCAGTAGCAAGAAGGGCTATCCCTGTGCATCACTGGTCTAGATGCACACAGTGGGGCGGCCTTGCTGCAGAGCTCTGCTTTTCCCCATTCTGCCTGCAGGAGTTCTTGTAGCACAGCACCCCCCCCCCTTCCCTCAGTGCTCCTCTCTGTACTCTTCCTCTTCTGGGGGTAAGGGAGGCGGCAACCATGGACAGGGGGTGAGGGGAGTCTTGAGTGACACCAGCTGAGTAGCAACCGGTCCCCATATAGCAAGGCAGGGAGCCTGGGAGAGGATGAGAGATAGCAGGTGGATCGACAAGCAAGAGGTCTGGGCTAGCATCCCACTCGCTCTGCCTCCCGCCAGCTCTGTGACCTCGGGCGGGTGACTGAACCACTCTGAGCCTCTTTCAGCATCCATAATAAAAGCCACCTCACAATACTATTGTGATGATCGAGTGAGATAATGTGAATGGGATAAACCAATAAGAGGCACAAAGCATATGCCAGGTGTTTGTAAAACACTTCATAAGCTATCATGTCACCACCACGAGGAGATGTGAAGGGATGTAAAGAGCACACAGGCAGGCCCTTCAGTGGCAGCTCTCATAAAGGTGACCATCAGGTTCCCATGGGTCGCACTGGTCCCCAGCATGGCTCTAAGTGCCCTGCATGCATCACCTCCACTCAATGCTCACAGTAACCCGGTGAAGCAGGTACAATTGTTCTCATGTTACAGACGAGGAATCCAAGGCACAGAGAGGTGAGGCAACCTGCCCAAAGATACACAGCCAGTAACCAGAGGAGGTGGAAGCTGAACACAAGCTGCCTGACTCTAGACTCGAGCTCAGAACCGTCTCACCACTGTACCTCCCCTCCAGGCCACTCACAGGGGCCCAGGTGCAGGAAGCAGATGTTTCTCCCCTCTCACCCATGCCCCACTGGGCTCGATTTTCCAGAGTAGTACTAGATCTGGGGTCAAGAAATCAGGTTTTTGGCTCCCATGTTTCCACTCAAAAGCTCTGTGGCTGGGAATAACTTAGCTCCCTTCTCCAGACCTCAGTCTCCCTAATATAATGTTATCAGCAGGGGAGAGGGTGATAGCAGCACAGAAACTGGACCGTGCCAGCTTTGAGGTATGAAGACAGGATCTGAACAGCTATTGGGAAGAGCAACCATTTGGAAACAGTGGGCGCCGAGTCAGAGTCACTTGCACTTGGGGGAGAAACCATTCCCAGCACCAGCCTAACTAAGAGGGGTTCTGGGACATTCTGAACACCTGACCGTAATCACCTTCGCTGTTGGGGAGCAGGGAGTGAAGGCAGAGTAAGAATTGGGCCTCATGACTCCAGTCCCGTGGACCCTCCTCCCTTTTCTTTTGAGGCTCCTTTCCTTTGGGGTCCAGGCTGTTTGCATTGCCTGGGATGTTTGCATCCATGCTGCCTTATTTGCCTGGTTAATCCCTTCTCAACTTCCCTTGACATTGAGAAGTGTGGGGCCACCTCTTCTAGAAAGCCCTCCTGGATTAGGTGCCTTGATTCTGGTTCCCACAGTCCTGGGCTGACCTCTACCTTGGGGGGTTTGGCACCAGGTGGTCTCCATGTGTTCCTTCTTTTGTCTTCCTACTGGGCAGTGAGCCCGGGGAGGGGGGCGGTGCAGACGTGTCATTCACAGCTGTCCTTCCCAGCATCCAGCACCCGGCTGGCTAGGGAGGAGGAGCACAGATGTGGTCCTTTCTGTCTAATGTAAGATCTCTATGTTCAAAGCCTATCGCTCCTCTTCATCACCTCATCACAAGCTTCCCATCCCATGAAGACCAAAATCCAAACTCCTGACCCGGCATGGGAAGCCCACCTGGCCCCACTGCCCTCACCTCCTGCCCCATGGCCACAGTGGTCCTCTTGCTGGTCCTGGAGCACTCCCAGTACCTTCTCACCCAGAGCCTTTCCAAGAGGTTCTCTCCCGGGGAGCATCACACGTTTGACCCCTTGTCACTTACACCTCGTCTACAAGGCTGCTCTCCAGACAGACCTACCCTGACCATGTAACTCAGTAGAGTCACCGAGTCACCACTGCGTCATGGCTACACACAGCATCTGTGTGTTTTTATCCTTCTTCCCTTCTCAAACGTAAGCCCCAGAGAGGCAGGAACCTGGGCTGTCCCTTTCTTCCTTGTCTCCTCAGTGCTGAGAACAATGCCTGATCCAGAGCAGGCTTTCAATAAATATCTGCCTTATGAAAGAATGAAAAGTAAGTTCCCTTCCGGCACTAACCACTGGTGATGAATGGAAACAACAAACTCTGTTTTTCATTTGGATGGAAAAGAAGGTCTGCTCTTGCATGCTGTTCAAAGAAGCAAGAGAGAGTGGCAATATTCTTTCTCTCTCCCTGCCTTCCTCCCTCCTTCTCTTCTTTCCTTCTCTCCTTCCTTTCTTCCCTCCCTCCCTCCTTCCTCTTTGGTGGTGGGAGGGGCTGCAGGGGTCAGGAGCTGCCTTCCATCCCTTGAGCTGCAGAACATGCAGTAGAACCTGCCACCTGGTGGTCTCAGTCCTGACCCAGATTCTTCCCCCATGCCTCCCCGTCCCCCCCGCCGCCGCCCCCCTGCACACCCACGGCTGGCTGCCTCCTTAAGCATACTTCCCCTACATCGGGAACCAGACACTAAGTGGATGATCGCTATGATTAAACCGCCTTTTAATTATTCAATGAGATGTCAAAGGTGTGTGCCATTGTGACATTATAATGGACTCTGACTCCCTCGCAAATGTCGAGAAAGGCAGGGGACCATTACCTTGTCAAAATGTTCACTCCTAGTGACTTTATTTCCAGTACACCAACTAATTTTTCAAGTAGCACAGAAAGGTGGAGTGAAGTGAGGTGGTTGACAAGGGCACGCGCTCTGGGTGATTTAGGCAACACAAGGATTTGGTAGAGTCTGTCTGGATGTGACAAATCGTCCACTTTGGAAAATTCATAGACTCTCAAACAAAATGAAGTTTTAGGGGTAATCAATCAACATTTCTTGGTTGCTCGCTGGGCAGAGGGGCTCAAGGTGGGCAGAAGCTTGGGGTAAGGATGGAGCAGGAACAAGAGAAAGAGCACACTGCTATGGGCCCACCGAGGCTTTGTTGGATTAATTAGACAGGCACTGACTGAGGATTTCCTATGCTGAATACAGTACCAGCTGGCAACCTACACAGAGAGGTGAGACGGGGACACACACACACACACACACACACACACAAACAGAGGCAGCCGAGAGTGCTGGTTTGGACTGGAAATAATAGGAGCCGCTTCCAGGCCCAGAACTGTCTCTAACAACTTGTGCAGCTTTGGACAAGTCAGCTCTCAGGGCCCTAGTTGACTCAATTCTCAAAGGATATTTGGCTTGGATTGTTTCTAAGACCTGCTGCTATAGCCGAGGACTCCTTGCTACATGTCCTCATTGATGATGGATCAGCATGCATCCATTGGTCACTGGCTCTGGTCACAGCAACACTGTGCTAGGACCATGGGGATAAAGGCAAATCTGACAAAGCTCTGCTTTCGGGAAACTTAGAGTAGAGCCTGGACCCCAAGGCAAACAGGCAGCAGTGAATGATAACTCCTGCTTGCTGATGGCAGAGGTGACAGGGTTTCAGGGAAAGGAGCAATCATTGTGGGCTCTGGAAGCTGCCAAGGCTTCTGGAAGGGGAAGGAAGTGATTGCTTTGTGAGGCAGGATGCCCAGAAGTGTAGAGAAGACAGAGGACAGGCCTGGTTGGGAGAGTATAAGGTGAACAGGGGCATGGCCGGGATGAGTGGCAGGGGCCAGCGAAGCCACAAGTCACTGGTGCTGCCTCCAGAAACCGAGAACTCATCCATCCTGTTTGTTGGGGATGGTGGTGGGATATTGAGCACCCAAAAGCCATTCTGTCTTCTCTTAGCCACGGTACCCATGCCTCACTGTACATGCTTAGAGGGCTTATGCATCAAAGACATGTGACCCAAGCTATGTCAACTGGATACTCTCTCCAGGACTTTGACTTGAATGCGGTTAGGCCTGGGCATGAAAAGTGCCTGGTGTTCATTCATTCCAGGGACAGGGCCCTGATCTGACTGAGAGGTAATTACTGCCACCTTAGAATCCTATGGTTCCTCAGTTCCTGCCTTTTCTCAGCCTAGTTTCCCAGCATTTGTGTGTGTGTGTTCACCTGTGTGCATGTGTGTGTGCGTGCATGGTGCTTATGTGTGTCCTACTTCCCTAACTAGGTTCTAGCCTAGTACCATGTTTGGTATAGGAAATCCTCATTCAGCAGTTGTTTGATTAAATAAAACACAGGGCTATTGGTTCTGTGAGCTCCCCGATTTCCTTCTAATACAGCCCCTTTTGCTTAATTTAGCCAGGGTCAACATCTATTGCTGACCAACGAATCCAACTGACAGCAATCTATTCATCCATCCATCCTCCATCCACTCATCCATCCTCCATCCATCCATTCATCCATCCACTCATCCATCCATCTGCTCAACCATTCATTTATTCCCCAGACTATTACTGGGGTGTTCAGGATCAGTGGCAAATAAGTGAGGACAGACAAGGAACACATAGTTAAAGGGAACTGAGAAAGCCATAAGGAGTTTAAAAATTAATCCTATAACAACAAGCAATTTAGTGTAAAGTAACAGAACACAGATGGCCCATTAGATAAAGAAGCATCAGGGCCAGCTGGGGCTTACTGGGAGTGGGGGGTGGGCGCTCTTTGGACGAATGAATTTTTTTAAGAGCAAAGTTCAAAGGAAACCAACGCATAGAGATCACCTGGCACCATGCCACTCGATTTTACAGAAGTTATCTCCTTTGTTTCCCAAACACCTAATGAAGTAGGTGACAGCAACCCCATTTTGTGGAAACTGAGGCTCAAAACTTCTGGGCAGCTTGCTGTAGGTCACATCTATTAAATGGCAGAACTAATATTCAAAGCCAGGTCTTACTGCCTCTGACAGCAGCTCTCTCCACTACCCCATACTGCCTAAAGCTACCACCATGCGCCTGGGGTAATTTGGTGCACTCCCTGGGACCAGCTTCCTCCTCTAGGGAAGGAGAACAGATGTGATGCCTCATGTCTTCTGTCTGCAGGAGCCCACATGCCTTGCATTGTGAGCAGTGCCCTAAAAGAGCTGCCCTAGTAGCTTGCTTCCCTTGAGTTTCACTAGACTCAGACCAGTTTTTATGTTGACTTTTTGACTTGAGATTCTTGCACCACGTGGGTAGTATGTATTCAGACCCATCCCCCACACAGGGTGATCCTAGTTTTTGAAGATTTCCCACTACCTGGAACCCCTGGTGGATGCCTAGCTTCTTTGTGCTTCTGGATGAAGTTTCCTACTCTTTTTTTAAAAAGATTTTATTTATTTATTCATGAGAGAGAAGCAGAGACGCAGGCAGAGGGAGAAGCAGGCTCCATGCAAAAAGCCCTGGATCTCCAGGATCATGTCCTGGGCTGAAGGCAAGCGCTAAACCACTGAGCCACTCAGGCTGCCCTTCTACTCTTTAAAAGAAAGGACAGTTCCTCTAGAGTCCTTTCCGCGGAAGCCGTGTCTCCCATGTTAACCGTGCTCCCCCAGTACCACCTCTACCCCTCTGATCCCCAAGCCCTGGAGCCTAGGATCTGGTTCCACAGTCACCTCCCGGATGTTGCCCTGCTCCCCACTCCCCACCCTAGGCAACTGTGTGGTTACCATCCTGTATTTAAGGTCTTTCGTTGTTTCTGAGAATAGACTTTCCTTCTTTCTTCTCTCTCCTTCTTTCTCTCTCTCCCTCCCTCCCTCCCTTCTTCCTTCTTGTCTGCCAGCCTGCTTTCCTGTGTTCCTTCTTTTCTATGCCTATGTCTTCCTTCTTAAAAACATTGGGAATGGTGGTAAAAATATTTTCTATGTTTGAAGCAGGGGAGGGTCCCGGTCAGCATAGACAGCCTCGTTGTCCAAAGTTCCACCACTTGTTTCTTCCAGAAAACAGAGGGGAGAGTTTCAGATCTGAGCCCACTCACTCCCTGGTCCCAGCAGGCATTGTGGTCCAGGCCAGAAGCCCTCATCTCCAGCCACAGGAATCCTTCTCTCCCACTTAATGAGCCTCTGCACTTAGCCTTTACTCTACCCAGACACTGATCCCATTTACAACTTTTACTGTCCACAGTGAGTGACTTTTTTTGAATCAATAAACTAATTCATTGCAAAATCAATTGGTTAAAAAAATACCTTACCTTTTTCTCCACCCACCCAAACTCCTAGGTTGGCAAGTTACTTCCATTAAAAGGAAGAAAACCCTTTGATCGTATAATCATCTTTACGTTTTGAGATGATGAGCCTGCATACTGATTACAGAGCTAATTATCTTATAATGAGCCCATTTCCTCATCCCAGTCCCCTCTCACCTGAGGGAAGAGTTTCCTGGCGCCTTTCCCTGGGAGGAACCAGACCTCCCCCAACCCCCCCCCCCCTTCCCAGCCCACCCTCTCTCAGCTTAGCTTCCAGAACAGCCTTTTTGAAATGCAAACCTGAGCCTGTCAATCCCAGGCTTCCAGTTTTAAATTCTCTGGTCCACCATCACCTTACAGGAGGTCTCAAACTCACTGTGGGCAGTACTGAGCCTGCATGAAACGGTTTTGTTTGGTCCACATGGAACTTTAAACATAGTATTTTAAATATTTTATTTATTTAGAGAGAGAGAGCATGAGCAGGGGAGAGGGAATGCAAGAGAGAGAATCTCAGGCAGACTCTGTGCTGAGCATGGAGCCCTATGCAGGACTCGATCCCATGACCCCGAGATCATGACCTGAGCTGAAATCAAGAGTTGAACTCTTAACCGGCTGAGCCACCCAGGTGCCCCAGAACTGTAAACACTTTAACAAGGATGCCTTTAAGCAGGATGAGTGAGTTCCTATTGGCCAGCAGCCTTACTGTCCCTATCTGCTTCTACTTGGCTATTCCTTACATTACCTGTTTGAGCCTTAGGTACAACTTCATTTCCAACCCTGAATGAAGGCCGGATTGCCCAAATAAAACCTTCCCTTCATAACTTGGCCTGACTGACAACAACTCTGCCCAGCTTAACAGTTTCAGGAACAATACAACTAGCTTCTGTTTACTGAGCAGTGACTATATGCCTGGCCCAGCATACTGAGCACATTCCAGACATGATCTCATGTGAACTGCACAGGAACGCCCTGCAGGGGAGGCTGCTAAGGATCGAGGAGACTGGGGCTTGCCTAAAGTCTGAAAGCTAAGAAATGGCCATGTCAGGACCTGGATTCAAGTGCATCTGGTTCCAAAGCCTATGCTTACAACCTCTATGCTGCACAGAGTTCCATTTCCAAAATGGAGACAGGTCTGCCCAGAGCGGGGTGATCAACTCACTGCTTGCCTCCATCTTCCTGTCCTTCTACAATCCTGTGCAATCTCATGCCTCCTACTCCCACCATTCCACCAAGGACTCCTGAATCCCCATCTCCTGTCCTGACCTCTCCCTGAGCACAGGCTTACATGTCCAACTACCCACTAGGATGTCCACTCATTACTTTAATCTGAGCATGTCCAAAATGTTGAGTTCTACCTACCCCTGACACACATACCTCTCCTATCCCCCAGATCTACTGTCCTCCAGCCCTTTCCCTTCTCAGTGCGTGATACAAGGCATTAGCCCAGTAGCTTAGGCCCACAACCTGGGAGCTCTTCTTGAGTCTTTTTTATCACATTCCATAGCGGATCCAACATCAACTCTCATTGGGTCCACTCTCAACATATCCCAAATTGGATCACTCTCACCATCTCTGCCATCAAAACCTGATCCAGTCCACAGCATCTCTTACCCCAAATAGTGTATCTGCATCCTATTTGTCTTCCTACTTCCATTCTCATCCACTCTTATCGAACCTTTGAAGCCAGAGTGATCTCAGAGAATATATTAATACTCTTCTTGGAGAATATATGGTGCTCCCATACCATTTAAACTCTCCAATGCGGGGCAGCCCTGGTGGCGCAGTGGTTTAGCACCACCTTTAGCCCAGGGCCTGATCCTGGAGACCTGGGATCGAGTCCCATGTAGGGCTCCCTGAATGGAGCCTGCTTCTCCCTCTGCCTGTGTCTCTGCCTCTCTCTCTCTCTTTCTGTCTCTCATGAATAAATAAATACAATCTTTTAAAAAATAAAATAAAATAAACTCTCCAATGGCTTCTCACTGCTCTGGGAATAATCTCCACATTTAGCACAGCCTATAAGGCTTGCCACAATTTAGCCCATATCTACCTCTCCAGCATCAGTTCATACCACTCTCTCCTTTTTCCTCTCTGCTCAAGACACACAAGCCTTCTTTCCATCTCTCAATAGCCAAGTTCATTCTCATCTCAGAGCCTTTGCATTGTATCCTTTCTACCTGGAACATTCTGCCCCTAGATCTTCTTCTGGTTGCTTCCCTTTTTCATTAAGGTTCAGTTCAAATGTCTCCACTCTAGACAAGCCTTCCTGACTACACAAACTGAAAGCATCTCATAATACCTCTCTTCATCACTCCAAGTCCTACCATCCTAGTTCATTGTCTTCAGAGTTTTTATCATCATCTAAAATTATTTATGTTTACCATCGATCTCCAGCACCCCACATCCTCATCTTCTAGACTATAAGACCCATGAGAGCAGGTATTGTGCCTGTTTTGTTTGCTGTGGTCCAGTGCTAATGAGTTATGGCACATAGTAGTCACTCAATCAATACTGGTTGGATGGGACGCCTGGGTGGCTCAGTGGTTGAACATCTGCCTTCGACTCTGAGCGTGATCCCAGAGTTCTGGGATCAGGTCCACATCGGGCTCCTCGTGGGGAGCCTGCTTCTCCCTCTGCCTGTGTCTCTGCCTCTCTCTTTGTGTCTCTCATGAATAAATAAATAAAATCTTTTAAAAAAATACTGGTTGGATAAGTGAGAGAAACTTCTAAAAGGTGGAGAGAGTTCTGAAATCTGAACTTGATTTTAGGTAAATAATTATTTATTGATCACCTATTTTCTACATAAAGGAGTATAGGCTCTGAAGAAAATTGTCTTCTTAGCACATAAACCTATGGGCTCTACATTACACATGGTATTATTATGACTATCATCATCAGTCATCATCATCATGACCATCACCACCACCATCATCATCATCACTGTCATGACGATGACCATCACCATCATGACTATCACCACCACTGTCATCAATTTCAGCAGGATGATCATCATCACCACCACCACCATCATCACCCTCACCATCATCAGTCATCATCATGGTTATCACCACCATGACCATCACCATCATCACCAATACCACTACCATCATCACTCTCATAACCATCACCACCATTATCATGACTATCACCACTATCATCATCACTGTCATTACCATTATCACCATTATCATCATCAGTAACAACAGTCTCCAACATGCTAATAATTTACATTGAACAAAACAAATTTTTTGTACATTATCTCTTTGGATTCTCGGGTCATTCTCGTGAGGGGAGGTCAGTCCCTAACTGCTGTCCACATTTTATAAACGAGGAAACCTAGCCTTGAGAGGGAAGTCACTTGCCTGAGATCACTCAGCTCCAAGGTGAAAGAAAAGTGACTCAGATCCAGCACCTGGGCTGTACACCCAGTTCCAGCTGACCTGCCTCCTTCCTTTGTCACCCAGAGACAGATAGGCAAGCCAAGCCCAGGATTCATTCCTATTTTAACAACACCCACAAGACATTGTCCCCAAGTCTGCACACTTTCATTCTGGCAATGTAGGAGAGAGGATAGCATTTCAATGGCAATCCATTACCACATTTTATGACTGCTAAAGGGGAAAAAAAAAAAGAAAAGCTTAAGGTGAGTTTAGGAGGACTTTTTGGTTGGTTAAAGAAAAAAAATTACTAAATTAAAAGAGTGGAAAAAAATAAATTACTAGTGACTGTTTTTACTGCCTGAGCCTACAAGCTGGAGTGGAGAATTAAAAAGTTATATAGCTAGGGCTTCTAACCATGACTTATCACAGACAAATCCTCCATATTTATAGCTTTTTCCTTTTTTCCCATCTCAAGATAGTAAGCAATCCCCTGATATAGGACTGCCTCTCTCTGCCTGGGAGCCCCGTGGGCCGGGCGTGCTCAGCAGAGCTGTCACAGCTGAGAACACAGTGAGGACCTGGGGCAGAGGCAGGCGGGGGTGTGGAGGGTGGTGGTGGGGAGGTGTGTACTCTGCGCAGGGCCCGGTGGGGAGGAGGAAGGCCCTGGGGAAGCAGAGCAGTAACAGCCATTGCTCTGTGCCAGAAGCTGTTCTCTCAACATGCCTGGTCCTCACCACTGCAAATACCACTAATATCGTCAGTTTACAGGTGGGGAAGTTGAGGCCCGTAGAGATTAAACAACCTGCCCAAGCTCATGCACAGTAAATAGTCTCCCAAGGTCCCTGTCCTTAAAGACTTTAAAAATAAGCAGGGGGAGGGGCAGCCCGGGTGGCTCAGGGGTTTAGTGCAGCCTTGAGCCCAGGGCGTGATCCTAGAGATCACATCGGGCTCCTGCATGGAGCCTGCTTCTGTCTCTGCCTCTCTCTCTCTCTCTCTCTCTCTCTCTCTCTGTGTGTGTGTGTGTGTGTCTCTTATGAATAAATGAATAAAATTTTTTTAAAAAAATAAGCAGGGGGAAAGGATAGGATAAAAGAAGAATGGGAGAAATTGCCCAAGGAAGTAAATATTAACTGAGCATTTGCTTTGTGCCAGGCTATACAAAGAGTTTTCCCTGGTCACCTTTTTTTCCCCTCACAACCACTCAGTGGAAACAGGTAGTATTCATGCCCATTTAACAGATAAGGAACCTGAGGCACAGTAAATTAATAAAGCACTCAAAATCAGTTTGGAAGCTGCAATGCTGGGATTCAAACTGATGTCTGGCTATTATTTCCTGGCTGGACAGTCTTGGGCTAGTTACCTGAGCCTCTGTCTCCTTATCTGGGCAAGAGGAACAGCATTCTCTACTCTCAGGCTGTCCTCTCAGGCACTGGATGGGAAGCCCCTTGTAAACCACATGGCACGGAGAAACAAAGTCTGATCCAGCACCCTGCTTGCAGGCAGGCAGAGATGAGCTGCGACCTCATCTTCTAGAGATGAGATCGAGGCCCAGAGATTCCAAGGTGACCCTCATGGCCACAGAGCTGATATAAAAGAGGTTGAAATGGAGCCCCTTGCCTCTTGGTATAGCTCTCCAACATTCACTGGTAAGAGGGACCCTCACTGGGGAGAAGACTGGGCACCAGCAGGTACAAATTATGGACAGCAACAAATCTGAACACAAAAACAATTGACCCTGGATTTCTTTCGTTCTTTTTTTTTTTTTTTAAAGAGAGAGTACAGAGGGGAGGGGCAGAGAAAAGGGAGAGAGAGAACCCTAAACAGGCACCCTGCCCAGTGTGGACCCCAACGCAGGGCTCAATCTCACAACCCTGAGATCATGACCCAAGTCGAAATCAAGAGTCAGGTGTTTAACCGACTGAGTCACCCAGGTGCCCTGACCTTGCCTTTCAAGGTCACTGTATTGCCTTTTTCAATGACACAGGCTCATAGAATTAGCCAATCCTAAGGAAGACTGGGTATCTCAGTTATTCTAGGGACTGAACCCCTGGGGAAAAATACCCATGTCTGGACTCTACTTCAAGCCAATGAAATCAAAACCCCTGGGGTTGAGTTTGGAGCTTTAGTAATATATTTTTTAAGTTCTCCCAGGTGATTCTAACGTACAGAGTTGAGAAATAATGATGTATGACCTCCTTAATTTTTCAGATGTGGACCAGAGGCACAGAGAGGTACAGCTAAGGGCCCAGGGTTGCTCAGTGCTCAGCAGCAGGGTGCAGACTCCAGTCTCCTGGCAACCAGCTATAATTCCTCCTCTGCTCTCTTACTCTGATCATAGGGACCAGGCCATCCTGGGGTCCCCTGGTTGCCTGAGAGGTGGACACCCTCAGCTCCCACTCTCCCAATTCCTCCCTCTCCTTCAGCATCTTATGTCCTTAGAGTGAGCCCTGGCACCTGGGAGGCCCAAGCTGAGTACATCCTACACGTCTGCACCTGGGCTGGTCTACCCACTGCAAACCAAGGCAATTACCTAAAGTATTAGTAAGCCTGTCCCTGCGGCACTCCTGTGAGCCAAAGTAATAAATACAAAATGGTAATTTCTCTCTGGAAGCCTGGCTCCGGCCTCCCACTCAATTCCCCTCCCACCCAGAAGTCATATACCATTGCCTGGTTGTCCTCTCCTACATGGGGCGGCAGCAGTTCAGAGTTATTTAAATATCTCCGGTAAAACTTGCTTGTCAAAACCTGAATCATCCTACAAAAGCCCTAGTCCTCCTCTACAGCTTACTTGTCTGACCAGAGCAGATTCCTCTAGTCGTCAGTGGAAAGTAGTAAAAATACCCTACAGGTATTAACTAATGACTCCAAGTGGCTAACAACTTTGTGCATGTTGTTGACTAGTATCAGCCCTGGAAAGAAAGTGAGAAGCTTGAAGTTGTAGCTGGGACTTGGCCTCTTACTAGCTTTGTGACCTTGAGCAAGTCACTCCATTTGCCTAGGGCCTGCAAGTCTTCTACGTTCCCTCAGAGCTGTCGAGCTATTGTGCAAATCCAAATGGAGAATGGACTTAAAACTGATGACAAAGGCTCCAGCAATATCTTTCCACGGTCATACAGCTAGCACATGGGAAGGTCAGGACTTGAACCCAGAACCTTCCTCTTAACTCACTGCACATTAGAGTCTCTCAGGGTATCAATAGCTAGATGCAGCCCAGAGAAAGAAGGACCTAATTCTTCCCGGTATGGAAGCATGGGGAAGGGGAGAAGATGATAAAGCTGAGTCTTGAAGGATGAGGGAGAGCTTTCCAGGAAGACAAGGGGGTTGCAGGACATTTCAGGGCAAGGGACAGCAGGTACAGAGAGAACACGGCAAAATGCAGGAGGTGTGGGGATACAGCTTGGAGCTTACCTGGGTGCTTGGCTTGATCTTGTGATGGGGAGCCAAGTGGTAACTTTAAGCAGAACAGATTCTCAAGATAAAGATAACAAATGGCTAGTTCTGCTTTTTAGCACTAACCTGGAGAGGCCATTAAGGGCTTAAACTATTGCATGGCTATAGGATATGCAAGGGCAGGGAGACTGGATCAATGACGTTGAATGGATTCACTTTGATATCCTTAGAGCCAAGCACAGTACCTGGTATACAGAAGGCACTCCACAAATGTATGAATGAATAGATGAATCCGAGAGTCAGTGAATGGGTGGGTACCAGAGTGAGCAAAGAAATGAATGACCGAAATAACAAATGAAGGAATGAATCCAATAAATAGCCCAAGGCATGGTTTGGAAGCAGCCTTAGCAATTCGAACTAACAGCCTTGTAGCAACAAAAGAGCTCAGGCTTCTAGCTGCATTACCTAGGGATGCCTGTTATGGGCAAGGCTCCTCCAAATTGAAAGCTTCTCCCTGTCAGAGCAGCACGTTGCACAAAGACACACTGATTACTGTGATCCAGCTAGAGGCTTTCCTTCCTGGACTCACACCTTTTACGGACGTGTCCACCAATACCCACAGCTCATCCTCATGGGGAAACACAGTCTGGAGGTCTGTTACTCCCTTGCCATTTCTCCATTCACACGGTCTCCCTAAATGACTAGTCATTTCAGTCTCAGATAAAGACAAAGGAAAAGAGTTATCTGTAATAGAGACTTCCCAGTCGCTGTGCTGTCTGCAATTCTAAGCAGCAGCAGCCTGGAGGTCTGGCCTGGAAGAAACGGCTTTGCTCTTTGGGGAAGGATCCAGGACAAGACGGTCCCTACTTCCTCTCTTACTCCATGCTGCCTTTTCCTCTTGCCCTCTAGAGCCTTGCTACTTAAAATGTGGTCTGTGGGGCATCTGGGTGGCTCAGTGGTTAAGCGTCTGCCTTTGGCTCAGGTCGAGTCTCCCTGGAGCCTGCTTCTCCCTCTGCCTATGTCTCTGCCCCTCTCTCTGTGTCTCTCATGAATAACTAAATAAAATATTTAAAAATAAAATAAAAAGGGGTTTGTGCACCAGCCACAGCAGCATTATTTGGGAACTGGTCAGAAATGCAGAGTCTGAGGCCCTCCAACTGAACTGGAAGCTGCATTTCAGCAATATCCACAGGTCACCGTGATGCACCCAAGTTACTGAAGTTTGAGAAACTCTGTAGGTGACCCAGACACCTCCGAGCTAAGAGGGACCAGGTTTTACAAACCCTCCAGAGGGATCATGGAAGACTTCCCCGAGGAGGTGACAGCTGTCACCTGAGACTTCCGGAAGGGTACAGATTTTCATCTCCCAGTTGTGACTCACCACCATGGACAGGAGGAGTACCAGAGCAGGAGTCAGAACTGCCCTGGCTCTGGTACTAGCTGGGTGACCTTCAGCAACTCAGTTCTCCCTCAGAGCCTGCCTGCCCCATCTGTACAATGGGAACAAGATGCTTGCTTTTCTATACCACAGTTATCATGAAGACAAACAGAGATGAAACCACACAAGCTCTCTGGGAAACAGAAAGGCAGGTGAAGGGGCCTGTTTTCAGAGTTGAGAGCCAGCCATTCAGACCTGACACCTTAGAAGACAAATAAGGAAAATCTGTCTGGGAGTCAAAGGTGTAAGACCTTGCCCTTATGAAGATGAGTCAGCAGAGGAACATGGTGCTAATTAACCAGGATGTGGCACTCCACAGAAAGGGCCTGACCATGTTGGGCTCACTGAGCTGCTGCCCTTAGACAGGGATTTGCAATTGGATTCTTGAGACTGTGTTGTGTGTGTGTGTGTGTGTGTGTGTGTGTGTGTGTGTGTGTTTTCTGCTTACTTGGAGTCCTTTTTTAAAGGAGAGCTCAGCCTAAGGACCTAAGGCTACATTGCATTAGCATTCCGAAGGTCAATATTTCCAGAAACGCTAGAATCATCTTGTTCTCTCACATTGTGTGGGTGAGAGAGGCAGCTCCATTTTGGAAGGAGCCAGATGTACTCACAGAACAAAGAACAGAATGGAGCTACTGGAGCTGAATTTCCAGTGTTGGAAGGAAGGAGCCCTCCCAACATCTCCACCCCAAAGACCTTTAGCTTGCTGTTCCCTCTGTTGTGAATGCTTTTCCCCGGATCCCTGAGTGGCTTCCCCTTTTCAGCAAAGCTGCCATCTCCTTGCAGACTCAATCCTTCCCTACCCCCATCTTCAGGTAGCCTCCAGCCATTCCCTAGTACACGTCCTTACCTGTCTGCCTTCACAGTCTTTATTGATATTGAAACAATCATGTTCACTCATTTATTTGTATGTTATCTGTGCCACCACTGCCCCAATACAGGATGTTTTCCTAAAATCCTCAATTGCTTGGACTTGCATGTTAAAAATACATTGCGGGACCTCTCCCCCATAAATTCTGACTCAGTAGTCCTGGATTGGGGCCAAGGATGTTTCAACAAGCCTTCTCAATGATGATTCTGATTGTCATGGAGATCATCCCCAGAACTTCAGAATGTGAGCTCCGTGAGGGAAGGGCTCCATCCATTTCCTTAGAAGGCACATTGAACTCAACGCCCCACACACAGGGCTCTGGATAACTCTTCACTGAGTGGATTAATGAAGGACCGAAGGAGCCCATGTGTATTTTGGTAGAACCAATCCTTTCTCCTGCTTCGGCTACTCAGTATCCAGACGGAGCACTTGTTACCTATGAGGAATGGTGCTAGGTGCTGGGTCCACCACAAGACAGGGCCAGTGTGGACCCTGCCTTCAGGAGGTGATGGTCTGATGACAGGAAACTGAGTAGATGAAGAGCATTGCAATGAAAGAGCAAGAGAGGAAAGAGCCTTGAGAGTGGCATAAGCAAAGTGGGTCTTGTGGCAGAAAGGATGAGCCCCGCACTTTCCAGGTGGTTTACGTGGGGGCATGGCCGAGGATAACCTCAGAAAAGGTGAGAAATCATCCACATGGTATTTTTGTTTCATGTGTTTGCTTGTATTAGCTATACCTACATGTGGTCAAAAACATGCAGGTCACAGGAAAAAGTTCAGGCAGAGAAGCCAGGCTTTTCCCCACCCTCCTGCCCGTCCTCCCTTCATCCAGCTCAGAGGCAGCCTTTATCAGACCTCGGGGCCCCTTCCAGCCATATTCAGCACGCATCTAAGCACATGGGCTGTAGAACAGATGGGACTTACAGGAAGATCAGGTGTCCAGGGGAAAACAACAGCCTGAACAACCGCATGGGGCTTGAAAAAAGATGAGCAGCTCCCAAGTGACTTGGCTTTGTGACTTGGGGCCGAGAGCCTCTGACTCCAGAAGGGTTCGGAAGAGAAAGATCAGACAAGGTAACAGGTAGTTTCCCACCTCACTGGCTGGAGAAGATTCTCGGAGCAGGTGACAGGGGACAGGAGGACGGAGGTAGCCAGGGATCATTGGATATCAAATACTGAAGATGCGATCCTCTAAGAACATGAGGTGCAGATCTCCATCGCTGCTCCCCCATTCTCCTTTATGAGAATTGGTTTTCTCATCTGTAAAATGGACGTTAACAGTACTCTACCCAAGAGTAGCACCATGAGGGCTGAAGAAGATACATGGGAGGCAAGAGCTGGTGCATGGTCGGTCTTCATCCCCTCGTTTCTGCTCTCCCATCCCACCTCCTGCCATCAACCAGTATGCCCAAGTTGGTGACCACGCCCCTGTTGAGGTCTTAGCTGGCCCTAGCTCTGTCATTGATCAGCAGCATCACCTCTGGCAAGTTTCCAGTTGCTCCCGGAGCCTTGGCTTCCTTGTCACTGCTTTGGTGGTGCCACAGGGAGGACACTAGAGTGGCATTCTAGCCTTTAAGTGTCCCCCCCTGGCATGCAGGGGTGCCCACCTAGCTCCTGCTCATCCCCTTCTCACCTCAGGGGCATGCTAACCCAGATCCTCAGCCACAGGGACAGTGCTCTTGCCTTTCCAAAGACTTGGTAGCAGCAGACTGGAGCCTGAGACATGCACCCCAGGCTGGAATTTGAAAAACAAAACTATTTGGATGTGAAATATGCAGTTGTGTTTCCCTGGCTGGTTAAAATACTTGATGCTCATTGAATATTCAACCACAGAAAAAAAGGCTCTCACTCCATGTATTGTCAAAAATGTAATGTAATTATAGCGATGTTAAATATCCCCAGCTGTTCTGAGATATTTGAATCTTAAATCAAGCCTGACTGTACACATCCTGGGGTTGCAGCTGGAGATCTACACCAAGTACCTCACAAGCACAGAGCTGTGGAAGTTCGGGCAAGAACTCTGGGCTAGGGTCTCTGAGCCCGTTTGTTATATCTGGGCTTCACCCTCAACGCGGGCATAAGGACCCCCATCGTGAGCTACTGGCAGCATTGCCAAAGAGATCCATGTTCCTCAAAAGGGCTGTGCAAACTGGCAGGTCATAAGCATCTATCCAAATAGTCTTTCAAATCCATGTGCAGGGAGCATAAAGAGATAGTGTAAAATAAACGGTAATAAAGTGAATAAACACGCGTCTCACTCCAGAGCCTTTGAGGTGCTTCTATAAATCAAATTCTTGCCATAATTTGCTCTGTGAGACTGTACTGAGAAGCAGAATCAAAGCTCATCTGCTTTCCTGAGCAGTAGGCTTAGATTTATGGATGTGAGTTCACAGTGGATGCCCGTGCCATTTCAAAGTGGGAAAATAATTTTCATTGGGAGGGGTTCCAAGAGAAGATTAAACCCTTCACTTTCAGAGATCAGAGTATCAACAACCTTCAGATCAGATATGCCACTGGAATCAGAAGGTGATGGCCAGCATACATATTTTGGAAAAAGAGTGAGTTCTCAGAGGAAGAAACAGATACTCCTGTGACGTGAAAGCGTCATCTATAGGCTTAAGCACAGATATCCTGAGGGTTTTTCAAGCTTCCTGGTGACTTTCTAGGTGACCTTGAGCAACTCATTCTCCCTCTCTGATTTTTTCACTTTGGTCGGGGTACTGAGTGAGGGAAGTGGCCCTAAAAGGCTCTGACTTACCCATAGAGGTATGACATGAAAGCTACAAGAGGTGGGACCGTGACAATATAGAGAAGGCCACTGTTGGCACATTATCCTTCCAGGGCCTAGCAGTCTTTCTTGGAAGAAGTGAGAGGTGTCACCTGATAACAATGAGGATGACAGTGACTGCTTACATTTAGCTGGCACCTACACATCTGTGCTTTTACACAGTAGGGGTACTTTCTGCATTGATCCTCAACTTTTACCCACCAGGACCGGACCATAGCTCGCTCTCAATAATTTTTGAATGGATTATTACCTTGCCTGCGAGTTTCACAACCACCCTGCTGGGAAGGTATGATCTCTGTTCTACAAATAAGGAAACAGAGTCTCAGCGAAGGCAAGCAACTCTCCAGTAGCCACCCAGTTGGGACCTGGAGGACCTGGGCTTTGAATTTGAGTCTGTCTTCTTCCTGAATTTCCCTCCTTCCTAGTCCTCCAAGCACCTCTTTTCTAAGCTCCTAGGGTTCAAACTCCCAATCTTGCATAAATGTAAGTATGGTTAAAATACTCTCATATTGACTATTTTTGAACCTAGCTGCATGTTTGTTCTGGATTCTTTTATTTTCTTGGCTTTGGGACAGACCGTGATCCAAACCTACCCAGCCTGGTTCACCACATGGAGTCAGGTATGTAGCTGAGAGAGTTCTATACAACAAAGGAAGCTTGTATGAGTTTTCTGTTGCTGCTGTAACAAACTACCACAAACTCAGTCACTTTAAGCCACACAAATGTATTAGTGTGTAGTTCTGGAAATCAGGAAGCTAAAATGAAGGTGTCAGCAAGGTTGCGTTCCTTCTGTAAGCTCTGGGAGAGAATGTCTCCTTGTATGACCAGCCTCTAGGGGCCACCTGCTTTTCTAGACTCGTGGTCCCTTCCTCCATCTTCCAAGCTATCTATCAATGTGGTATATTCAAATCTCTTTCTGACTCTCTGGTCTCTGATTCCATGGTGACATCTTCTCTGACTCTGACCCTCCTGCTCCTCTAATAAAGACCCTTAGTGATTATGCCGAGCCCACTGGATGATCCAGGATAATCTTCCCACCTCAAAACCCTGAATTATCTATGAGTCTCCTTTTGCTATGTAAGGTAACAAGTTCAGAGGTTCTGGGGATGAGAATGTGGTTATCTTGAGGGACCATTATTCAGCCTACCAGATGGCCTTTGCATTTTGGTTTGATTGACATTCTGGCCATGGCCATTTACAGACCCAGCGACTTGTACCTGACTGAGAGAGTCCACTGATCCTTTGCAGCATTCATGGGACTTTAAGGCGCCCACAGCTGGGCTCTGTCTCTCAAAATGTGGCCCGTGGACTAGCAGGATCTGCAGCATCCGGGAGCTTTCAGAAATGCAAATCTTGGGCCCTATTCCGGGCCCACCAAATCAGGGTCTCTGCAGGGGGCACAGGAAACTGGGCAGCTCAAGTTTGAGAAGCACAGGCCTAGAGGGCTTTCCATTCATCCTCAGTTAATTGGAGTATGCTGCAACTGACCTGCCTGGGAAGGAGGGGAGGTCTCAGGGCAGAGATAAAGAAGGAAATCAGCTCCTCTTTTCAGCAGCAAGTCTTAGCGTTGATCCTCTTCTGCAAAGCACTCAGGGGCCCATTGCTTTTTCCCTAAGAAAATCTGCTAGGGCTGGTGAAATCCCCTTAAGCCCATCATGAGCAGGAACGGGGGAGCTGGGGAAGAAGAGCTGTACCGGAAACTGAGGAGACCTGAATTCAAATTCCAGCTGTTTCTTTTCCTGGGCCATGTGACCCTGGGCAAGTGGCTTCCCCTTTCTGAAGTTAGGCAGGCAAAAGGGTACAGTACACACCCTTCACTGCTGTCGGGATAAAATGAGATGGTAATGCATATTAAGATATCCTATCCAGGTAATAACGCCTCTGCTGGTTGGAAATGTAAGTTTGCTGACCCAAGCTGGACCGGGGTTTCTTTTTTGGGACAAATGTGACGTAGTGCAAAGAGCACTGACTTTGGAATCCAAAGATCAGAGTTTCTATCTCTGACTTTGGGCAAGTCAGCAGACCACTTTGCATCTCAGTTTCCTTATCTGTACCAGGGGGAAAAGATGACTTTCTTTTCCTGTCTGTCGTCGGGCTGAGATAAACTAATGAACATAAAAATGCCCGGCAGAGAGGAGGAGCTCAGTAAGTGTGTGTGGAAACAGAGGAAACAATTTACGAGGCAAATTAATAGTATCAACAGTGGTGTCAGGGGATCTATTTGACATGCTCAGGAGAACAAACTTCCCCAGTGCGTTAGCGGCCTCTGTTTGTTTTACCAACAAGTCCTGTTCCAATTATGAGTGAGTCATCTCTTTGTGAGCACAGGTCTGAGCTGGATCTCAGTTTGGCAACATTTCCTTAGCCAGGACTACAAGTTACTAATGTCCTTGAAAGAATGAAAATAGTCATTTAGTTTGGATTACGGCCACATGAAGACTTTTCACAACTCCTGATGCCCCTATGTGGCTGATGGAGTAGGAGGATGCTCAACTGTCCCTGCTCCTGTGCTCTGAGGTTCGCAGGGTTGCAGGCCTTGACTTTGAGGGCCCACGCCAATTTATAGTGAAAGAAATTTCAAGCTGAAGTTTGACACGTGGTGCAGGATACCCTCCAGAGAAGGGTTGGTTCTTACCAGCATCTCTGTGTGTTGGCAGAATGGGGTCATAGCAAAGGAGAATATCCAGCTTTGGAGCTGGACCAGCCTTTGTTTGAATCCTGACTCTGCTGCCCTCTAGCAGTGACCTTGTGCTTTCCTGAGCCTCCGTTTTCTCATCTGTAAAATGGGTTCCATAACACCCATTGGAGGCTGGTGAAATGGACGTGAATGTTTACATAACAGGTACCTACTCCAAATCCTGGGCTGTCATATGCCTGGTCCCCTCCCTGTATCTCCTTTCAGCTCCCGTCACCCCGATGAAGAAGAACATTGACCTTTGCGGACCTATGTGCCAGAAACAGAATAAATTTATTGTCATCTTTGTTGCCAAATGCCTGGCACACAGTAGGTACTCGATGGGCATTGGTTGGTTGAATCTCTGAGGGGCTGATCCAAGCAAATCACTTAGGAGAATCAAAGCGATGAGCTGCATAAACCAAATGGTCTGGTTACTTCTCCAGCCCTTCCTCAATTGGGCAGACGTCTGATTGATGCATTCATGACTGGCCACGGTGGCCCCTGAGCAGCCACTATCAGAATCAGTCTGACATTGGTCAATTTGGATATCTCCAGACCTGAGCAGAGTTTACATTTGATTCCCTAAACTAATTTCCCCGAAGTAAAATCACTGGTAGAGTTCTTTTCATGTTCCTTGTATAAATGTCTATTTAATCACCATCCTGTCTCCCGCACTTCAGTAACTTGTACATTTCCCCCTTAATCACTGCTTCTGCTCTGCAAAGAAAAGAGATGGTTGGCTGAAAAGCCCAGGCCATCTGCAGTAGTTAAGCCCTATTTTCCCCTGACTGCTCACTTGGACGGAGAACTTCTCAGTTAAGTCCCTTTGGTCATTTGGCACGTGCCCTCATTTCACAGAGGAAGATCCTGAGGCCAAAGTCACAGGGCTGGTCAGGGCAGCGCTGAGGCTGGCTTGGTTTTCCCAGTGCCTCCCCCACCTCCCACCCACGCTGCTCCTTCTCCATCCAGCTGCATGCACCTTTGTGGTCCTGAGGACTTGGGTTCAAATTCTGCCTTTGCTACCTGCTGGCTCTGTGACTCCAGGCAGACTACAATCCCTCCCCGAGCTGCAGTTTCCCATCTGTAAAATGTGAATGATCACACAACCTTTTAGGGTTATTGCGAGAACTGAGATGGCACGCAGTGCGCCCAGCCCGGGACTAGCGTATCACAGCTGCCCAACGCTATTTGCCTTCATCCTGCACTCGGAACGCTCCCTGCAAGTAATAATAACCGAAATAGCTCACATTTATTGAGTCCTTTACTTGGTGCCAGAAACTGTTCTAAGCACTTTACATGTATTAGCTCATTTACACCTCTTTCTCTAAAGGCAAAAGTATCTTTCTTGCCTCCCTAAAGCCATCCATCCTCACAACTACTGGACTGCCTGGCCTAGCACCATTTCAACCGAATTTGCTGATTTTAAACAATATGTTGCTAAAATGATTTCTTGTTTTCTGTTGCTGGCTCCGAGCAGCCAGCCTGCTCGCTGTGACAAAGTGTGATGAAACCAAATGCTGTCTCCTTGGTTTTTAGTACATATGACTATTGCAAAATCTGGACTCAAGATTGACCCCAGCAAAAAGGGGTTAAGAAAAAGGGTAGAGTGCAGGGAGGAATGGCCCTGGTGCAGTGAAGAACGGGGGAAGGACACGGATGACACAGATGGGACCCTCCATGGTCTAACAGCCAATAGCAAAAGAAGTCAGAGATTTGCTACAAAGATTAAAAACTTAGTTTGGCCCCCAGGCAACCATCACTGGCAGTGATTACCACACCTCTGCACTCCTCCTCCTCAGCACCTCCAGTCCCTCCCTACAAATACCCCAAACCATGCTCAGGGCCTAGAAGCCTGTGTTCAATCTCATTGTTTCCCACCTCTGTATTCACATTTGTATATGCTGTCACTGCTCCCTGAAATCCCCACTCTTTCCTTCTTTACCTTGGAACTCCTACTTATCCTTTAAGACTCAGTTCAGATGTCACCTCCTTCGGGAAGCCATCAGAGGTCCTGGGTACTGACCTGGGTCTGACCTGGGTAGTCCTCTAAGCCCACATCACACCTCTGCACTCTATACTGGCATCTGGTCACACATCTCTTTCCTCAAAAATAATTAATGAAGGACACACACCAAGCCTTATTTAGTTTTATATCCCTGGCAGCTAGTACAAAGCTTCACATACAGGTGACACTCTAGGCTCTGGTTGATTGAATGAATGAACCAGGAAATGAGCCTATTCCCACTCCGGTAAGCGGTCATAATAAGAGGAGATGATCATTATAGGGAGAATAATTAGTAAGTGCTACCCCCAGATATGAGGACTCTGCCAATATCTTTATCCAAATTATACAGTAGCTCTCATATATTGGGCACCTGCAGCTATGCAGGCGTGAGCCAGCCCCTGCATACATGTGGTCTTTGTCCAGCAGCGTGAGGCAGGCATTATCACCAGAGGTGTGAGAGTGAAGCGCCTGCCCCAGGCGCACATCTAGGAGGGAACAGAGCCAAAAGTCTGTGCTAGGTCCGCCCGACACCTTCGCTTGAGCCGGGCCTCCTCCCAGAGAGGATCACTGCTCCTTGTTTTTGCAGCAGATCCTGATAGGCCTCTCTGTCTGCCCCTGTTCCCAACTTCTTGGTCCCTCTCTGGAGGCTCCAGTCCCATCTAGCTCCACCCCCAGGATGACCCAGGAGGGCCAGAGTGTGTGTGCTGGTGGTGCCGGTGCCAGAGAAGGTCCAGGGCTTGGGCCAGGCAAACAACATGGGCATTCAGAAGCAAGAGCTGCTTTGACTGGCAGTGGAGTGATTAACCCTAGCACAACTGTAACAAACAGAGGAGCTGCAAGTAAACATATCCCCAGTGGACCAATTGGCAGACACACCTCTTTACAATACTCTTCTCTCCCCTGCCAAGTTTATTTCCAGACAGGAGACTAGCTAGATGGAATGAGACTTTGGGGACAGCTGGCACATCCCCCCAAAAGGCATCCCCTGAAGTCATATTCTTCACCTGTTGCACGGTTCTCTTAGGGCTTGGTAAGCATGGGGATGTGGAGGAGTGTTTTGTATGCAGCTCTCCATTCTCTGTCTCTAACACAAAACGTAATAAATGCCCAGAAACTGCCCAGGCATTTCCTTAGTAGAAATGCATGCCACTGGTGTTCCCTGGAGAAATTAAGCCAAGAGTCTTGGTGCGGGTCTTCCAGGACAACAACAAGTCTCGGGGGTACCTGGTGAAGGGGTTCATTCTCCAGGCCTTTCCTCAACACTTATGTGTCAGCCTCTGTGCTGGAGAGGTTGGGGAAATCATATGTGACTCCGGCCGGGGTCTAGAGTGGGGAACAGTCACGGACCAGTAGGTGTGAAGACTGACACCTAAAGGAGGTGATAGAGGGGCAGAAAGGAAGAAGGCATCAGTTGCTGGTTGATGAGAGGAGGAGAGTGTGGCAGTCAGGACAGCCTCCAAAGCAGAAGAAACCCCAGGTCTGGATGCTGAAGGATGAGTAGTTCCTGAGGCAGACAAAGCAGTGTGTGTGTGTGTGTGTGTGTGTGTGTGTGTGTGTGTGTGGTTGTGTGTGGGGAGAGGGGGCATAGAGGGCAGGGAGCACTTATAGCAGCAGAAGAAGGCAGAGTGGCTTGGGGAGCGGTGGTCCAGCTGTTGTAAGCTGTTTGCAGAACTTAAGGATGTGGTACCAGAGTGGACAGGAGGTGAGGCAGGGCATAGGTGCAGAGTCTGAGGGCAAGGGATCTGTTGAGGGGTTTTAAGAAGGGGGATGACATGCTTCAGGTGGAACTTTAGAACTACTCTGGCTATAGCGTAGGGAATGGATGAAAAGAGGAGGGGCAATGAGCTGGAGGCCAACAGACCAATTAGGAGATGGATGTCATTTAAAGGCAACATTTTTATAGGAGCCAGCACAGTTTTAAGAGCTCCTCCCTCATTATATGCATGCATATACACATCTGTCTATCCATCGATTGATCCATCCATCCATTTACACACAACAAATATGGTGCATTTGTTACCTCCACTAGATGGAGTAGGAAACTAAAGAACAGAGAGGCTAAGCCACTTGCCCGGAGGGCACACAGTAAGTGGTGGTCTCAGGATTTGAATCATCAGGGTAGCTTGAGCATTCATGGTCTTACCCACTGCACTATGGTGCCACTCCACCAGAGATGGCAAAGATCTGAGTCAGGTTGGTGTAATTAGAGGAAAATATTCCTGATGGCCTGCTCTGTATTTGATGCTCTTCTGAAATAGCTTCCAGCTTCCATGGATAAAGGGATATGGCCTTTAATTCTGAGATCTTTGGTAAAACAAACAAACAAACAAACAAACACCCTACAGCATGAAATGTTAAGGGGCTGGAAAGTTAAGGGGCAGGGTCATGAAAGGAAGCCACTGGGGGGGGGGGTCACTTGAGTCCCTAGGGAACACATATTTGGAGAAGGGAGGTATTTCTTTTGTTTATGTGTGTGTATGTGTTTGAGTGTGTGTGTGTGTGTGTGTGTGTGTATCTGCAAGCTCTCCCGCTGAAGGAAGACAGGGTGCAGGTGAGTAAGAGGAGGGTGTACCCCAGTGGGAAGGGTCCGGGTTGCTTCAACTCATGGCCATAGCTGCTGGGGAGACTGAGGCCAGGTGGTTCCCGAAGGTGCTGTATGTTTGGAGGTGGAGATGGGTTAGGCACCTGTATCATGTGCCCTAGGCTATGACTGCACCCCCTGAGGCAACTCCCCTTTCCACTCTCCCAATCACACTCTAAGGAGGAATGGTAGGTGGCAGGGGTTAGGGAGGGCAAGAGTCCTACACAGGGATCTTCTAATAGCAAAGAGGCTCCGGCTCAGAGAAGAAGCCTACATGTGGTTTCTGTGTAATACAGCTGATGCTATGCAAAGTTGGACTTCAACCTACTGGCTCTGAGCTTTGGACAGCATTGTGGAGCCTCCTCTTCCTCATCTATAAAACGGGAATAAAACTAAACTCATTGCTAACGCAGCATTGCGTGAATGTCAAAAGTGTATAGTGGCTGTTATCCGGCAGTGCTGCACACTTTGTATAGCCATCATCAGATGTGCACGATTCTATTTGGCGGGCTGTGTTGCTGACAGTTGAATATAAATTGAACTTCAGTCTCATGTTAGTGGCTGCTAGTGAGTGGTCAGCCAAACAATAAACAAGGCATCGCTAGTCTCATTCCTTCATCTCTGTAGAACTTGGCGTTGCATTTGAAGTCTGAAAGGAGTCACTTAGAAGCACATAGGTAGCAGCATGTGTTTGCTGAAGTAGGCAGAGGAGCCACTGGGTAGGGATTCCTCAGAGGCAGGCTGAAAAGCCCAGGACACAAGGGATATTTGGGGAATGGGTAAGTCAGGGCTGCTCTACGTAAGGCAAAGCAAGGAGAGCAAGACCGAAGCCAGGGTCACCATCCTTGACAAGGACTAGCCCAATTAGCCAATCGGAGGCCTGGCCTGACTGGCATCTGAGCCCACACCTGTTGGAACGATGGTATCTCTTCACCATCACAGGAAAAGCGCTGTCAGATACAAGGCTGTCAGGAGTGAGGCAAAGGGGCTGGTAAAATCATCATCAGAGCATTACAGATAAGCACAAACCTTCCCCGCTCTAGTGGAAAAACCCAAACCCACCTAAGGGGCATTTACACACGAATGACTGGACAGGCTTGTGCCACGCTGGGGTTTGGCACCAGAACTCCTCCAAGGCAGACCGCACGAGGCAGATACCTTCTGTCTGACAGCTGCATTATCCAGACCCACAGCGTGGGGGAACCAGCACAGCAAATGGTTTACAAACCCCGAACACAGCTTCTCCTGGCCCCTGCTGTTCACATCAATATCTCTTTGAGGCTGCTTTCCCCACTGCAGGGTGGTGGCTTCTCTAGAGCCGGACCCATACTCACTCACTCCGTGGGGTCAAAGACCCCACTGACGCCCACCACTGCAATCCCCCCTGGATGCCTAAGACAGAGCTTTTACAAAGCAGCGGAAGAGGCTGCAGAGTACCGCCACCTAACTGGCTCGTTTCGGTGTTGGTTAATATTCTGGGCGTTTCCTCCGAAGTCTCCCTAGATTCCAATGTTTTGGAACTCAGGCATAAGCTGCTTAGGGCAGTGCGATTCTGCTGATGGCCCATTTTTGAAGAGCTTCCTGCTGGTTTTCCCAAAGACCACAAACCCACAAGTAAAACACGCATCCCTCTCGTCCCATCCCTTCACCCGAGACACAGGGCAGTTGCCTGGGGTCCTGTGCACCTGCGGCGGGGGGGGTGGGGGGGGTGGGGGCGGTACGGGACGAAGAGGTCTAGCATTCACAGGAGGGGACCAGAAGGAGCAGAGCTGAGGGTCTGGGGGCCGACGAAGGCGAGAGCCGGGACAGGTGAGCGAGGTCACGCCTCCTACAGTTACGTCCAACTTGCCACGACCTGGAGGACGAGCGAGGCTCAGGGGACCTAAGAGCGGGTTCGGCCTCGGCGTCCCGGAATGATGTCACCGGCAGCGGCCTGGTGTGCCACCCTGGGGGTGGGGGGGGCCCTACTGAGTCCGGAGCGCGGGGCGGGGCGGGGGGAGCGGAGGGAGCGGGTCCGCGCGGAGGGCAACTCACGGAGGAGAAGTTGTGCGGGCCGCAGAGCTCGCCGCGGTACTTGCAGGAGAGCAGCATGTCCTCCAGCTGGTGGCCCAGGCGGTCCATGAAGGCGGCGCTGATGCCCTCGAAGTGGCGCGGCGGCAGGAAGAGGCGGAAGTCGGCCAGCTTGCGGAACCACTGGCGGCGCGGCTCGTCGCCCCGCAGCAGCTCGCTGACCAGCGGGCGCGCGGTGCGGTTGGGCAGCAGCAGCCCGAGCCAGTGGCCGGCGTAGTAGAGGTCCCCCTTGGAGAGGCGCGGGAAGCGCAGCGGGTTGTTGTTGCACACGGTGACGGCGGGGAAGGGCAGCTGGCGGCTCCACTCGCGGTGCACCCGCGTGTGCGACGGGAAGCTGAGCCAGTAGAGCAGGCGGTTCGAGGACCAGGACAGCAGCAAGCCGAGGGACGTGCAGAAGGCCAGCACCCACAGCGCGCGCCGCTGGAAGGAGCCCCCCGCCGCCGCGCGCCCGGCGCACATGTGCCGCAGCCCGTGCAGCTTAGCGCGGCTCAGCGACGGCCGCCCCCTGCGGGCGACCCCCGGCCCCTGCAGCGCCCGCTCGCGCGCGCCGCCCCGGGCGCCCCCGGGCTGCCCCGCCGCCGCCACGGCCGCCGGCGCCGGCTCCTCGCGGGCCATGCGGAAGCGTCCCGGGCCGGTGAGCGCGGCCGCGGGCAGCCGGGCTGCGCCGCTCCGGCTCATTCATTCAGCCCGCGGCTGGCGGCAGCGGCGGCGGCCCCGGCCGGGCGGAGCCGCCATGGGAGTCCGCAACAGCAGTGGAAGCAGCAGCAGCAGCAGCAGCAGCAGCAGCAGCGGCGGCGGCCGCCGCGCGCAGCCCGCGCCAGGGAAGCGTACGCCCGAAAGGAGCTCCGGTGGCGCGGCATGCCCGCCCGCCCGCCGCCGCCGCCGCCGCCTCCGCGGGCGCCCGCCCGGGACCGAGCGCCGCTCCGGCCCGCCGGCCCCGGCCCTGGCCCCTGCCGAGCGCCCCCCGGGCTCCCCGGGCCCCTAGTCTTCCTGGAGGGCGCCTGGCCCCGCCGCTACCTCTAGAGGGGCCCCACCGGGCGCCGCCTCTCCGGTGCCGGGCGCTGCGCCCGCCTCCCCTCGCCTCGGACCCCGGGGGACCCCGCGCCGCGTCCCCCCTGCGCCGCCTAACCCCAGCTTTTGCGCTGGTCTGGGGAGAGCAGCCACGCGGCCACCATCCCGGACCTGGACATCCCCAGGGGCCCGGCCAGCCCAGCCCGTAGCCCCGCGGCGCTGGGACCCGCGAGAGAAGGCGCCGGGGAACGAGCGCCCCCAGAGGCCGCCGCGGCTCGGTCTCGGGCTCGGGCTCGGGCTCGGGCTCGGCTCGGGCTCGGGCGCGGGCGCGGGCGCGGGCTCGGGCGCGGCGGGCGGGGTGGGGTGGGCTGGGGTGGGTGTGTTCCCGGGCGAGGGGTCGCTCAGCGGCCGTGGCGCTCTTTCCCTCCCCGGCGCGATCCGTCCGCCGCGCCCCGGGCTGCGCTCGGCGGAGACCCTCGAGGGCTCCCCCCAGGCCCGCGCCTGAGCCCTGCGAGCGACGCGCCCGCCCTCGCCCTCGCCCTCGCCCTCGCCCTCGCCCTCGCCCTCGCCCTCGCCCGGGGCTGGGGGCTGCTCGGGGCGTCCTGCGGAGGGCTGCCTGCCGCGGGGCCCTCCCGCGCTGCTGGCCCGAGGAAAGTGTCACTGCTCCCCGCCACTCTCCCGGGCGCCTCGGCTCTCCAGAAAAGGCCGGCCTCCTTGTCCCCTGCCTGGTCTCCTCCCTGCCCCGGCGGCGCCAGGAGCGGGGCACTGCGGAGCCCCGGCAGCACCTCTCGGCGGGGTGACCGGGACTCGCCGCTCCGCGCGTCCTGCTCTCCGGGCTGCGAGCCCGCGGCGGCGGCGGGGCTGCGGGGCGGCGGCGCGGCGGCGCGGCGGCGCGGGCTGCGCTCCTCTCCCGGCTGCCCGGCCCTCCTCGGGCCGCGGGCGAACTTGGGCAGCGGCCGCGCGACGCCGGCGCGGCGGGGTTTCAAGCACCTGCTCCTCAGCTCGCCGGCCGCACGGCTCCGGGCGGGCGGGGCGGCGGCGGCGAGCGCTGTGCGCTCCTGGAGACGCGGTGCTGACGCGCCCGGCTCCTCCTCGCTGCATTTTAAGTCCCGGCCACTGTGGCCGCTGCGCACCGAGCGGGGAGCCTCTCGCCGGAGCCGGCCGGGCGGGGGATGCGCTGCACAGATGTGCCAGAGTGTGCGGGCTGGGGGGAGAGACGGGGGTGGGGTGGGGTGGGGAGAATCGTCGCGAAGCCATGTGTGGACAAGTGTGAGAACACCTCGGGCTGGGAGATGGGCTGCACAGAGAGTGAGCTGCCGTGTAGTGTGGGCATGTGAACAAGTGTGTGAGGGGGGCGTCGCACAGAGTGTGGGTAGGTGTGTGTGCATGTGCTGAACGGGTATTTCTGTGCATCTCGTGCATGTGAGCTTATCTGCAGATGATGTACTGTGGCTACCTGAGGGGGTGTGATGTGTGTAGGATAGGGTTCTGTGATGGTGTGTGTGTTCTCTGTGTGTGGGAGTGTGTGTGCACTGGGTGGTGGGTATGAATGGGTGTGTTGATGTGCAGATGCATAGCAGAG
This sequence comes from Canis lupus familiaris, assembly GCF_011100685.1. NCBI lineage: Eukaryota > Metazoa > Chordata > Mammalia > Carnivora > Canidae > Canis > Canis lupus. The sequence goes on along the minus strand of NC_049230.1, from coordinate 39,788,638 downwards.
TTTCTGGATGTGGTGGGTGTGTTTTGCATGCGTGTCTGGGTGTGTGGTACGTGAGTTGAGGTGCTAGGAGTGGTGATTGGGCCTCTGGCAAGGTGGGCTCTGCCTCTTGGGAGCTTCCCAGGTGTGCAGCGCCCCCCACCCACCCTCCAGCCCCACCACCAAGGGTCTGCTGCTCAGCCCTAGAGCGCTCAGCCAGCACAGCTCTCCTAGGCAGCAAGGAGGACTGTGGCTTCCCAGGACAGGAGGCTCCATCTCCGCCATTCACCTGTGAGCCTACAGTGTGATGTCACACCCCCCCCTCCTGGGCAGGCTCAGGGGCTCCCACTAACCCTCAGGCACCTTTGGATGATTTTATTTAGCCTTTGTAATATTCTACTTTGGTGTGTTTGAGACGATGGATGAAGCACACAGTGTACTGCTAGCTCCATGTCACAGGTGAGACTAGGGAGGACAAGTACGTGGCCAAAGTCATACAGCCTGCAAGCGACAGACTGGGATTCTGCACCCAGGTGCCCAAAGCCCTGGCTCTTTCTACTGCACCCCATAGCTTTACAGTTTGCACTGTGGGCCAGGCACCTTGAGGGCGGAGCTGGAATCCTGCAGCTCTCGCAGCTACCTGGCAATGAATGTGTGCCACTCAGACCTCGGATTGACCCCCTGAAGCCTCAATGGAAGAGGTAATGCTTCAGCCCCATTATTCCATGGGATAGAGGGGTTTTCCAGAGAGTGGGTTTTGATGGGGGTTGTAGCGGAGTAGAGACAGTGTGAAAAAGATCCCAAAGGTGGGAGGGCACTTAGTGAAGTAGCGGGATTTGGGATTTGGGCCCGGAGAGGAATTTCACCTCCTTTACGATGACTTCTTAGGGGTGCTTCTGGCAAATCTGTTGAATGAGCCCAGAGTGTCTGAGTGGTACTGGGTGGGCTTTCCCTCTTCACTGACCTGGAGGGCATTCTGTCAGCTTGACAGCTCCCTGCATCGGGTCTCTGGAGAAGAGGACATCTGAGCCCCACTCATCCTCACTCACCCCCATACATAAACACACGTGCACCTGCCTCACACACGCATCACACGCACACCTGGAGACTCGTCTCATTCACCAGCAGAAAAAGCTACTGAAGTGGGTTTTTCTATTTTGGATTCTGTTCCTTGAAGCTGTCTGTTGCTGGCTTTGGGGGGAAGGTTCTGAATCTGCCAGTTTTATGGGGTTTCTATCAGAGGCTCCCAGCCTGGTCCTAACGTTCCTGTAAGTTGCCACAGTGATACGTATCCCAGTTAAGGTGGAGCTTGTGAGCTCAGCAGCGCAGTTGCTGAAGAGGCAGCCAGTGCAAGCACATCACATCTTCCAGAGTCCTAACTCTGGCCTGGCACAGAGACCTGTCTTAAAGAAACCTTTAGGATGTTCAATGTTTCTGATACGTTCAGGGCTGCGGGCTGTTTCTTTCCTGGCAGTTTCCCTCTTGAAATGTACACCTGCTGTTGTTGGTTGCCTGGATGTCTTCTGTGCCTTGGGTTTTCCTGTTAATTCTCCAGATGGGTTGCTTTTCCAGAGAGGGGAGAGGTATCCTGCGTAGGCTCCAGGCTCTTGGCACAGAAATCCAGCAGGAGGTAGAGGATGGCTAGTGACCCTAGCAAAGATCAGTGGCACTCTCTATGGCGTACGTATGCAGTGAGTTCCCTACCCCCATGCACCCCACCCCCCACCTGGACCAATACTTCCACCAGCTCAGCAAACTCCACTCTTTCTTCAAGCCCCAGCTTAAGCATCACCTCCCGGGAAATTGGAGCCATCATGGCCCTTGCAGTAGTAGCTTTCAACTATGTATGTCCAGGGTATTCTTCTGGACATGAACCCTTTGAGGACAGGGACTACACCTCACTCATGTTTATGTCCCTCCCTCCTAGCACAGTGCCTGGCACACTGACAAAGCACCCTGAGACAGGAGGAGGGGAAAGGAACTAGGATTTCTTGAATATTTCTGTATGTCACACATTGAATCGGACATGTAAATGTATTTAATTTCTCACTCCAATCCCGCAACGGAGGAATTTTGGTTCTCTTTATATATTTGTGAACCAAGGGCTCAGAACTAAACTCTAACTCATTCCAAAGCCCAAGAATTTCCCTTTCCACCATGCTTCTTGCAAAAGTATAATAATACACAGATAATAAAATAAATATAGGACTTCCTAAGCACTAGGGCCTGTTCTAAGTTACTTACACTAAAGACAAGTGTTCTAAGTATTTAATCCTCAAAATGATTGTATGAGGTGAGTAGTATTATTTTCTGTACCTCAAAGCAGAGGAATCCTTACCACATAGAGGTAGAGCTACTCACCCTAAGCCACACAGCTACTAAGCTGCAGAGCAGCCTTTGAATCCAAGCAGTCTGGCTCCAGCTCCCGTGGTCTCAAACCCTACCCCATATCATCTCTGCTCTATTGAATGACAGCACATGGGAATTAGCTTTCCTGTCCTGGAAGACTCGCTTGGCCAGAAAAACAAATTCGCAAGGCAGCGCATGAGCTGACCCACATAACCTCTCCACCAAGAAATTAGAATTATCATTGTGATTTGCCAATAATAAGCTTTCAAGAAAATCTTCCTTTTCTTTTTTTTTTTTTTTTTTTTCCTTTTCTTGTTTATCTCTAAAACATCTGTTGCTCACACCTGGAATCCTGGCCTTTTCTTCTGTGCGATGTTTGTGTGCAGTGACAGCGAGGCCTCTACTTACTGGCCAGCCAGCCCACTTCCCAGGATGGGACTACCACCACTAATTATGAGCTCTTTCTCAAATCCAATGAGTTTGTTGGGAGGCGGAGGCCGATTTCAGCCAATGTGATTTTCTGGTTCTTATAATCCAATTTTCGGAGCTGATCCTTGTTGACTTAATCAGGCTTCACCGGAGCCCCCAACATTCCTGTTCACCCCTACTCCCTCCTACTCAGGGGTCAGGCATTGGAAAGTGTCTGAGGAGCCAGCTCACCCTGCTCCCTACCTGCTATAGGAATCCCTCTTACACACCCTTTTAGGAACTGTCCACTGGTAACCGGTTCTATTCTGGAACATCTGGCAGTGTTTGAAGCTCCTTCCTTTTGTCAAATTGGAATCTGTCGTTTTGTTCATTTCTCTCATTTCCCCTAATTTATCTCTGGAGACCTGCACAAATAAGTTTGATCTCTCTTTCACATGGGAACCCTTCAAAAATACTTTACCGAATCAGAGTACATTGATGCTGAAAGGGGTTCCAGCAGTCTGCCCACCTAACAAACTCTTCAAGATAAGTCTTCTCTTCTCAGGCAAAACGTCACCCATTCCTACAGCTGTTACTCCTGTGCTTGTGCTCTCGAAGTGGGATCTTGGAGGTCAACATCCTTAAAATGTGACCACCAACCCCTGCAGAGTATGAGCACACCAAGCCTTTTACTATGGTGGTGGTGTGTTCTTATTTGCCCTCTTACCTCTGGGATGTAGTGGACATAGTGGGTGGGGAGAGGGGACTGTAACGATGGGTTCTGGGTGGCTCTGCTTAGGATGCCAAATGCACTCTTTTAGGACTCCGCTGTTCATTGTAATGAGCCAATATGACTTTTAGCACTAAAGTCCACTGATCTTATGGGGTAGTGGGCTTTTGTGGGTTTGCCTGTGTACCCAAATCTGTTTCTCTCTTTTTTCCCCATCTCTGTACTGACCTTGGCTCTCTGTCACTCTGCCTCTCTCTTCCTCCTCCTTCTCTTTTCTCCTTCTTATCTTTCTCTCCTCTTTCTCTTCTCCTGACCTCTTCCTGAGATCTAGTGGTCCTATCTGATACCTCTTTAGTTCATATTATTGGTGGCCTCTATGCTGGCCATCATAGAGGTGGCTGCAATGTCACAGGACCTGAGCAAATGTCCAAGTAGTCATGCTAGGAATTCCTGCACTGATGGAAAGATCAAGGAGGACCCCTTCACCATGGTCTTAGCACATTGCACAAAAACTTTACCCTCCCATGCCTCCCACCCTCTACCATGGGGCTGGCATTGGAGTTGCTTGTCCATCTTGCCTTTCTCTGTGCTTCAGTATGTCCACTGTTTTTCTCACTGCGTGGTCTTCTTGTATTACACTTGACTTCTCCTAGTTTTCTCTTTTTCTGGGCTCTTTCTTAGACTCCCCAGACTATCTATCTATCTATCTATCTATCTATCTATCTATCTATCTTGCCCTTTGGCCATTTTCATTTTAATGGAATTCAAACTCTCAGCTGCCCAATCTTCACCAGCACTAAATCAAAGACGTAAGAGGGCCCACACCTACCAGAGAAAGATCAGAAGCTGGAAGGACAGGTCCAGAGTAGAGGGCAGGTAGGATGATCCCCAGAGCTGGAGGGAGATCTGCTGAAGCCCAGTGCTCTACCTTGAATGGCAAATCCTGAGAGCTGGGAGCTGGATATTCAATCTAATTTAACCCCTTCACCCTCAGGGGAGGAAGTCAAGGTCCAGAGAGGGGAAAGGCTTGCTGTAAATCATATAGACTGTTACTAAAAAAATGTAGAATGAGAATCTAAATTCCAACTTCCAGTTCATTCTCTGCTCACCCTGAGAAGTAACTTTTTAAAAATCCATTTTGAAATCCGTAATGTATTCACATGGTTCTAAAAGGACAAAATAATAAACAGTCTATTTAGAAAGTCTCTCTACCCCTTCCCCTCCCCTGGCCACCCATTTTTCCTCCCCAGAGGCAACTCAGGCCATCAATTTGTTGTATAATCTATTAGTGGTACTTCGTGAATATATATACGTCCGTTTAGCCTCAATATGTCCCCTTTTCTTACACAAATGGTTGCATTCTGTGAATACCATTTACTAGAGTAATTGTAGTCCATGTTCTTCACACTTTCCCCTCTGTATTTTCAGTTATTTTATGGTTGCCTGCCTCTGACACCTCATTCCGACTTCTGTTATTTTCTTCAACTTCTCATTTCACATTGTCCTGCTCTCCCATCCAACAAGGACAGAGGGTCCTATGACAAGGTGATACAAGAGCTTGTCATTTTATTATCAGATTTTTCATTAACTCTTTCCTAGATACATTGATGGTTAGAAGCTCTTGTAGAGGTCATCTCAAAGAGTGGGTAATGCAAATACATTTCCATTTGACTCTGAAGAGTATTACGAGGTGTATTAGCATAGGAGTAAATTTTTCATATTTTACTTAGGATATTATAACATACACACACACACACACAAATTGAGTGCTCTGAGCACATAGCTTGGTTGGTTTTGGAAGGTGGTTCAAGCATGCATTGGGTGGCAGAGAAAGCCAGTTTGGGATTCAGAAGTTTCTCTGATTAATATACAGAGTGGGTAAAACCACAGAGAGAACCACAGGATGTCAGTGCTTCATGATCTTAATACCATGTAGTTAAACTTAGGAGAGGAAATTGATGTACAGAGCTCAGCAGCTTGCCTCTGGTCACTGGGAAGCTGATCTGATGATAGTCATGATGATGGTGATGTGATGATGATGATGATGATGGTGTTGGTGTTGTTGATGATGATGGTAGTGGTGGTATTGGTAACGTTGATGATGGTGGTAATGGTGATATTTGATAGCTGACATTGATTGAACACTCTGTGTCAGGCACTGTGCTCAATGAACATGTGCTAAATCACATAATCCTCACAGCAAACCTATAAGATACATACCACCATTATAGCTCTTCTACATGGAAGAAATCAAGGCAAAGATTGGATAAGTAACTTGTCCAGACAGTGGCTAGACTCAAGCCTAGGCATTTGGGCTGTATAGTACAAGGTCTTAATGAAGTTGGTTACAATTAGCTGAAAGTGATAACTGTATTTATTGAGTATCTAAAGCATGTCAGGTGCTGTCTTCGGCACTGAGAATATGACATCTATCCACACTGGTCCTTGCCTCAGCTTACAATCTAGTGGATGACGTGGATGAAATTAAGCTCAGGCCACGTCAATAATCAGTCTCCTTCCCCCAGCTTTGCTTACCTATCATTGGCTTATTCTGGGTTTAGGCTTGAATAACTGGGTCTTTGGTTGTAACACCGGCCATAAAGTTAGCAGAGCAATGGAGCCTTGCACACTTTTCTACCCAATTTCCCCTCCCAGACACATAACAAAACTCTCATTAAAATTGTTAAGCATAATAACCTTCTCCAGTAGTTACCATCCGCTCATATTATGAAAGGCATGCCGTTAAAATAGGATCTAATGAAATATAAAACCCCAGGTACAATTAGGCATATTATTCACAATTCCTTGACCGTCCCTTTAACTGCTTTCGGCCATGACTTAATCCTACCCTGGCTCTCACCTCCCCTTTGGGGAGCACTAAGTAACCAGCCCTGAATCTATCTTGCAGACAGACCCTCTGCAGTGACTCAGATTTAAGGCTAGGTTGATTTGTCAAAAGCCTCCAGCCAGGCTGCTTTTCCTCCTAGCCATGGCTTTCCTCTGTCTCAGTCACTAGCAGTGTGTTTACTCACTTTCCCTTATAAACGACCTGGCCAAACCAATACTTTGGGTTTCTCTACTCCTAGTTTATCTTGCCTGTCCACCCACCAGAGGAGCAGAAAGGGAAGGATTACAGTGCATTACTTGGCAACCGTGTGGATCTGTGTGATTATCTAAACAGAAGACAGGAAGAGAAGGGCAGGACAGGAAAGTGGGAGGAGGGAAGGGAAGGAGAGGGGAGAGGAGGGGAGGGGAGGGTGGGGGAGGAGAGGAAAGGAGAATAACACAGAGTACCTACCATATACTATTATGCACACCATGTAAAGATTCTTCATGACAAGTCTTCCAGGTGGGTAATATTATTCCCATTTTATGGATGGGGTATAGAAACCTTTCTTTCCAATCTCATCCTCTCTGTTGCTGGTTTAAGCACAGTATAAGCCACAGTAATAGCCATAATCACATAATGCAACCATTCACTGAGCTAGATATTGGGCACTGGGTTAAGCCTCATTTTCCAGATGCTAAAAATGAAGCTCAGAGAGGTGAAGTCACCTGGCTAGGATCACACAAAGTATGTCACACAGTGGCAGAGCCAAGATTCCAGTCCAAGTCTGACTCCAATGTCCTGGTAATTATTAGAAAGGCAGGAAATTGGGAGTTTAGAGGAAGGAAAAACAAAGTGGGTGACAGCATAATTCAGAGCTTTGCAAAAATCTTTGGGGAGATGAAGGAAGTGACAACAGAAACTAGGTTTTCAGTATGTGCTGTGCATCTGGAACTATGCTCTTCCTTGCTTTCATGATGCCATTACAGGCAGAGCTAAAACTATACAAGCCTAGTGACTGGGAGAGGTTTAGGGAAGCACCCATGAGTATAAATGCCAGGCTGGGCTAAGTAAGTTAGAGAAAGCCACACAAAATATTTCCTCTCTCAACATGCAAATGACTTTGCATGCTGAATGCCACCACATGGTCACAGGGTAGGTACTCACCTTTACAAACCATGGGTTTTCGGCCTGCCTGTTTCCTTCCCTCTCCCCATGCCTCCCTCTCCCCTCCCTCCCTCCCTCCTTCCTTCCTTCCTTCTTTCCTTCCTTCCTTCCTTCCTTCCTTCCTTCCTTCCTTCCTTCCAGACCTCAGTCTTGGCTTCTCCTTACTAATCAATACTTCTTTAGCCCAACGCTGTTCAAGCTTACTCACTTAATATTTCTTAGCAGCCTATAGCACTAACACATAACATTAGATTCAAAATAGTTTTCTGAAAGTGCTTGGAGTTATAGAGGCAAGTTCATAAGCTTGATGTGTAATAAGAGCCATGAAACAGTTCATATCCTTTCATCTGGCAATCCCACACCTTAGTAGGTTCCCTAAGGAAATAACCCAAAGCAAAGAAAAAGTACAAGGGTACTCCCAGTGAGGATATTCATGATAGAGGAGGGGAAAAAAAAAAAGAAAGCAAAATTAAAAACAGTTCATATGCCCAACTATGAGGGGAATGACCAAACACATCATAGTGATCCTATGTCATTGGAAATGATATCATTAAAAAAAAAAAAGGCTAGGACAAGGATGCCAATGTGTTGAGTTAGAAATGAAATAGTGTTGAGTAACAAGATCTGAGCACAAAAGACGTGCACTTACCTGATCACCTCTCTAGGGAAACATCTCTTCTCACATGAAAAATGGTCAGAGGGGAACTAGGAGAGACAGGATTTACTAACAAATAGGTTCTTTTGGTAAAGTCACATAGATTTTAGACAAACTAAACCCAAACAAGCTTGCCAGAGCCAAGCTTGGAAAGAAGGCACATTGGAAGCAGAAAGTTTTCTGTCTCTATAAACTGGTATCACTGGGTTTTGGGCATTGCAGCCCTGGACCTCTTGGTCGGCCTCACATCCCCACCCTGGCACTCCCCAGTGAAAGTGAGCCACAGAGGTGGTCCTGGTGTGGCTGGCTCCAATCACCTCGAACCGTGCCCCATCTGGTATTTTCATCACGGCTTCTGACTCCTGGGGCCCCATCTCTGCATTATCCTGCTCCTCCAGGACCTCCCCTCAGTCTCAATCCCAGTGATGACTTACATCATAGATGTTCTGTGACCAAATAGTGATCCATAATAAAAGCTATCTCAGAAGCTAAACTGTCCCCAGTAAAGGAGAAGTCTTTGGGTAAGGATTGCCTCTAAGGTGTTACTTCCCTTGTGTCCTTTCTACTTGCTGTGTCTCCATCATCTGTCCCCAATTTTTGCCTGCAGACCTCACTCTGACTTGTGATTAAACTCTTGCTGGACAATATGATTTTATGCATTTGATCCTGGCTGGATCTGAACAGTGTGAAGGGCCCGAGCATTTTCCCCAGTTACAACCATGTCTCCATCTTTAACTATGGTTGGAATTCCGCTTGGTCTTAACACCCATAATACTCTAATTTCTAGGTTAGAGGCAGTGCAAGGAAATAAGGAAGAATCCATGTGGGCAGTTTGAGCAGTCACAATGCATGTCACAAAATCCATAAAAATAATAACAGCCTTATTTAATTGAGGCTAGTAATGTGGTAGGCCTGGGAAGTTTGCATGCATTATCTCATTTAAATCCTCACAGTCATCTGAGTGAAGTACATTATTATTAATTTCTATTTGTGTTAAGGAGGAATCTGAGGCTGAGAAATAGCAAGTGAATGATTGAATGTCAAAATCAGGTTTTGCTGAAGTCAAATCCTCTCTCTCCCTGGCATCCCCGCACCATCCCCCCCCCCCCCCCATTATATATTCTACAGTCTTCTAGGCATTAAAGATACCAACACATGGCTGGAGCATGAGTGAGCCCTTTTCTTTTACAGTCTGTTTATTCTTACTTTACATACAATCCTGGTAACATGCTTGGGTATTGTATTTCAGGCTTTCAGCAGAATAAAAGTAATACATGTTATGAAAAGAAACAAGGAGGCTTAAGATTCAAAAGTACTGATAGCCTGAATGTATAGCCAGAGCCTGACCACAAAGAAGCAGACAAAACAACTCTAAAAACAGATAGAGGGACTAAAAGAAATGATGCCATTTAATGTTGGGCAAATTCCACATATCTCAAATAGTCCTGAGTCTTTTAGCTCAAAATAATAGTTGGACCTTACAATGATTGCCTTGCATCACCATGATGCATTTTGTTTTGAATAATTTGTTATAAGAATATCAGAAAGGCTGGCATATATTTCAGAAGGAGTTTTAGCAAAATTGTTCCAATAAAAAAATTGTAATTCTTAAAGGAGAAAATAAATCCTTAACTCATGGAAATGTTGGCTATTCAGAAAAATGACTAATGTCTTTGGGAGAAAGAGTATGGTTAACACAGATTTTATTCTCACTTTTACTCCCATTGTTTCAGCTATTACCTTAAACAGAAGCTTCCTTGTTGTCATTTGCTTGATGGCCAAACAGGGATTGGCACGTGGCTTACCATTCCAAATTGATTACGTTGCTGCCAGTTGGGGTACGTTGTGGGTGTTTATTTGTTCTATAAAAGGGGGTTTTGTGGTATTTAAATGTTTCTATCTCTTTTCTGTTTCTTCAACTAAAAACAATGACAGACCAGTTTTTACCACATCTTCCCCCCCTGGAGGAAGAAACAGTAATGGAGAAATAGAATTCTATTTGAGAAAACAGTTCTAACGTTCATGTCTCCATCAGAAACATTTCAGGGTTTTGTTCTGTAAGACTTGGAAGTCTTGTACAATAGGTGACAAGAATAGGAATAGCAGAATTCCAACTTACCAAGGAGTGTCAGAAATCAGACTATCTCAACAAATGCAGCTCATGTATTAGCTTCCTGAATGCACGCTTCCCTTTGAAGGGTTGTGTGTGTGTGTGTGTGTGTGTGTGTGTGTGTACGTTTGTTTTTCCCTTTTGCATATTCACTCATTGATTGGTACAGAGAAATGTGAAATGTCTGCACCGCATTGTAAACTATTGACAATATATCCTTTTAAATTTGGAACTGCAATTTTACTCATGGGAAGAGACATTTCAGTCATGGATTCTAGGTCTCTTTTTAACCTGAAATCTTGGAATTATCCTCAACTAAGTTGTCACTCCCACCACATTCCATCCATCACCCAAGGCTTTTGGTGCTGCCCTCTTCAATCATTCTCAAGCCCATGGTCATCCATTCTCACTCCCACTACCTTGGTGTGGACCTTTCTGGTCTACAGCTTACAGCTTACCCTTCATTACAGCTTTAACTGGATCCCTTGCCTCTGATTTCCTTCCTTTACAACTCAATCTCCACCCTGCCATTCTGATTTTGTTATTCCTTGGCTTAACATCCTTCAAGGAATCCCTGCCGCTTTTTGCAGACCTTCACAGCCGTCATGCTGTGACATACAGTGGGGCATAGGAAGTACAGTTATTTTGGGGTTATGTGACAGGCTTGGGGCAGCAGGAGTCTTAGGGGCTGCTCAAGACTGCAGCCTTGTCCACTTGCCCCAATGTGGTATATAAATACTTTCTATTTTGTTCTTGAAAAAAATTCCAGGAAGTTCTGGGAAATCCTACCTTATAAAACCCTTCTCATTCTGGCCCATGTATCAATCCCCTTCTTTTTTTTTTTTTTTTTTTTTTGCTTGGTGAACATGTATTCAGTTTTGAGACCCTGCTCAACATTCTCCTCCCTACAGATTTCCCTACTCCTGCAAATAGGACTAAGCATTATCTCCACTCTGCTCCAATGCAAGCCAGTTAGTGGGAATTGGGAAGGTTCCTTAAACTCTGAGTCTTAATTTCCTCATTTGAAAAATGGAGATAATATCTGCCTTGCAGGACCAGCATAAAGATTAAGTAAAATAACATATGTAAAGCATTTAGCACAGAACTTGGCATATAGTAAGTATTCAGTAAATATTTGTTGAATAATAAATGGTAGTTGCTATCATTAACTATCAAACTTTTGCCAGTGCATTTATTCCATAATTGTGCAATGGTTGTTAACTTCTCTTTTAGGATTTTTCCATTTGTCTCAATGCAATAGATTCTGCTCTGCTAGGATGTCAGCTCCAATGAAGGAAAGGATCTTGAGCTTGTCCACTAGTGTATCCTATACACATGCTCAACAGGGCCTGGCACATAGTAGACTTAAGTGGGATTTATAGCTCATTTGGTCTCCTCACTTGGCTCTTGTGGGGGTCAAGTGCCATGATGTATGTGAAATGCTCTGAAAATATAAACATCTTGTGAATATCTTATATACCTAGGAGTTATCCATTCATTTACTCTTTTTGTCTCTTGGCCATACTTGTGTTGAGCTGCCAGCATAAAAACATGCTTGCAGACTCATGTTCTAGTGTAGCATGTAAGTTCTGGGGAAGTCTGGTGCCCACATACAATGCTAGCACTTTTGTTGGACAGAGGTAACTAAGGCAGACATTCTAATTTGTATCATTGCCTTCTGAAATAGAAGAGCCATTTATGGATCTGTCAGCTCCAGCTTTCATGCCTGTGGCACAAATGCAGTTCTAGATATGTTGTACCCTGAGTCCTGCTACCCTTATTCTCCAAGCCACAGTGTGACTGTCCCTATCAAGGAGAGTCACCTTGGGAAAGGTAGGTGAGGAAGACTCAGGGTGGACTTCACTTCAGGTGAGAGCTGGAAGCTCTTTAGTGATCAACTGGTCCAATCTCCTTGGTCTAATTTACAGAAAAAGAAACTGTGCCCCAGAGAGAGTCAGTGATTTGTCCAATGTTACACAGCCAGAAACTCTCCTTAAGTATTCCTTTCTTCCACTTTACTACAGGATTTAACAGAGGAAAGAAGAGATGGATTTCCAGACAGAGGAAATAAGAATACCTGGAAAAATATTGAGAAAATGAAGTCTATTTAAGGGCTTCATTTATATATGTTTGGTAGCTCAGGCTGTGAATAGAGGCTGAGAAGAGAAGATTCTTTGTACATGAAGGTGAGTAAACACAGATAAGGCACAAAGGAGGCTTACAGACACATTGGAGTGTGTGTGGGGGGTGTGTGTATGTATATGTGTACTTTATTATTTAGGTAATGAGGAGGATTCTATAGTATTTTTGTTTCATTTGCAGGAAATTTGAGTGGGGTAATATAAATAATATGATGCTTTTAGAAAATTAGTTTCTCAACAGGTAGGAGAAGAGATTGGAGACAGGGAGGAGACAGGGAGACAATTGCAATCTTCTCTGCTTGAATTGATGAGAGCCTCAGCACGGTGGTGATGGCAGGAATGGAAAGCAATATTGCCAAGGCATATTCTCATGGAAAAAAATAATTAAAGAATATGTGTGAGAGACACAGAACAAGAAGAATCAACATGAGACTCCTTAATGAAAATAGTAACAATCAGGGGCCAAGGTGATGTGAAAGTCAGAGAGGTAACAAAGATGCAAACATCCTTTAAAATGCTAAATAGACCAAAAAGACAGGAAATCTTAAACAAACGAACTTTAGTTTTAATAAGAAGGATTTCTTGGCTGGGATAGAGAATCAAGCTAATTGGAGAAGGAAGGACTTAGTGGCTTTCAGCTTATTATTAAGAAATCTCTAAATGTATGTTTCCTTTTAATGAGATGGTGCTTCCTCAAGTCTTAACAACTATGCATGGTTCCTTTACTTTATCTACTTCCTCCCCTTCTCCATGGGGAGGCAGCCCCTTCTCATCATTTGAGGCCTGGGTTCCAGACAGTGGGTATGTTTCATCCTGCTCATGAGATTTTTTACTTTATGCTTCTTACTTTTTCTTCTCCATCTTCTCTCATCAGATTTGGATTTTATTTTGGAATTACCTTCCTTTATGGTTTCCAATCAATCCCCTGCTGGGCTGCCTTATTTTAACACCTCTCCTAGTATTGCCTGTAGCCAGACCCACCAGCCTCATGGTCATGAGCCAAACCTTAGTTATAGAGCCTTGCCTAGGAGCTGGATACTGTAGATATCCATCCAATAACTCTGTATTGTTGAATAAGCAAATGAATGAGTGATGAATGGAAAAAGGAAGGAAGGTAGGAAGATAGAAGAAATAAAAGGAGCAATTTTATTCCATGGAGAGTTTTAACCTATATGATACCAAAGAACTTGGTTGAGTTGGTCTATTTCTGGTGAAAGGCAGTGCCACCTACATATCCAAGACATTATGAATCATCTACATAATTTAAGAGCCATTCTTTTTAGAAGAAAAAAAATAGCAAGATCAAGTAGGTAGTGTTAGTGAACTGGTCAACCCATTCAGTGATAACTCCATGTCCTTCATTAAACAGACATGGTCTGAGCTGATTAGGACATGAAGGAACTTGGCATTGTGGTAGCCACTGTCTCTGTATGTCAAAAGGATCCCCTTGATTTGAGGCTGACAAACTCTTACCACATTTCAATGAGCGATAATGAAGTGGCTACTGTCTTCATTGCCACAGCCTCCTGGTTCTACAGCTATATCTCAGAGCTTCTCTCTGTTCTCTTTGTGCCACTGCCTCCTTCTTTTCTTCTTCCTCATCTTGCTCCTTCCCTTCCTATTTTCCCTCTTACTTATTTTACTGCTCAGATTTTGACTTTTGAAACTCCTGGTTAAATATAGTGGATTGTCTGCAGACATGTATCTTTTGCCTCCAGAAACTCCATCAAGTTGATAGTAATAAAAGAAAAAAAGGATACTAAAAAGACAAAGAAGAGACATCTGTGGATTCGATATTCCGATGCATTTTTGAAATGCAGGATGTAAACGGCAGAACAGAGGAGCTATGAGCTAGAGTCCTGGCAGGGAGGAAATCCCACAAGAAGTGAGCCTGAGCTGATTGTTCTGACAGAGTCCATGTAGCTTAGGGGCCTCTTAGGCTACTTGAATGTAGAACATCCCAAACTGAAATCGTCGCCTTCCTCCTTCCCCTCATTTACCACCACCAACACCCTCTTTGCCACCACCACTATCACTCTTCCTCCTCTGTTCCCTTCAGTGCATCCTCTCCTCCCTCCTCTAGTTCTTACCCCAAAGGATGGCATCACTGACCACACAAACTGAAGTGCACCCTCCACATCCAACCTTTGAGTACAACATTTAAAACCATTATGTTGACTTCTATTGACACAAACCACTTCACAGTGCCAATGAATGCTCCTGTATCTGCTCTCGCACCAGACCATGAGATCCTAGGGAACATTTTATCCTTGACAGTAATTTCAAAGTTGAGCACATGCTTGGCATGTAGTAAACATTAAATAAAGCATTAAATAAATAATTCGTGAAGAATCCCTATCCCTGGAGGATGTTTTGTTCCTAGAATACCATCATTTCTCCCCACTCTATGGAAACAAGCAAGATGATGCCTTTTTCAATCAAAAGTTTTTACAAAACTGACTAACAGAATAATATTACTACAGTATTATACTCACTTATTACGGAATATTATTCTAATTAGAATATATTATATTATTATTAGAATATCTTATTAGAGTATATGATATTGCTCTAACATTAATGCTCTGTATTATTGTAATACCACTGTTTGATAGTTGTCACTGAGGCCTAGGTGTTTTGAACCCTATGACATACCTTTACTCCTGTGATATCCATTTGTATGTCCAGTCTGTGGTGATTAGAGATGTTATTTATGCTCCAGAGAGGCAAGTGGTACTTGGAATGACAGTGGTACCCAGGAGTCAAAACCTTGAGTTTGTGTCCCAAATCTGTCACTGATTTGTCCTGTAGCTTTAGGAGAGTCAGTCTTCCTCTCTGGGAATAGGTCCTTCATCTTTAAGATGATATAGTTGGGCTAGATAATCTCTAAGATTTGTGTTTCTCTAAGACTTCTATACACCTAAGCTCATCATTAACCTTAGATTAGAGGTGCCCTGGTGTCTCCTTCAGAGCAATCCTGAGTGCTAACATTGCCTCCTTAATTCAGGTGATGAATGTACATCTACAAAGGCAGAGGTTAGAGACTAGTGTTGATATGAGAGAATAGCCTGCACTTTCATCCTCAGGCTTAGAATTTATGCGAAAAATGTCTCTGAAGAAGTTGGACACTGGTTGTGCGTGGGTTTGATCCTTACTTTGTATCTTCTGCTGTTCTCTCTTTTTATGTTTTTCCAGAAGGAAAAAACTACTCAAAGAGTCCAAGAGATACAATCTTCTTTTGGAACGTACACCTGCTGATTTCAATGATGTTTGTACACAAGATTGCTTGAGGGCTGGGAGGAAAACTTTTCTTATCCTTTTATATATGAATAAAAAGAAAAGTTGCATTTTTGTCTTAGCATTACTAATCTAGTCCAGGAGCTAGAGCTTTCCTGGGAATCACAGAGCCTGATTTTCCAGCCTCTGGTTAGAGAGGCAGATGGGTAAACACAGAACTATCAGAACTCACTCTGGGTTCAAAAGGCTTGAGAGGAGTGATATGAAGTTCAGAATCACTGCATGGCTCTGGCTCCATCTGATATTGGAAGGAGGCAACACTTCCTTAGTTAGGCACCTTCGTTGCCTTACAACTCGCCTGATCTTTTCAACCATGCTTCTAGGTCTCTCTGGAGGATTAGCCCATTTCATAGATATGAGAACTGACCCTTGGGAGTTGAAATAAGTTGCTCAAAGTCACAAATTAAACCTGAGATTTGAATCTAGGTTTGACTCCCAAGATTGTGCTGCTTCAATTAGACTATATATCTCCCATTCATATTCTCATTGCTTGTAGCAATTATTTGGGTTTGTGTGTGTTTGCAAGGAAGAGGTGATAATAGGATGGGGGAATGCAGGGCAACCCAATCTCTGAGGATACATTTATTTCACAGATAAGAAACTGCTGATTCATCATGTGTTTTATTTGTCCTGCTACAAGCAGAGAAGCACAGAGTTTGGGAGATGAAGGGAGAATTTCTTCTCATCCATGCTTGGGGAGCTCAACTCTATTAGAACCTCAAAATGCAAGTTGGAGCGAGGTGGTAGACAGTCCAGAAACCAAGAGGAGAGCTGGAGATTTTCACTGAACACAGAAAGCAGACACTTCCCTGCCATAAGCTCCATATCTAGGCTTTCCTTCATCCCCCTTTCCTATTCCATGTACTTCCTTTGGAGAACCATCTACTTTCCTGGTTTCAACTCATGGATGAAGCAATGACTTTTAAACCTACAACTTCTGCCAGAACTTGCTTCTGAGTTCTAGACTTCTGTATGTAATTCCTTTTTATGCTCAGTGGTTGCTTCTCAGACACTTGAAATTCATCATCAAATGACTAACATTGACCTCCTCACCTTTTTTGCCCCCCCCCAAACACCTTTCCTTTAAGTTTCTCACCTCAGCAAATGGCTCCACCATCCACACAGCCACCCTCAACAGAAACCCAGATGTCATACTTGACTTCTTGCTCTGATTCCCATTTTCTGGAGAATCCTGCTACATGCATCTATTACTCATGCTGCTGCCAGAGTAGAGCACTTCACTAGTCTTCTTTAGACCCTTTGGGGATCCCTTGGCCTTCAGAATAAGGTTCAAACCCTGCAGTGATCTTCAGGACTGATGTCAAGCACAGAGGGGGCAGTGGAGGACCCAGGTTTGAATATCAGTTTTGTAATGTATTACAAATGTGATGTTGGGTGATCCATACCATCTCTTAAACTTGCTGTTTCTTCATCTTTAATGTGGAGCTACTAGCACTGGCTAGTAAATTTTCTGCAAAAATTTAATCAAATGAGAATAGTATCTGTAAACTATTAAAATCCAGTGCCTGACATGTAATAGCTTTGAATGATAGCTGAGCTTAAGTGGCAATGTTCTGAATTGTGTTGTTAGTGTGATTTTTAATGGTGCTACAAAGGAAGTGTCATGGTGTCTGAGTTTCTGCCTAATGAGGGAATTCCATTTCATCATGGGCTTCAAGGTAGGAAATTATTTTTCTGCCAAATGACTTCCCAGTGCACTGTGAAAATATCATGGAGCCTACTCATGGAATAACATGGTAGACATCAGAAAGGACCCAGATGCAGCAAAATCCAGGGCAGCAGGACCCCCTGGCCACCCTATGAACAAAAAGGGTCATGAGCAGCAAAGGCTGTGTGTTCTTAGCATTTTGGAGAGAATTAAATATATCCATAAAGATCATTAGAATCAGTAAATAATTAAGAGACAAAATCTTGGAGTTTTCCATTATTGGTAGACAAGGATCTAAAGTGAACCTCAGCCAAGGCAGTGTGTCCCAAGAGCAGCCTGCACATTTGTGGAAAAATCTCAACAGGACTCAAAATGTTTCCTTGATCACAATGGCGAAAAGTTATTCTTATTCTTTTGAGATATTGCTTGTTTTATCATCTGGTATCATAATCCACTGTATGGATGTTTATTATAAATAATTATGTCAGTAAATATACATCTTTTTTAAATCACAGGAGTATAGATGTCATCATTTTCAAAAAATCCCTGTGTTTTTTTTTTTTTTTCACAAAGTCCAGAGGTAAAAACCCTTCTAATTATTGTGACATGTGGATACCTGGATGGGAAAGCTCCTGTGCGACAATTGTTAAGAAATCCCTTCCCTATGAAGCTGATGGACTCTCTGCTCTCATATTTTCTCTCTTGTACTTGCCTATTACATATGCTGTTTGAACTATTCCAATTGTTTCTTGGCTGAATCTAAGGAGAAGGAGGTTCTATATGGGTCAGAATAGCTAAGAGGGAGAGAGCCATCCTGAGACACCACACGGGATGGTGGCAGAGATTGCTCTGGCCCAGGAATCTCTATGGAAGGATTGCTGGTAGGCTTTGGCAAACAGAAGGTGGAGACAGCTGTCCTTGGTGACCTCTGCCTATGGGGACTTCTAGAACTTAGAGACCACATGCTTTTCTTTGTGGATTATTCAGAGTTTGCTTCATCTGTGGTTATATGTGGGTGACAGTGTCATGAAGAGGAAAAGCAATGGGCTCTGAAGTTAGATGTTGGCTTGGCTCTGTAATCCCAGTTTTTCCAATTGTCCTGCTGTTGGGCCATGTTACCCCACAGACCCCCCATTTTCCTCACTGAAACCTTGTTGAAAGGCTATTGTGAGGATTAATGGAGCTAGCGTGGTAAGCACACACCACTGTTTCGGACATGATAATGTTACTTTCCTTCTTCCTCTCTCTTTCCTTGTATCCCAAACCATGAAGGGGGTGGGGGGGGCACAACTCTCTGCACAGTATTATCCATATCTGTTGGGATTTCCCAAGGATGCATTCCTTCTTGGCTGAGCAGATGTATTTCCAACAATGTGGACTTTTTGAGATGTGGATTCCAGATAAGAGTCTACAGTTCTGCCCCCCATGTGGACGGGGAGACAGTAAAATGGCCATCAAGGTACAGAAGAATTTCTACTACTTCAGCTCTGAAATATTCTCACTGAAATCTGCCCTTCTGGAAAGGGCTGGGAGGTGGGGTTTTATTATGTAACATGGATTTGATGTTAGGATTTGCACACTGAGTTTTCATTACTGGGCCTCATAAAAAGCAGAAGAGCTTGGTGGAAAAGATTTAAAAAAAAATTTTTTTTACAAAGATAGACAAGTCAGGGGTCTGACATATTCTCCACTCTGTGATTCTTAAGGACAAAGATAAATGGAAAAGAGAGATTCTATTTTTATGCTTTGAAAGCACTTACTTTAGGTCAGGAAAATAGCCAGTCTGGATGTTTAGTCTATATAGCCTGGACCAGATCTTTCTTCTTGTTTTTTTTTTCTTTTTATTAATTGGAGTTGCTAACCAGATGGGGAGATGGGGAGGTCGCAGGAGATAGACAATCTTGTGTGATCACAAAGGGGTTAAGGAAATTGAACCTCCTACAGCAGAGGGAAGAATAAACAAGATTTGAGTAAGATTCAAATCTTATTTCCCTTCCTTACTATCTGTGTGATCCTGGGAAAGTCATATAAGTGCTCTATGCCTCAGTTTCCCCATCTGTACAATAGGGGTAATCATAGCTACCTGTATGTTAGAGAGATTAAATGTGATACAATATGTAACCACACAGTGTCTGATACCTAATGGGTACTAAACGAATGATTAAACAAATACATAGAGTACACACCGGAAACTTGCAGAGTGTCATGATGGAGAGCAATGTTGCAGAGTGTGCAGCACAAATGGAACCCAGGGAAGGAGGAATCATGGGCCTGCCCACTATAGCAGTTGTTCTGAGATTTGTTCAAAGTAAAGGCCCAACGGAAAACTTCACGTATACGTAAAATCATTAAGAAGCTGTAAAGCATTAATCAGGTATAAAGCACGTTTTGTATTGTTCTTATGTATTCTCGTTTTGTATTCCAAGAAGGTTTGAGGTATCTTGAAACAAAGTATATGGATACAATAAAATAGAAAATTCCAGCAAAGTATATAAAAGGTTAGGAAAGCATGTATTATAATTACTTTGGCTGAGATAGCCACTGAGTTCAAGGCTGAGTTTGGAGCTTCCTGATAACAAGCCAAGAGGAGAAAAGAATGGATTAAATGATTCTCATCTTCTGAGAAAACACATGATCCTAAGAAAGAAAATGTTTCCTTGGCATTACATTTCCAAAGGAATTCATCACAAATCCCTGAGGCATTTATGACATTGCACCTAATACTTGATGCACAGAGCATTATAAGGAATACTGTCTCCACAATGACCCTCCTATAGTGTGTTCCATGGCCTTTATCATCCTGACCTTTGAATAAAGGAGCCAAGTTAGGTAACAAATCACAGCAGAGTATTGGCTTTGACTTAGGTTCGAATCCTGACTCACTTTCTAATTGTGTGAGCTTGTGAATCACCTTACCCTTGCCTCCTCTGCAAAATGGAGCCCATCACACCACCCTCCCCTCCTGTGGTGCTGTTCTATGCACTGAGAGAGCAGACAGCTGTCAGACACCCAGCTTGGAGTCTGGCACAGAGGAATGCCTCATAATTTGGATCTGATTTTTCTCTCTTCTCTCTCCCAAAATGTAACCTGATGCAGGTTTTTCTTGGAACATCTAAGCTAATGGGGTAATTCACTTTCAGGCTTTACTATGTCAGACTTCCTAATCCTTTATTGGTATCAGAGATGTGGCTCTAAAATATAGACTTGAACATGCCTCTCCCCTGCTTAATATTCTCAGGAGTCCCTCAGCTATCTGCAAAATACAGTGCAGATTCCTAGGCTGGGCCTCCAGGGCCCTTTGCCCTGAGATCTGCTATTCCCAGCCACCACTCTCCAACACCCCAGGCTCCAGGCATCTTAAACAATTACCTGTCCCAGGATACATAATACCTTTGCACAAGTTCCTCCCTTGGTCTGGAGCATCCTTCTCCTCCCCTTCCTGTTCAGTTTGGCACACAGTCATACATTCTTCCAGAGTGTTTGATTGGCCCTTTCTGTCAGGCCATCTACCGCTACCCCGAAAGTCAGTCTCTCTGCCTCTGGATACCCTTGGTGATGCTTTCACATTCTCTTGCACATTTCCTCTCTCTTTCTTTCACTGGATGATGGGTGTTTTGAGGCCAGAGATGGTGCCTGTCATGGCAGCATTTCCTTTGGTGCTAACTGGAAGCTAGTTAGCGTCTAGTGCTAGTTGGTACCTCCACTGTACCTGGTACACATGCCTGACTTCACCCTTGTAGCTATAACCCTCACATTGGTTCATTTGGTGGACTTTGAGCTCTTTGAAAGTGGGGATTTTTTCTGCCTCACCTCAACATGTTAAGTGTATACCACCGGGCCACGGTGGGAGAATGAATGCTTTCAAGAATGAATTAATTCATTCTGGGTGAATGAATAAGTGAGGACCTCTGCACACAGTATCACCTACCCTCGAACAAGAGGGAGAGTGATATTTTAACCTATTTCCATTTCAGGTCCATCTCATTCAATGTACTCCTCGGGAGTTTCATCTTAGGTGGGGGTTAGGTTCCAATATGGGACATGAGGTAAAAATCAAGCAAATAAAAACCATCCTTAGGGATCTCTCAGGAAGGTACCTCATTGGAAGTAGTATTTCTCAAGTCTGACCTCCTTAGTTTCTCTTCCACACTGGCAAGGTTAATTTTCTTTAGTTGAACCCTAGAAATAAGTAATTAGCTTGTGTCTTAGGGTCATGTTTGATCAAAAATATGTATCATTAAACACAGACCGGGTTGGGACCCCACAGAGAGGATCTCCATGGGGGCAGGTGGTGAGGGCAAGGCATACTGGATGATGACTGGGTGGAGGCACAGGTGATTCGAAAAGGCTCACGTTGGAAGATCAAGGAAAACACCAAGATGGAATTGAAGGCTGAAGATAGAAATGGGCTAGGATCAGGGATCCCAGCATGTGTCCTGAATAAAAGGATGGAGAAGCTAAGAAAGGATTGCAAGATGTTGGAGTAGGATCCAGAAGCAGAAGTTGGAGAAGCAGGAAGAGAGATCCAGGTTCTACAAGATTCCACTGTGACAGCCAAAGAGGGTGCTCTAGGACCAGAGCCCTGCATAGCTACAGCCCCCAGGCATCCATGGGCTCCCTGCACATGGCTTTGTGTCACTGTGCCCCTCATTCATTCAAGGAGTGGTGATCTTCAGATTTTACAAAATATTTCAATTGTAAAGGTAATACTTCTATTATAAAACTCAAACTTCAACACTGAAGCATATAAAATAAAAACGAAGAGTCTTTCTTACTTCCCTAGTGCTTCCAGTCCCGCTCTCCAAGGGTAACTAACCAGCGTTAACAGATTGGTATATATATATATACTCAAACACACATATTCACGCGGTGTTTTTTTTTTGTTACTGAAAATGCTATTGTTACCTACATTCTGTTATGTGTTATTTTTTTCTCACTCAGTGATATATTGCAGCAGAGTCTGCATCCCTAACTTTTGCACCTGACATTTCTCAAAGTGAAGTAAGACCATTAAGGTATTGGATGCTGGGAGGCTATTAAGACCAGATCCTGATATTCTAAGAAAGCCTTTCTTCCATCCTACTCAGTCTGTTAGCCCCAGTGAACTAGAAATTAAAGATTTATGTTGCTAATTATTATTTTTTAAATAAAATTTTAAGGGCAAAGCTTTGCTGAAAAATATACATGGTAATTGTGTTTACTGATCGTCACCAGTCCCGAACAGCAATTCACGGTATAAAACTCAAGTAATTAGAACAATAAGCCCAGGTTAATTAAAATACTGGGTAACATTTGGGCAAGAAAAAAAATTCACTTTTGGAGGTTTTCCAGGCACACATTCATTTTGTAGGCACTTAATTCGCCCTGGGAGCTGGTGCTGACAAGGTAAGACGTTTGGTGCTAATCAGCACTGGTCTGCCTTTGATCACACCCTGCACATTTCTCTTCTCTGGCTCCAGGACCAGCTTCAGAGAACAGGGCCCAGCCACTGGGTACAGCACTGTAGTTGTTTACACCTAATCTTGGGTCCCATTCTTGCATTATTATCATCCATGCCACTTGCCTTAATGGTTACAGGCTGGTTAATTAAAGAAATTAATCAAGCCCCTAAGAAGTTTGAATGGTGTCCGGAGTTTCTTCTGCCTTTGCCCTCCATCCAGTGCCAGAGACCTGTTTCTTTTGGAATGCTGTGGTCCCCATCCCCGGTCAGAGGATAAGACATGTTGTGAATCATTCCTCTTGCTATCAGCAAGTGTTCAGATGATCTCCAGTGGTGGAACTTTAAGGTCACCCCTCCAAAAAAGGACCCCTTTGGGCCAGGGAGTGCTGTGGGCACTGTGAGGAATCAGAGATGAATAAGATAGGGCTCTTGCATGCAAGGAGTTTATAAGCTGGTGGGGAGATAAAGCACATTCACAAACGGCTGTAACACATGAATCCTATAATCGAAGGTCAAAGAAGGTGCCATGGACTCTCTGAGCAAGGGAGCTCCAAATCGGTTTCATGGAGGAGGTGGCTTTTTGGCTAGGCTTTTGATTTTTATGAAACTGATTTGGATGCAGAGATGTGTTTGTGTGCGCGCCCGCACACATGCACATGGGCACACCTATATGAACTTGTAGGTGCGGGAGGGAGAAGAGATTGAGATGCTTCTAGGAATAAAACCTTCAGCACAAGCAAAGGCACTGGACTGCATGTGTGCAGTCTTGCCTTCATCACAGAGATCAAATATTGTTGGGGCAGCAACTAGCAACTCCAGGAGGGGCCCTGGACCCTGGAGGTCAGGTCAGGTCAGGTCAATATGGACCTCTGCAACACTGTGGGGCAAGTGAATTTCCAATGCAGCCTCCTCTTGTTGCCTTCCTCCTTCCAGGGGCATGCCCCTACCCTTCCTTCCCATTTCCAGATAGGCTCTTTGCAGTTTTCGGCTTTCCAGTCCTCCTTAAAAATGCCCATTCTCAGGAAGAGATCAAAACCCTTTTTTCCTATATAAATTTGAGTTCCAGCTATCTATTTTCACTTACTCTGCTTTAGCCTGGAACTAACTTCACCTGTTGCAGAGCTGTAGGGGTGGGTTGGGGATTTGGTACCAGAATAAGGTCTTAATATGCACTTGGCTTTCTGCTACTCCCAGGAGTTGATGAAAAGGAACAAGTGCTCCTCCCTACTGCCCTGCCTCATTTGGTCTACATTTCACAGTTGCAAAGCCAAACTTTTCTAGGAGATAAGCTTCCTTAGCTTCTGCTTCTGGTTTTCTTTCTCTTTACTTTAATAGAGTAAATAAAGATAGCAGGATGCCTTTCTGAGACTGAACTTGCTTTGATTTGCCTTCTCTGCTCTAGTGGGGGTCTCTCTGACCATGGTGAGGAAGGTAAGCCAGTGCTGAGGCTCCTGAGGGGCCTGTGCAGGTGCAGCCTGGACATCAAGGGGGGAGCCTCCCATGGCTCAGGAGGGTAGCAGGACAGCAGTGTTGAGTGGGAAAATAAGGCTCTCTTTGTTCTGAAGTTTAAAAGGGGAAAAAAATGTCCACTTTCATAGGGGAGCTGATCTTCAGGGAAGGAAAGTGATTGTAGGTCCTACAAAGAATGGTCACCAGGAACAAATCCGGGCACCCATAAATCTGGAGGAAGTTAGTAGGAAGGACCGAAAGGGCTATTTAAGAAATACAATCTGTGCATCCAGTGTCCAATTTTGGACATCCTCAGCACCAACAGAGTGGCTTTCCTCTTTTCAGGGCCCACAGTGTCCTGCACTGGGGGAAGGGGCAGCTGCTGCCCAGGGTTACCTGTTGGGCTGCAAGGGACCAGCCTGTCACACTACAGAGCATCCCAGTGTGGACAGGGAAGAGTCTGGGCTTTCCCTGGGTTAATGTGAACTGGGTTAATGTGGGTTAATGTAGACCATCCCCTTTCCCCATCTATGTAAATGTTAGGATTTGGAAAAATTCTACGTGTGTATGCCGGTGGGGGGCGGGGGTATGGATTGAAAACAATGAAACAAAGTCAGTATCCTCAAGCAAAATAATCCTTTGTGATCTGGGATGGGGGTCTGGGGCTTTCATGGAGCAGTAAAAAGCAGAGTTAGGAGGGACAGAGGTGACCTCTGCTGTGTCACAACACCTGTCCCAGCCTGATGTCTGCGAAAATGTGGCAAAAACAGAAGTCGGACATCTTCCAAACAGACATTTCCTACCATCTGAAATGGGTTCTCTATAAAATTCTCTCGTAAATTTTGAGTCATGCTTCTTTCAAAGGAGGAATTCTGTGGCTGTATTTTTTGTAAACGTGATTTTGCTGAGGCATTCATTATTTCAGTTGGTGGGTTTGAGCTGCCAAGTCTTAGAATCTTTAAAAGTTCTAATTTTTTTTTCTTGGGACAGTTCTTGCTGAATTGACATTATGGGCCTACAGGTGATACAGGTAGTAAGGCCTTCCAGGCTACCTGAGCCCACCTTACAGATGAGAACCAGAGATCTAGGGAAGGCAACAGAATTTCCCAAAGTCCAGAAGCCAGTGAGACAGTGCTGTAGACAGTGTCAGGGCAGTGTGGAACAGAGGTGGACAGGAGCCTGCTTGAGGGTTTTCCTGTTGCAACCACATTGCCTTGTTGGCTCATTCTGGTTTAGAGTTGGGTGGATTTCACAAGTAATTTGCTTTCCTACGTAGAACCTTGAAGTCATGATGTGTCTGTTCTCTGAGCTAGAAGCATCCATTTTCTTCCTCCTTTCTATTCCTTGGAATGCATCCTTCATGACTACTCAAGGCTCCCTCCTCTGAAAATCCTTTCCTGTCAACCCAAGAGAGTATATGGCTCTCTGTACCTACTGCACTCTTGTATCTGTTTTGTTAGTGGATGCCACAAAGTGCCTGTTATCCGTACTCTACCTTTAGCTCATTATACACAGGGCTAGTGCTTGTACTTCTATGTCCTGGCACCTAGCACATAGTAGGCATAGGTAAATATTGGTTAAATGAATACATGTTCCCTGTTTTCTTTGGGCCTAAGTGTAATATTTTATATTTAATAAATAGTGGTTATTTTATTATGGTTAGTTTCTGTTAAAGAGCTACAAAAACTTAGTCTTGTACATTCTCAACATATTAGACACAGAGAGGGCCTTTTTATAAATACAGAAACTGAGGCCCAGAATGGGAATTAACTTATCTAAGGATGCACAGGATTTCCATGCTAGAATTAAAACTTGGAAATGGATCTCTGAAAATCCCTGCTTATTACTCTTGTGCGACATACCATTTAAAATATTTATTAGGGATCCCTGGGTGGCGCAGCAGTTTGGCGCCTGCCTTTGGCCCAGGGCGCGATCCTGGAGACCCGGGATTGAATCCCACATCAGTCTCCCGGTGCATGGAGCATGCTTCTCCCTCTGCCTATGTCTCTGCCTCTCTCTCTCTCTCTCTCTCTCTCTCTCTCTCTGTGACTATCATAAATAAATAAAAATTTAAAAAAAATTTATTATTTTAGTCGCATTAAAATAACCTTCCTATAGGTGTATTTTAATGCTATAGCATTCCTTTGAGCATAAAAAAAGATTAAGGATTATGTTTGTTATTATTATTATTCTGTGTCTTCCTACAGAAATAATTTTGCTTCTTGCTGCAGGTAAGAATCAGAAATGGCCATTTCTCAGTCTTCGAGGAAAGCAGGTCGTAGTTCTTTTCTATCAAATTTTTGGTAGAAATAATCCCCTCTTATGTGGGGACAAAATATCTATTGAACTTTCATTACACATTTTCTTTTCACTGAACTTACAGCCCCCTTGGTGAGAAGCTTGACACTAACTTAACTAGAGCATTGTAAATGTGTAGTTCTCCAGGTCATCAGCAGATCATGGGCACCATGGTTTGGACCAGACATTTCACAGTGTTGGAAGTTAGGTAATAGCAGGAATAATGGTGTCAGTATTGGGTCTCAATCTGCCCAAGATGTCATGGTTTCCCTTTTAGCTTTCTGGAGCCCAAGAATCCATGCTTTGCCATGGACCACCATGGATCCATGCTCTGCTTCCTACCTCTAGAGAAAGACATGTGACAGAGGAGGGATAGGCCCTGTATGAGCCAACAGCAAGGGCCCAGTCCTGTGAATCTGTTCCCAAGGGCTTGGGGGTGGAGGAAGTGAATTGGTCTTTATTTCCATCACTGCAACTCTGGCTTGTGAACTTCAGATCTTGGGAGATCAGAGCCTGAGCCAGGCTGAAAGTGGGGCAAAGTCAGCTCTATGTGTGGGTGAGAAGTGAGTCTGAATCACCTCACTCTCTCTCCTGAGTGATAGGAGAAAAGCCAGCAGGAAGTAAGATCCAAATGTTGCCAAAAATCCAGCCAGAGAGTCTTGTCTGCCAGCCCTGCTTTTGTGGTTTTCAAGAAGAGTCTTTCCCTTGAGCAACTGGAGCTGTTGGTTTGCAATTCATGCCAATTCATTGCAGCAAGCCTCTATTAAGTACCTGCTGTGTGCCTAATTAATCCACTGTCGTGATGCAAAAGAAGTAGAAGTCTTGACCCCTGCTTTCAATAAACTTACCAACTAGTAGAAAGATTCATGTATTCATTTAACATTTTCTGAAAGCCTACCTTGTGTTCAGTATCAAGTGCTGAAGGCAGAGATGATTAAGACATAGTACCTCCCCTTAAGAATGCCACTGTCTGACAGACTAATGGGGGAGACAGGTGCCTACAAAATGAGTGAGAAGGACTGGGAGAGCCATCTGGTAGGACAGAAGCAAAATAGGAGGGGTGCCTTGCCCAGCCCAGGCTCAAGTTAGAGGAGGTGATACTTGAATAGCATCATGAGGGATGAGCAAGAGTTAGCAAGTGAGGAAATAAAATTCTGTGTGTACAGTGTAATTTTAGGAGTCAGAATCATCCCCTATTATAATTTAGGGAATGGTTTAATGATTCATAAGAATAAAGGGCTACAGTGTTTGAAATTGTAGCTATCTTTTTCTGGATATACCCACAAATAACTAGAGAATAATTAAAAAAAGAAAAAAATAACAAAAAATAACGGAACTCTCACATGCTGCTGGTAGGAGTGTAAATTGGTACAACTGTTTCTGGAAAACTGGCAGTATTTGCTAAAGCTTAACATATGGCTACCCTATGACATAGTCATTTTACTCCCAGGTATATATACCCAATAGAAATGTATGCATACGCTTACCAAAAGTCATGTACAAGATGATTCACAGCAGTGCTATTCCTAAGAGCCACAGCCTGGAAAGTGCCACAATGACCACGAGTGTAGAATGGATAGATGAACTGTGCTCTCTTCAGGACAATACAGTGCCATGCCACAATGAGAATGAATGACCCACAACTATTGAAGCAATGGACAAGTCTCATACAAAAGTGTACATGCCATATAACCCTATTCTTATAAAAAAAAAAAAGTACAAAAACAGGCAAATTAATCTATGCTGTTGGGAGTCAAGATAGTGGTTATGCTGGGTAGGGGTAGTAACCAGAAACAAGCATGGAGGTGGGTCCTTTACTGGTGTGGATGATGCTCTAATTTTCTACTTGTGTGTTAGTCACACAAGTAAAAAGCTTAAGAAGTACTTAAGCCATGAAAAATCAACAGGCTGTATTGCTCATGAAAGTACACTGTCTTGTGTGTGTACCATGCTTCCATAAATTGTTGCAAGCCATCTGGAATCCAGGGAGATATGGCAGGTCAGAGGCTGACTATAAGGGCTGTGGGAATGTGGTGTTCAGCAAAGGCTCATGGTGAATTAGGTCCTCCTGGGTTGCTCTTCTCTCAGTAGAGTGGGTACTTCTAGGAGGCTTGGTGTCCTTGTGCTATTCAAGCACTTCATTTTCCCTCAGAGGAGTCCTCTTCTCACCCATTTAGCTTTTGTAACAGATATTATTTCAGGAAGGGGGCTGTCATCAGAGGAAGGGTTTTTTTTGTTTTTTTGTTTTGTTTTCATACGATTAAATCTCTGTCTGTTATGGGTGGCTTGATTCTCTGTCCCTCAATTTATACATTAAGACAATGGGGTAACAATCTGGGACAGTTGTTGCTGATTCACTCCTGACCCCATTAACTGCTTGCTTGCTGGGCTCCAGCAGGAGAAAGAATGTGACAGGAACCATACAAACTCAAGGGCTCATTATATTCTGACGCAGGGGCCTGAGAAGCCAGGGGTGGCCTGATCCATCTGCAGAGGTATGGAATCAGAAAACCAAGCCATGTGCCTGGTGCATTCCTAGGAGGCTCTCATCTCAGCATTTTATGTCATCCCCTTGAGCCCATCCTTGTGGTCTCTTCCTCCTATAAAGACAGAAGCCCTGGAATCCAGCAATATTTTCAATAGCACATGGGCTGCTTCTCTCCATATCTTAGAGAAGAAAGCCAGGGGAAAGGCATGTAAAGCTCATACTAATCATTCTTCCAGGCTCCTGGGATGCCTGCTGTCCTCCTCACTCCAGATGCCAAGAATGTCACAAGAAAACCACCCCGGAAAGAGATGTGACATAAGCTACCATTGTCCCTGACAGCCCGGGATCCCATCTTGGCCTAGAGCCACAGCGAGGTAGATGAGAGAGAACGACGGGTTGAATATAGACTTCATCTGAGCCTTTGTGCTTGATGCTTTCATCTGACATCTTTTCCAGCTCTGGGCAACTATGTACAGAGTACCTACCAGAGCCTGGGCACTGGAGATACCGCAGCAAACAAACAAACAAACAAACAAAACTAGACCCTGACTTCATGGAACTCACAGTCCAGCAGGGAAAATAGCTGTTAAGCAGATGTTCACACATATGATTAAATAAATGGTTCTATGCTAAATATGGAGAGAAAAAGAACAAGCATATCTGAGAGCATATGACAAGGTGACCTGGACTAGTCTGGGGTAGTGAGGGAAGGCTCTGCAGAGGATAGGCCTGAAAAGCCAGCCTCTGAAGGCTGAACAGGCATTACTCGCTGTAGAACATGAGGGGAAATGTTCTGGGGTGGGAGGAATAGCTTGTATGGAGATCTTAAGGCAGGAAGGAGAATGTCATTCAGAGGAACTAGGAGAAGGTCAAGGTGGCTGAAGTGTGTTGCATGAGAGCAGAGATCAGCCCAAGAGCCAGCTGCAGAGGCAGCCAGCGTCCAGACCACGGAGGGCATTGTGGGTTGTGAGAAGAATTCAGTAACTGACTTTAAGAGTAATGAGTGGCTATTGAAATGTCTTAAGCAAAATAATGATATGCGTATATTTGTGTTTTTAAAAGGGTTGGGGCGCCTGGGTGGCTCAGTTGGTTAAGCGTCTGCCTTCAGCTCAGGTCACAATCCCAGGGTCCTGGGATCCAGCTTTGCATCAGGCTCCCTGCTCAGGGAGGAGTCTGCTTCTCTCTCTCCTTTTGCCCCTCCCCCTCACTCATTCTTTCTGTCTCTGTCTCTGTCTCTCTCAAATAAATAAATAAAATCTTAAAAAAAAAAAAAGTTACTCTGGCTTGTGATGGGCAGTGGATAGGTGCGGGGCAAAAAGGATCTGAGCAAGATCGGTAGGAGTTCATGGCTGTAACCCAGGCAGAGAATATGGCAGATTGGACTGGAGGAGTAGTGGTGGTGACAGCAAAGAGTGAGAGATTAGAGCTGTAGTTTGGTGACAGAACAGCTAAGATTTGATGATGGCAGGGATGGGTGAGGGAAACAGAGGTGTTTATTATGTCTGTGCATGATGTACAACTGGGGGGATCACTGAGACAGGGAGAATGAGAAAGGCAGAAATGTAGAGAAATGCAGAGAAAATTCTAAGTTCTGTTTTTATCCTAATCCTCAGAAGAGTACTCCCTCTGTAAATAAGAAAATTGAGATCCAGAGTAGTCAAGAAACTCGGCCAAGGTCACAGAGCAAGCTCTCTAAATCATAGCATCCAGGTACTTTGTGGCCAATTTCAGAGGCTCATGTCTGTTATACATCACATTCCTACAGCGCATCACAATTTACAGAGCAATTTCAAATACATCATCCCATTTTTTATTTCTACCAGGACAGCCCTATATGGTAGATGAAGCACGTATCATTATACCAATTTTATGGGCAAGGAAATTGAGGTCATTAACTTGACCAACGTCTTAGAGCTGTAACTGGTATGAACAGGATTGGAACTCTGGTCTCTATGACTCCCAGACCATGCTTTTTCTACCAACATCCTTCACTGCTAAGTTCACAAATGCTGGAGTCAGATCAATTGGTTGGTGGGCTGATATTGGGCAATTTTATTTAACCTCTCCGCGCCTTAACTTCCTCACCTGTAAAACTGAGAAAATAATATGTCTCACAGGCTTGTCACAATGCTATGAACTGTGTTCAATGAGCAGATGTGTGTAAGGCACTTAGCAAAGCACCTCGCACAAAGTGCACACTCAGTGCTCATTAGATAGGAGGCTGCTGCTGAGAGTGCACTTCTTGGCCCAAGCATCCCCTTTCCCTTGAGAAGAGGACCCAGAGAATTGCTGACCAATTTTTCCCCAAGAGGCCTCCAAACTTCTCTATCAACCTCCCATAAGGACTTGGAACACAGGTCCCATTCTCTCTGCCCAGCTCCTTCCACCACAGACAGCAAGTTGCTGAGTCTTGATAATTCTTCCTCAATTATTTCTTTCTTCTTGCTCATTTCTTCCCCATTCTTGGCGCTGCTCCAATTCAGACCCAATTTCCTCTTGCCTGACCTCCTCCAACAGCTTTTAGCTGCTCTCCCAAGTGTTCCATCCAATCTAGCAGGTACTTCCCTGTGTCTTCCCATTGTCTACATGACAGCACCTATACTCCTCTATTAATAAATCAGGCATCTTTACAGTCTCCTGACAATCTCTTTCAAACTTGTCTCTCGGTGTTATTCAACTGGGACCCTTATCTTCACTTTTTAAAAAATATTTATTTATTTATTTATGATAGACATAGAGAGAGAGAGAGAGAGAGAGGCAAAGACACAGGAAGAGGGAGAAGCAGGCTCCATGCCGGGAGCCCCATGCGGGACTCGATTCCGGGACTCCAGGACCGCGCCCTGGGCCAAAGGCAGGCGCCAAACTGCTGAGCCACCCAGGGATCCCCGTGGGACCCTTATCTTCAACCAAGAAATCCAACCCACCATCTCCCAGTGTGTCACTCACAATCCATCCACCACACTTCTGGCCACTTTGTCCCTCATACCCAGAACATCCCTCTTTCTCCTTTCTACCTATCTTCTCCCCTTCTCAAGGTTTCACTGAAGTTTCACCTCCTTTGGGAAGCTGCCCCTGATTCTTTAGGCTAGAAGTTTCTCCCACTGGTCCTCAAAGTGCTGATGGCATTTCCTAGACCTTGCAGGCTGGAGCCATGATGCCCAGAACAGCATCCAATACATAGTGTGATACCCGCCCACCACCACTTATGGTATCTCCGCTTCTGGAGGCCCTGCTGCTATGATCGAGATACCTCCTCTACAGTGGGCACACACAATCCCTACTTTCTCCTTGTCCTACCCTTTAGAGAACTCATACATTGTTCTCCCTCAGGATTCCCTCTCATTCACTCTTTTTGGTTCCCTGTTCTCTCCTCCCATGCAGCATCAGGGAGAATCAGGCCAAAGAGCTAAAAAAGAAAACCCTTGTCTCCACTTGATCCTGTCTTCAGCACTATTGTTGTTTCTGAGTTGTTGTTTTTTATTTAAATAGAGATTCAGCAAGCCCTGTGATACTTAATGATTGCTATATATACATATTTTATGCATTAAATTAGTCTCCAGGGGATATCCTGCTAAATATAGTAATTATGTGAACCAGAATGTTTTCAAACACCTTTCTCTCCTTGCTATTTTTTCCCCTTCCCTGGAGCTGGGGGTGATGTTGTTGGGAAAGCGAGGTGGAACCTTGCCCGATTGGCCAAATGCTTTCCTTATTTAAGAATCAACTTCTTGAGGAGGCAAGAAAAAGCTCAGAATCCAAGGGAAAATAATGGTGGTAATGTTTAGGCGATGAGGTAGGAGACAGCATGCAGTAGTTAATAGCATCGTGTAGCTTTGAACCATACCACCATCCCTTATGAATGGCCTAACTGTGGGAAAACCTTTAGTCTCTTAGGACCTCAGCTTCCTCGTCTGTGAAATAGAGGTAATAGTATTCATTTTGCAGGGTATTTTAGGATCGGGGCTACATATATGTGTAGTAGATAGTAGGTGTTTGTGAAGCGGTGGCTATTAGTGTGATTAGGCTATTAATTCCTCCTTGGCTGAGAAGTTCATTAGCTGGAAGGCTGTTGAGTTAATGGGACTATCAGCCTCCAGTGGCTAAGGAAGGCTAAGCTAATGCATGTAGGACCCAGACTGAGAGTCACAGCTTGTCAGATGGGATGGGTATCTTAGAAGTCATCTGGGAAAAACTCCCATACTACAAATGAGAAAATGAAGGCCCAAATTTCAGAAGTGGTGTGGCCAAGGTCAAGACCTCATCACACAGCCTGGTATCTTGAGTGCCAGTACAGGACTCCCCCCTCCCCCCAAGGAAGCCAATTATATCTTTCTATCTTAGTTGGCACTGTGTGGCCTCTCTCAAAAGTCTTTTCTCTTTATATACAAACCTGGAACATGAACATTTGGGTCGAGGCATTGGCCCTGTCCTTAACAGCTGTCCCTCAACTTTGGATGAGCCACTTAACCTCCATTCAGCTCCATTCACCTCCAGTTTTTTTCACCTTCCCAATGGGCACTATCATCCTGGCCTTGGAGGTTTGTGAAGATCAGAGGTAGTAAGTCTGTGGGCCTGTGCAGAACCACCCACATGGGTGATCGTACCTGTCCTCTCCTCACAGAAAGGAGTTGCCTTCAGTAGTGAGGAAAAGGAGGAAAGTATTTGGGGCAAGGAGGGAAGGTCCTATCCTCCCACCCTCTATGATTTAGGCACATAGGTGTGCTCTTAGAGATACTACCTGATGCAGTGGGAAAAGTGTGGGGTTTTTGTCAGGCTCTACCCTTGGGTTGCTTTGTGGTCAGAGATCAGTTACTTTCTCTCTCTCTCTTTAAATCTACAAAAGGGAAGTGGTTATAGGACCACATGATCAATAGGCCTCACCACTGTCCATTGTGAGGGAAGGAGCTGAAGTTCCTTGGGGCTGAAGCATCTAGGTCTTCCCCAGGCTCTTCACTCTACCTTCTTGGGAAGCCCGCTGGGAGGGGGAACAACACATGTCCTGTCTCCTAATTGTCCCGATTCACTCTGAACTTCTCAAGTGACTGGGCATCTGGCCTCTGGCAGGGTTGAGAGAAGGGCATCAGGATTAGCATCCCACAGAGTCAGGGATAAATCAAGTACAGGAATAAAGGCTGTGTTCATTGAGCCAGACACCACCATAATTGAGTCCTCATGACATGCCAGAGGCACCGCCATCCTAGGTCCATTTTACAGATGAGGATGCTGTGCCCATTGCCCTCACATAAGTGTACCCTACCACAGGTATCCTAAAGAAAGCTAAGCCCTCTGGACTCATTTAATCCTTCTGACAATGCTATTCCAATCATCATTACTACTATCTTCATCATCCAGACAAGGAAACTAAGGATCAACGAGGTTAAGATACTCATTGAAGGCTGCACAGCAGGTAAGGGGTGGGGGGAAGTCAGAACACTCAGTCTGTTTGTATGGAAAACCTCAGTTCTGTTTACTCATGTTTACTCAAGTAGGTGCTGCTTCTGTTTCTTCTGAGTAATTACTTTCTGGGACACCAAAGGCCCTGAACTGAATGGCACAGATGAAAGGCACACATTTTATTTTGCCACTGTTTTTTGATCTGCACTCTTGCAAAGGTCTGTACTGACTCATGAGTCAAAGACAGGCCTTTGTTATGCTAAGTAGCAGTAATTCATAAGCCATATGTTTAAAAAAAGCTACAAATTTTATTACTCATTTTCTACCAGATAGGGTGGATAGTATCATTTAGTTCTTATGTTGCTCTTATGGTTATCGCTATTCTGCAGGTAAATGCCCAGAGTCATCTTGCTAGCAGGTGACAGAGCCAGGATACAAAGTAAGAGCCTGCAACCTCGGTTGCATATGAACAACCCCATTAAGTGGGAAACTTTTGGAAATTAGGTGGTCTTGCCCTACCCCAGACTAAGCGATTCAGGATCTCTGGGACACAGAGCATAGAGCAATTGTGTTTGAAAAAAGGATCAAATGATTCTGATGCTCTGAAGGCTAAAAATCACTGCTTTACTGGCAGGGAGGATTCTTTCCCACTAACTGATGATGCCAAGTGTCTAAGTGGTGTCAACTTTCGGTAAGCCCCTTTGTGTTATGAGGGTTGCCTCAGGCTTCTTGGTGCCAGAGAGGTTAATACTAGAGCTTCTTGCTACCAGTGCTGTCCAATAGAGATATAATGTGGGATATTTATGCCACTTTACATTTTCCAGTAACTCTGAAACAGAATTGAAAAGAAACAATTGAGATTGACTTTCATGGGCAAAAGACATGAAGAGAAATCTCACAGAGGAAGACATAGACATGGCCAACATGCACATGAGAAAATGCTCTGCATCACTTGCCATCAGGGAAATACAAATCAAAACCACAATGAGATACCACCTCACACCAGTGAGAATGGGGAACATTAACAAGGCAGGAAACCACAAATGTTGGAGAGGATGCGGAGAAAAGGGAACTCTCTTGCACTGTTGGTGGGAATGTGAACTGGTGCCGCCACTCTGGAAAACTGTGTGGAGGTTCCTCAAAGAATTAAAAATAGACCTGCCCTACGACCCAGCAAATTGCACTGCTGAGGATTTACCCCAAAGACACAGATGCAATGAAACGCCGGGACACCTGCACCCCGATGTTTCTAGCAGCAATGTCCACAATAGCCAAACTGTGGAAGGAGCCTCAGTGTCCACCGACAGACGAATGGATAAAGAAGATGTGGTCTATGTATATAATGGAATATTACTCAGCCATTAGAAACGACAAATACCCACCATTTGCTTCAACGTGGATGGAACTGGAGGGTATTATGCTGTGTGAAATGAGTCAATCGGAGAACGACAAACATTATATGTCTCATTCATTTGGGGAATATAAATAATAGTGAAGGGGAATATAAGGGGAGGGAGAAGAAATGGGTAGTAAATATCAGAAAGGGAGACAGAACATAAAGACTCAACTCTGGGAAACGAACTGGGGGTGGTGGAAGGGGAGGAGGGCGGGGGGTGGGGGTGAATGGGTGACGGGCACTGAGGGGGGCACTTGACGGGATGAGCACTGGGTGTTATTCTGTATGTTGGTAAATTGAACACCAATAAAAAATAAGTTTATTATAAAAAAAAGAGATTGACTTTCAAAATATATTTTATCTAGCCCAATATATAAAAAATACTATTTCAACATGTAATCAATATAAAAATAATTAATGAGATTCTTTACTTTCTTTTTCTTTTCTTTCCTTTTTTTAAATTAAGACTCAAAAATCTGGTATGTTATCCCCTATAGCACATCTCACTTTGAACCAGCCGCATTTCAAGTGCTCGATAGCTACAATGTGGGGAAAGTGGCTAATGTATTGGACTCTACCACTTTAGACAATTTTCTCTGGCTCTTATCTTCACCCCCAGGTTTCAGATTCATACAGGAATTATAGCAGTATGCCCAGGAGAGACTGTCCCTCATTGAATTTTCACAGCCTTCTAGGTACCAATCTATCTTATTACCTACACACGGTCTGTTCAATCCACAATAATCAATCTCTGCTCTCCCAGATGCCCAATGATTACCACCATAGCATTAGCTAATACCTCCATCCCATCCCATAATGGCCATGGTGTGTGTGTGTGTGTGTGTGTGTGTGTGTGTGTGGTGAGACTATTTAAGCTTTACTCTCTTAGCAACCATTTCACCCACCGACTCTTTAGGAAGGGTCCAGCCTTGGGAGAATTCCAGCGACTTCATTTTGGCAGGATGATAGAAGGCCAGCGCTCCTTCCTTCACACTCCTTTCCTTGTTTGTTTCTAAAAAAGTGAAATGTCTTGAGAAATAATTTGATGATATGGATCAGGAGACATAAAAAATATCCATTCCCTTTGACCAAGTAATTTCCTAAGGAAATAATCTGAAATGGAGAGAAAGCTTCATGCCTGGAGATGCTTATCAGGCCTTATTTACACTATGAAATAATTGGACACCACCCAAATGTTCAGCGCTGGTGTGGTGATTACAGGGGAGAGCCAAGTCTGAAGAGTGGGAAATCATGCAGCCATTTAAAATAGTATCAGAAAGTTACCATAAAGGAGACTTCTTATGGTAAAACATAAAGGGGAAAGAGCAAGTATCAAAATTGTTTATGTAGAATCATAAGTATGTAAAAATATCTCAACACAACAAAATAACAGAAAAAGAATACACCAAGAAGCTTAAAGTAGTTATCTTTTGGTATGATGATTGGCAATTTTTCCCTTCCTTTTTTCCACTTATCTGTATTTTTTGAAATACAATAAGTATATATTCCTTTCATAATACAATAGGCTTTGTTATAATAAGTAAAAACAGTTAAGGGGGAAAAAAACTTTAAGAAGCAATTAGAAAGTTTTCTGCATGTTAGAAAATTATTTGGCTATGCCTAGAGGGTCTTGGGGGAGAGGCGGGGGGAGGAGTGGGGGTGGAAAGGGGATTGTGGGTCTGAAGGCTCCTCTCCTGCCAGGGAGATTTGCATTTTGCACACTGATGCATCATTTCTGACAATTTGCAAAGTCTTTTCCTCAAGGCTTGGACTGGGGCTGCCCTTCAAACAAAAAGCCAGTTTGTGAGGAAGACCCCTCTTCAGTGGTGTTGACACAACAAACTCTTTCTTCAGCCTGGAGCTGCAAAATGGACGTATTCAGGGCCCCCAGGAAGAGGCTGGACAAGGAGGTGCTCAGTTGCTCTATGTCTAAAATTAAGTGTCTGAGAAGCACAACTATTTTCCAAACCCCTGGGCAGAAGAATCCTTGTCTTAGGGCACTGAGTTTGAAACCCCAAGGCCTTCTAGAGTCTACATGTTCTAAAAGAGGAGCCTCATAACCTTTGTTCATTGCAAAATAAGCTTAGAGGAAGGAGCATTAGCTGAGACAACTTAGGAGAGGAGTTAGTGTGCCCATTTCATAGACAATGAAACTGAGGCCCAGAGAGGTGAAGAAAGTCACTATAGGAAAGAGGGGCACCCCTGGGGTCTAAATTCAGCAAAGTGCATTCACTTGCATTGTGTGACGTGTACTTGTGTTGTGTGACCTTTTCTGCTCTACTCTGCAAGGGTTATAGATGAGGTGGGCTTTCCTTGGAAGAGAGAAGCTTGGCTGTTGGGCTGGCTCCCAGTCCTGCCCAACTATATTTTCCCATTGGTGGGTTCTCACATTTTAATGCAAAAAAAGGGAATTGGACTTGTCCTTCAATGACCACCGCCACACAGCCTGTTCTGAAGAGACCCCATCAATAATCAACCCAGCTAGTGTGCAATCCTTAAGGTTGAGAGGAAGTTTGACCAAAGAGTGCATTCTTACATTCTGATATGAAGACAGTATCTTTAGCCCTTACAAAACGAGGGGAGATGGGTTGCATTATTTTTAGGGGTTATTTAGAATGCATGCAACTGTTCCTTCTCCCCAAATGAGCAACCCAACCCAAGACCAGGGTGGCTCGTGTGTCATCCTCTCCTGACAAGGATTGACAAAGGTCCTCTGTATTTGGCAGGTGACGGGGGTCTTCTTCCTGTGGGCAAGTGCAAGACTAATGATGCTTTCAGCGGAAGATGAAAGAAGAACTCAGGCAAGCTGCAAACATGCAAGCTGTCAGGGTGATTCACAGAGTAATTACAGAATAATACAGTGTAAACTATTAGGGGGTAATAACAATAAGTCAGGATAGACTCATCGCATTGAAAACTTGGGGCTGACAAACCTGCCAGTTATTTGCTCCTTCTCGAAGTCTATAAACAGTGTAATATGAGCTAAGCCTGGCAGCTGGATTCAAAAGAGACAGATCTATTTTTCCTTTTTACATTAAGTTGTGATGTAGAAATGGAAAAATAGAAATGTAAGCAGTTAGGCTAATATCAGCACTAATGTCCAGATACAGTGATAATTGTCAGGTGCCTAAAACCCCCAGATATGGGGTAGACTCAGTTCATTGAAAGTCAAAAATAAAGCAAAGGCATAAGGATGGACGTGCCTCATTCTAACTCAAAGGAAAACAAAAATAATAAAATGAAAGTCGAAATTGCTAGAGCACCACCTACTATGTGTTGGGTAATTTATACACGTTCCATTTACATGAATTCTCACAAATTAGCAAGTAGGAAAGCTTAGTCTCATCTTTTGGGTCGAAGAAACTGTGGTTTAGTTCATCAAAGTATTGCAGTCAAAGTGACAGAGATGGTAAGCAGGGGAGACAGGTTTCAAACCCATAGATGATGGGTTTCAAAATCGAGGCATTTTCTACCGCTCCAGGCTGGGATGGTCCCAGGAGCTGTAAGGTTGGGTGGAGTCAATGAACCCATAAGCCCGATTGACACTAAGGACAACCGATCCTCTTCAGAGGCTGCCAAAGGAAAACAGTGGCATGTTCTGTGGCTGCCGGCAGGATGGCTAAGTATGGAACAAAAGCAGGTCCAAGCACAAGGGGGGCATCCAGCTGAGAGGCTGTAGTCACATGTAGCATGAATGTGAGGCTGTCCAAGGTCAGAATTATTGATCAAATACTCAGGGAGCGCCCCTGTCATGTTGGGACTTGGGGCCATGAAGGTAACTAAGACAGTCCCCACACTTGAAGACCCCACAGGTCGGCCCATCCCAGGCACACAAGAGCTACCCAGAAATAGTAGATTTTCAGAATGGGTAAGAATGAAGCCAGAGTCTCCTTTGAATGGAGGTGACATTAGCGTGAAGTACTGAGGGATAATTAGGAGAGAAAAAGGCAGAGTTTAGACAGAAGGACCTGAGCAAAACACCAGGCACAAAAGTTCTGGGATGTCCATGTGCTGTCAGAGTGGGGCAGAGTGGAGGCAGGAGGGGGGAGAGTATGATAAGCCGTGCATACCGCACACAATATCTGGGCTTGATGGAGCAGCACTGGGAAGATGGTCAGGTGGGCTGGTTATGTCCGGTTCTGGGAGAGTTACTCAGGGCCTGACAAGATGGAGTGGCAGGCAGAGTGCAGGATCCAAGTACAGGGCCTGGAATCCAGGCCTGGAAACCAGGAGGCTTGCAGGCTGGGGAGAGGGGGTGGGGGTAGGGGAAGAAACAGGAACAAAGGGAGAGGAAGTTGGCCAGAAAGCCAGTGGCAGAGATCCAGGCTGTGTCCCTGCAGTGGAAGAAGGGAGCAATGGTGACAGTAAAGAGGCTTCCCCTGAATCAGAGCTGTCTGGGCCTGGGATTTCCATGAGCAGCTCCCCGAAAGTGATGGGGGTCCAGCCAGCAGTGTGTCCTCCAAGGGCAGCCCAGGAGCCCTCCTGGTATTTCACTATATGTCAAAAACCCTGGGACTAGTCTCCATGCGGAGCTCCTTGTCACATCTCCCCTCTGCCCCTATCCCTGCCATTCAGCACTTTTGTCCTGAGCCACTCCATGGAAGACAGTGGGGGGAGGAGCAAGGTGGTCCTAAGTCTTGCTTAGGCCTGAGTCTGCCTCCAGGACCTATATCTGGGCCTCAGACACCTCCTTGGCCCCAGGCTTTCTGTCCTTTGGGACAGTTTCTGGATCATTTCAAATCTTTAAAAAATGGCATTTATGGGCGCCTGGGTGACTCAGTGGTTGAGCATCTGCCTTTAGCTCAGGGTGTGATCCCGGGGTCCTGAGATAGAGTCCCACATCGGGCTCCCTGCAGGGAGCCTGCTTCTCCCTCTGCCTGTGTCTGCTTCTCTCTCTGTGTGTCTCTCACAAATAAATAAATAAAATCTCAAAAAAGGGGGGGGGTGGATTATAACTTCAGCATCTCTAGGTGAGTCATTTCTTTGACTCTGCCATCGAGGCTCTTATTCTTACAAGGAAAGGGCAAGCTGAGACGCCAGGCCAAGCTATACTGGAGCCTGAAGCAAAAGGAAAAATGATGAACAAGATTCTTGTCTTTATTTTAAAAAGTGGATCTTTTGTTCATCATGAAGTATTTCTTTTTTGACGCTAATTTTGATTTTATTTTTTAAGTACTGCCTGGATGTTTGCTGTAGCTTAAGACTTAGAGCTCCCCTTAAGTTTTCGGCTGAGGCAAGGGTCTTCGTGGCCACACTCCTTGCCCAGTGACGAGTGGGCGACTGATGGTAGAGGTGCAGCTACTGTAT
The DNA here is from genome assembly GCF_011100685.1 of Canis lupus familiaris. Classification (NCBI taxonomy): domain Eukaryota; kingdom Metazoa; phylum Chordata; class Mammalia; order Carnivora; family Canidae; genus Canis; species Canis lupus. Next base: position 39,747,537 of record NC_049230.1, on the reverse strand, counting down.
GTGAGGTGCTTTACAGAAATCCCTGGTAGTTCCTCCCAGGGCTGGGGGTCCCACTCTGCCTACAAAGAGAGTGAAGCCCAGAAAGGTTAAGTGAGTTCTCCAAGGCTGCCTGTGCCTGAAGAGTGATCCACGTTTCCAGGTTCTGTCAGACTAGCCCTCTCTCTCTCTCTCTCTCTCTCTCTCTCTCTCTCTCTCTCTCTCTCGCTAGCTGGAGTCTGGCTGATTCTACAAAGCCAGGCCCACTTGATGATGGTGTAACCTGTCACACAGGTGGTAACAGAGCTTCTGTTGACTGATAGAAAAAGGCACCAGACGGTCAGATTTGTCAGCATGCTCATGGCACAGAGGAGCCAGGAAGACTGAATGTAGACAAATGGCCTCAGTTCTTGAGACAGAAATATTCCTAGAGCAGAGAAGGGTGATTTGTCAGGCTGCCTGGGCTGGATGGAAATGTCTCCTGAGAACGTGCAGCTCCCTTTTAATTTGGGGCTCTTTAAGCAACCCCCAGCCCCAGAGCTGGCTTTCTGCTCCAGAGGGGCCCTACCCTCTCAGAGGGGGCCATGGGAAACAAGTGACTCAGTTTCCATTGTACAAAAGCACATTGGCAGTCCAGTGAGGGAGCAGCAACAGAACCCAAAGTGCTTGGACTGTGCGGTGTAGCAGAGCCGGAATCAAACCCTGACTCTACCACTTAATAGACTAACAATGGCCACCATCTGTTGAGTCCTGCCTGGGTCACTCAGTTTCCTGAGCTGCACCAAGAATTTACATTTTCCAGGTGTGGAACTGAGGCTCTGAGAGGCGTTGATGCCCAGAGGCATGCAATAGTTAATAGCAGAATCCAGATTTTTAGCCCAGGCTGGTCTGACTCCAAAGTCTTTGCTATGCTTCCCCCAGGTCATGTGGCCTGGGGCAGGTTACTTTACTTCTCAGGGTCTCTGTTTCCTCCGCTGTTCTATGGGCTATTAATGCTGTTGGCATTCTTGTGAAGATGTAATGAGGTCATGCATTCGATGAACATCCATTAGGGGATTGCACTGCTTCTGGTGCCACACTGGCTCTGGAAATGGGAGAAGGATGGAGACAGTTCTTACCACAGGGACCTCCTGGACTACTGGGTGAGGTTGGGAGTAAGCAAAGATGGTAGACTCTAATTAGAAGCACATAGTAGAGGAAAGTTGAGGTGACCGGGAGGAAGGGTGTAAATAGGAGAACCCAGGGTGGCTTCCTAGAGGAGGTGACATCCAGCTTGGGTTTTGAAGAAATTCTGGGGCCGGGGGCAGGGGTAAGGGAGGTAATTCCAGGCAGTATATGCAAATAAGAGGCAAGAAGACAGAAGGCACTCATAGGCAGGTATGGCCATGGATGCTGGCCAGAGCATGCATTTTCAGTGGGAGGAATAACCACTGATGGCAAAAATTAGTTCTTGGGAAGGAGGGTGAACGATGTTGGATATTTCAATGATTTGTGACCTTCCAAAGGGTCACAGTACACAAACAGATATGCAGCATATCTGTGGTATTAAAATTTCTTAGGGAGATGAGGAGAAAAAGTCTAAAAAGTCTCTGTAGGTTACAACATGGATGAACCTTGAGGACATCATGCTAAGTGAAGTATGCTAGGCACCAAAGACTAATACTGCGGGATTCCCCTTATATGAGGTACCTAGAGTAGTCAAATCTATAGGGACGGAAAGTAGAATGGTGGTTGTGTGGAGCTGTAGGATAAGGGGATGTGGAGTTATTGTTTACTAGGGACAGAGTTTCAGCTCAGCAAAATGAAAGATTCTGGAGATTGGGCACACAACAATGTGAATATATTTAATACTATTGAGCTGTACACTTAGAAATGTTTAAATGGTAAATTTTATGTTATCTATTTTTTCCATCACAATAATTTTTTTTTAAAGGAAGAAAGAGAGCCTCCATAGGGAAAAGGGCTGAGAAGCACCGGATTAGAACAGGGTGCTGGGGGAGATGGAGCATACCTGGAGATGAGGCTGGGAAGGTAAGCAAGGCCCAGCCTACAAAATCTTGGAGATTGTGTTCAGTAGACCGGTTTCAATCCTATATGTTTGAGGTTGACAAACTTTTCCTGTAAATATTTTTGATTTTCTGGTTCACATGGTCTACTCAACTCTGCTGCCATAGAGCAAAAGCAGCCATTGACAATACGCAGATGAACAGACGTAGTTACGTTCCAATAAAGCTTTATTTACAAAGACCAGTGCTTTTGGATTTGGCCTATGGACTGTAGTTTGCAGACCCTTGCTGTGCACTCAGGGGATCCAATCTGCATTTTAAGAAACCACAATCTCCATCTGGCTTGGAGAGAGTGGTGCATGTCAAAGGCCCTGCCTAACACAGTGCCTTGCCCTTGAGGTGGTTCCCTTTCTTTTCCCTAGACTGGGCAGTGCTTCTGAGTGGGGACAGGATATAGTTGTGTCTCTGAGACTGCCTCCTCTTTTTGGCTTGTGCACACCCAGCGCTGTGATGGCTCCCCAGTTTCTGATACCCTGGGAAGGGAAGAGATATACCTCTTTGACATCATTTTAGCTGCAGCAAGAAGAGCCAGAGCCAGATTTGGCAGTAATGACACTCGGATGGGTATCTGATATTTCTCTGTAGGTCATTTGTTAGTAAAATCTACCCCCCACCTCCCAATGCACCCTCCTTACACCTCCCACACTCCTGTATTTCATAGCTTTGATACATTAACTCCAATTGCTGGAACTGCAGGTAACACTCAGAGTTGCATTTTAAGCAGGCAAGGGTGACTGCTTTAAAGGTGGCCCCTCTAAAAAGGTTAATATTATAAATGCACCTTAAATGCCTAATACATAACCAAGCGCCACAAATATGGAAATGTCAGCAGCGTTAAAACTCAGAAAACAAGAAAAAAAACCCAGCTCACCTTTGCTCTCTGCTGTATTTTATGAAGATCTGTGCTAAATCAGGCTACCAACTGGGCTCTAGAACCGCCTTCAGGTCCCCTTGGGCCCAATGGGTCATGCCTGTGGGTGTGGATGGGCCAGAGGAAAAAGCCGCCCCCTCCAGGAGTGGGAAGGACCACTGTCAGGGACCAGTCTCTTAATCTGCCAAAGTATTGGTCTTCTCAGATGCAAAGTAGGGATGCTGATAATTATTCTTGCCCTACTCGCCTCATTTAGAAAATTCAGAAAGTTCTTAATTAACTCTGAATCCCACCGTAACATGGTGCCATTTTTTTCTGGTGCCCAGGTCAGGGCTTGGCACACAGCCAGCACTCAGCGATTACTCTTTGAATGGATATTTCTTCTCTTTCCTTATATCTTTTTTTCTTCCCATAGCCTGTAACTTCAGAGTTGGCGTTCGTTAGTTTAGACAAATGCTAAAATTTCAGTCATGACCTCCTCCAGGTATACTTGTGTTTTCTGGGAGATGATGTTAGAGAGAAACTACTCTAAGATTTGAAGGAATAAATGTCTAATAGTGGAATTTCAAGTAAATTAATAGTTCAAGGAGGGAGACATTCATGATCCTCAAATTAGACTGCAGAGGGGATGAGACTTGGTGTGATTCCTGGCTCACCACGCTAGTTCCACATAGTAAGTATATGTGCGTGTGCCAGCATGTGGAGAAGAGCGTGTGTGTGAATGAACATGCACAAGTGTGTGTGCACGTGTAGACAAGCCAGGATCAGGATTAAGATGAAGCAAGTGAAGCGCCAGTGACCATGATTTAAGGAGGCACTGAGAACAGGTATACACCTTGCATTTGTGTAACGCTGGGAGTCAGCACTTCCATAAACCTTGTGTCCCTAGATGCATTACCCTGGTCCCAGCATTGGGATATTCCCATGTGTGAAGGGAAAGGGCCTTGTTTAAAATGCAGTTCACAAAGAAGAGCCAACATCTTAACTCTAAAGAGCCTTCCAAGCCCAGGATAAATTTCCTTAAAATTTGGATTTTCAGGAGCTCATTAAGGTCAATCAATCCAGTGGTAATTCAGTGTTAATGGGCATCCAAGTCACCTGGCCAAAGCTGATTAAACCTCTAGATTCCCAGCCCCACCCCCAAGATTCAGGGCTGGGGCTCTGGAATCTGCATGTTTGATATGCACACATACTCCTTAGTTCAAGTAATTCTGATGTAGGTTGTCCAGGACCACCCTCTGAGAAACTCTTATAATTAGGGTGATCATGCAATTCATAATCCAAACCAGATCACTTCTAGAGTGAAAGAAATTTGTCATAGTTTAATCAGAGGGTGGAAAACTATGCCTGTTTTTGTAATAAAGTTTTAGTGGAGCATGACCACGCCCATTAGTTTAATATTATCCGTGGCTGCAGAGTTCTAAACTATAATGGCAGAGTTGAGTAGTTGCAACAGAGACCACATGGTCTAAAAAGTATAAAATATTTACTATCTGGTTTTTTACAGAACCAGTTTCCAATGCCCAGTTTAGACTATTGTTCAGCCAAAATGTACCCACACCTCAATTCATCCTCCTGTGGGCAGAGTGTGTTTCTCCATATCATTGATATTGAGCTTAGCCATGTCTCTTATCTTGTGGGATGGGATGTTAGGGACATGACACAGGTTTGCTCTCTTGTTATTCTCATTTCAATGAGAAGAACATGTCCTGGCTAACCTGCTGATTCACGGAGAATGAAGGACATGTGGAGAAGATCCAAACCCAATTCATTGTGTATAGCCAAGCCCAGCAGAGTCCATTCAAGATCAGTCAACCCCAGAGTATCCACAGACTCCTGAACAGGCATAATGGATTGTTGTTTTAAGTCACTGAATTTTGGGGTGGTTTGTTAAGCAGCATTATTACAGCAATAAATGATTGATACAGAGATATTGTTAATAATTACTTTATGTTTAAAGGCATAATCTGGAAATGATTACCTTTAATTATCTTCCTTTCACTTAGAAACTGAGGCTCAGAGGGGTTTGACCAAGAAAATGTTTGGAAATGCCTGTTTATGTCACTGCACTGCATCATTCAAAATTAGATTGTGGATATATTGCTACAGAGCCTTGAAAGAGAGATGCATAGTGGTCATTGGGATATACTAGAGTGGGCCCAAGGGCTAAGTCAGGATCACTCTGACTGCTGGTGCCCCTTTTGCCAAGGTACTGGCTAAAGGCCTGCCTCAGACTGACATCTCTTGAGATGAATGCCCCTACCCACTCCTGAACAAATAAATAGCAAGAAAAATGCAACCCAAGGGAAGCGGTACCAAGAATAATTATATAGCAGTCACATATTTTGATTCAAACTTAATGTTGCTTAGCAAAAGAAAATGTGCTGTGAATAAACAGAGATCAATTCATGCCACCATCAGGTGGCATGCCACATTAGCAGATGTCCTTAAATCCTTCTGAGAGCCTCAACAATTTCACTCCCATGCACTGCAAGACAAGGGCCCTCTGAGGGGGTCCCCTGTGAGGAAGTAAGCAAAGAAGGAGCCACCTGCGAAATCCTGACGCTGGTGCTAGGGATTTAATCTGCAAACTGACTTACGGTCGAATGGTGTGTGTGTGTGTGTGTGTGTGTGTGTGTGTGTGTTTTCATGGGCACCTTTGTGCAAGTCTATGTATGTGCTTATATTTTGTGTTTGGTTCTTGGTGTCTGTATATGTTCATATGCATGTCCATGGATTTATGTATATGAAGTGTATGTCCCTGCTGCCCCAGCTCCCTGCTGTCTGACATTGTTAATCCTCCAGCTTGCTTGCTATCCTACCTATAGCCTGGCCACTCCTGGGGGAGTCAGATGACCATCATACTCTCCATTGACTGATTAAATCCACGTGAAGACTGCAAGTGATCAGTAACTCTCAACTCAGCCTTCCTACCCAGGAAAGCTGCAGTTCTGGTTTGGGGGCTTTGAGGGCACGGAGGTGATTTTCCCTGATGCAGTCCTGTCCCACCATTTCTGTGTATCTGAGGATGAGAGAGCAGCTTTCAGAGATGAGAAAAAGCTCATACCCTCTCCACAGCTCCCCTCCTGCCCCTTCTCATTAATTCTAGACTGAGTCCATCTCAATGACTTATACCCAGGATAGAGCTGGGTAGGCTGGACAAGATGGGGTTCTGTAGGGAGGCAGGATGGGCCTGAGATGCTACTCAGAAGGACCAGAAGTTCATATACCAAGGGACATATGCAAATTATAGCCAAATAGCTGAGTTGAGTCAATGCCTAGATGCAGCTTCAAGCAGCTGGACTGAGGATTAAGAGAGGCTGAGACTGGCCAGGGACCAGGAGTGGGTAATCCTAATTGGAGTAGGAAAAAGAGTAAGGCAGATAAGACACAAGGCTGTGAACAGGCCAGAGGGGCCAGAGTCTCAGACGGGTCTTGTCCAAATGGCCCAGGACCAGGTGAGCCTGCTAACATACTCAGAGTTGGACTGGGCTGACCACAAAGGGTCCCTCTTCTAGAAAGCTCTACTTAACAAGCCCATTGCTCTTCAGTCACTCATAGAACCCTATTCCTCACCTCTCAGTCCTCTCCAGTGCAGCTCTGTGATTCTTAACAGACTCTACTGTCTCCTCCAAGAATTTTGTTCAACTTCTCTGGACATTTAGTCTCCTCCAGACATTAGCTGCCTATAGTCCAAGCCACTCCCTTGTCACTTGTCATTGACTTGCTTCACTGTATTAGATTTTCACACGTGTCCAAATCCCTCATCTACAGCCAGACTGAAAGCTCCTCTGACACAAGAAAGTGTCTGCTTCATCTTTGCCTTCCTTCTGTGCTGTACGCTTGCATGGACTCAGGCCACCGTCTTTGACTCGTGGGTTGATGTGGCTGTCAGTAGCATAAAGTTTTCTGTACATGAGAGAAACTCAACCTTAGCCATATTTTCTTCCTCTGCATTCTCCAATCTGAGTTCTGTGCTGCCTCTACCCACAGCCCATAGGCTCAGCCCTGTCTAGTTCTTGAACCAACTCAGCTCTCCACTCCACCCTCATCACCACCAACTCTATCATCCCCTTACACACTCACCCAAAATGCACGAGATCTCTTCTCCATAGAAAAGTCGTGAATTGATCCCTAAGCAGTCCCTATGGAGCTATTATGCCTTTGTCCACATTTCCCCTCCTATACCTGGACTGCCTTTTATCCTTTTCTGTTTTGCAAACGTTCATTTTTCAAGACATGGGTTAGCCATCACTTCCTCTGTGAAGCCTTCCCTGATTCCTCCAAGCTGATTCTTCTCTGTCTTCCCATGGGAACTTGTTCATGTCTCCTGCTAGCACTTAGCACATCGTGGTGTCAAAAATGGCTTAGATGTCCAATTTCCCCATGAGACAATTAGTTCTTCCAGAGCAGGGATCATGTCTCAATCATTTTTGTGGCTTTCCATCCCTACCTCCTAGGGCCAAGTACTTAGTGGATTTCTCATTGAATATTTTAATAACTCCCTGGGCCAGTTGCTAGAGAAGGAAGAAAGCCCCCAAGGCAGGTGGAGCAGGGTCAGGAGAGGAGCAGAGCTGGGTGTCAGGAGGTCAGTGGCAGGAATGTCTCACTGGAATGTCCAGTGAGAACTATTCCTGTAATACTACTAGGCACATACAGTCCAGCAGCTGACAGTCACTGTTATCCGGTGGGCAGGTGGCACCAGGAAGGTCTAGAGCAGATAATAAGCTCCCAGGACACAAGCCTGGAGGCAGCTGCTAGTGGGGAAAATGCTTGATCAGAAGAACTGAGTAAGAATTCTGAGCTGGCCACTTGCCCCTGCGTGACTCTAAGCCAAGAATTTAATCTCTTTGGGCCTCGGTTTCCTTATAAATTGGGGATAAAAAAAATCCCCATCTCATAGGTTTGGGGTAAAGGTTAAATGAGATGACATGTTTAAGCAGTGGACATAAGGCTTCTTGACTATGGTAGATCTCTCTGGAGTCTTCCATTCCACTTATCCCTGTTCAACACACATTTCTTATGTCAATTACCTACTATTTTAGGAATATATTTATTTATGTCTGTTTGGTGAGTGGACCAGACATTATTCGAGGACAGAGACCAGATTCAGCTCTGTATGCTTAGTACCTGCATATATGGGTGCCAAATACACTTGAATGAATGAATGAATGAATGTACATTCTTAGTTGGGGGAGTCATGCCACTATAAGTGCAGCAAAACCTTGTTTTTGTAGGGGAGCTGAGAGAAGTAGCTTGAATTAGCAAATCAAAAGAGGGTTTTTAAAGCAAAACAAAAAAGTTAAAAAAAAAAAAAAAGAACTTTCCAGTTTATAAGCCACCAGAATTCATGACTACCAAAGTGTTTCCAGATAGAGGTCTTGCCAGGGAGGCTGTGGTATACAGATAAGACTCATTTGTAATTAGTAAGTGTCCATTTGCATTCAAATGCAGTAAGGTGCTCAAATTCTTAAAAATAATCTGTTCTCTGGAAAAGCTAAATATTACCCTTGTAATCTTGAAGATTAGCCATTTTTGTTTCTTGGTAACTTTTTTTCATACATTCCTTCAGCAAATATCTGTTGAGTTCTTATTCTGTGCCAGGTACTGTTCTAGGCACTGAGAACATAGCAGTGAATAAGGCAAGGTGCCCTGTTCTCACATATATTATGATCTAGTTAGGGGAGACAGTCAATAAGTAAATGAATAAGAAAAATAGGAATGGAAAATATGGAGCTGAGATTTACAACAGGGTGATGTGCTCATGAGGGACTGGGTGACTACTTTTGATTGGGTGCCCAGAACAGGGTGAGTGGAACTCCCAAACAGAAAGAAGAGCTAGTGCAGAGGCCTTGAGGTGGAAAATAGATATTCAAGCTGTGGACAAAGGGGAAGAGTGACATAGTGATGTTGGAGAGGAAACTAAAACCTGAATCACATAGGACGTTATAATCTCAGAATTTAGATTTTGTTTCAGGTGCAATAGGTGGGTTTAATCAGGGGAATGACATAATCTGATATATGCCTTTACCAAACACACACACATACACACACAAAAACAAAACAAAAAAACCTCTTGGGGTCTCAATGGGAATGGATTTTAGGGACCAAGAATGTAAGCCAGACACCAGTTAGGAGGTTGTTCCAACAGTGTGATGAGAAACAATGGTGGCTTGGAGGAAGATGTTAACAGCAGAAGTGGAAACATGGGAATATGCATGTACTTTCTTCAATGTATTTTGGCAGTAGAATCCATAGCCTTTGTTAATTGTCAGGGGGAGAAGGCAGTGAGTCAAGGAGAAGAATACCTCTAAGATTTTTGGCTTGTGATATTTTCTGAGATGGAAAGAATTGGGAGGAACAGTCTGGGACTTTCTCTGTGCCAGCATGCATGTGTTTATGTGGACACGTGTGCACATGTGCTTGAGTGATAGGGACAGCAGTGTTTGAGGAGTAAGGGTTTTGCTCTGGGCATGCTAAGTTTGGGCCACCTGTAAGCCAATGGATGTCTGCAACTTGAGCTCTGAGAAGTGATTAAAATTGGAAATATAGATCCAGGAGCTATTTACATATAGATTACCAAGGAAAAAGAGTGTAGATAAAGAAGAGAAGGAGACCCCAGACAGAGCCCTGAGGCACTCCAATATTTAGAGTTTCAGTAAAGAAGGAAAAACTGGCAAAGGAGAGCAAGACAGAAGGGGCCATCAAGTAGGAGTAAAACCTGAAAATGAACTGTCACCAGAGCCAAGAGAAGAAGAGGCTCTAGGAGAGAGGAAAGGATGGACAGTGTTGACTTCCATGGTGTGAGAATCGAAAACTGCCTGGTAGTGGGACAACCAGTGACTGTGACTGTGGCCTGGGTAGTATCCATGTGGTGGTGGGGTTGCACATGTGACTAGAGTGGGAGGCAGAAACACAGACACCTATGGACACCTTTTTTTTTTTTTTTTTTTTTTTTTAAAGAAAGTTTTGCTACGAAGGGAAATAGAGAAGTGGAACTCTGGCTGAAGGGTTGACTGGGGACATGTGTGTGCTGCAGGTAGGTTTGGGAACACATTTACCTAAAAGGGGAAATGATGCCAGAGGAAGGGAGAAATGAATGGTGCAAGGGAGGTGGGACTGAATCACAGGGCTGAGCTCTCAGGGAAGGAGAGATTATGGCCTCTGGGGCACAGGAGAAGGGATGGCTTTTGAAAGGGGCATAGACTCTTCACCCATAGAAACAAGAGGGGTGACAGAGAAGATAAATTCAGAAAAGCGTCTCTTCAGCTTGGAAATCTTAGAGTATGTCTACCTAGTTGCATCTAATCACATTCAAGGGTAGAATAAAGACCGTGGCTGTTGTGTGTGAGTATTTTCAGGGGGAAGGATGTAGGAGTTTTGAGTAGAGACTAGGAGGTGTGAATAGTCATTTTGAAGAATAGGCAAGTGAACTTACTTGGAGAGTGTAACCGGATTGCCAGGCAACAGTGAGTGCCACTTTGGGATTTCTGGCTTTGAATATAAAGCTGGACCAGTTATCCTGTGAATGTGCATTTTCCTTTGGCACTTTGCAGGAAGTGGAGAGTCAGATTTAATCATGCTTAGAGCCTGCCCTGTGAGGTAAGAAGAGGCAGAGGTGGCAATGGAATTAAAGGTGCTTGGTATAGAGTGACTGTAACGAAAATGTGTGCAAAGATCAGAAGAGGACTCGAGGGCATGGCGGGGGGCTGAGAAGTAGGAGAGGTCATTGTGTAGAAGCCTTAATGAGGTCACAGAACTGCAGAAGTCTGAGCACTGGCATGGGTGCACCAGTAGGATAAGAAGTCATTAGAGGGGATACTTAAAGTCAAGGATTCTCAAAGGTGATGCAACCATTGGTAATGATAGGGTCAAGATTGTAACCATGGAACTCAAGAGCTGAGGCAGTAATGGCAGACCATTGATGTGGATTCTGAAGTTGGTGAGAGTAAGGATAGGGGTGTTAGAGAAGACACAGAGACAGTGAGTGGGGTCTGATTGAGGTTGGGGCAACAAGGAAGGCTAGCTGGTGGTAAAGGCTGCATACCTCCAAGGAGATGTGCATACATATGTACATATAAGTGCAGCTGCACGCATGTGTGCATGCATGTGTCGTGGGGGATATGCACCATTAAGAGGCAGCACTTGAGGGCAGGAAGGAAAAGATCTTTTTTTTTTTTTTAAGATTTTTTTATTTATTCATGAGAGACACAGAGAGAGAGGCAGAGACACAGGCAGAGGGAGAAGGAGGCTCCATACAGGGAGCCTGATGTGGGACTCGATCCTGAGACTCCAGGATCACGCCCTGGGCTGAAGGCAGGCACTAAACCTCTGAGTCACCCAGGCGCCCCAGGAAGAGATCTTTTAACCCTCAGGTACAGATAGAACCGAAGGTAAAAGTGTTGAAATGGGCTTCAGGTAGGATGAGGTGAAGGGAATATTCAAAGAAGGATTGTAGTTGTCAAGGTGTCTTCTGTCCAGACAGTGAGCTAGAGAGGGCACAGCACAAGGTGGGGGAGGGCTAGGACGTTGGGTGGGATTAGCAAATGTGCAGAGTAGTGAGGAGATGAGGTTCCATCATGATGAACATGGAGGGGCCTTGGGTTTTTAGTGGGGATGGGGCTGAATAGGGTGTAGGCTCTAGAGGAGTGGCCGGATGGCCTCTTGGGTTTCACATTAGACTCTTCTCTCTTGAGGCTTCATGGTGGTGGTCAAGGGGGGTGGGCTTTAGGGGGCAACTTGTGTAAGAGTGAACGCCATCTAGGCCAGGATATCATGTGCCCTCAGACCAGACCAGCAAGGTAAACAAGAGAAGCTGGCTAGGCCACAACTGGGGGAAATCATGTTAGTGCTTCTCAATCTTTGATATGCAAACAAAGTACCTAGGGATCCTGCTAAAATGATTCTGAGATTTCTGCAATTCGGACAAGCTCCCTGTTGATGCTCAAACTGCTGGTCCAAGGACCACACTGAGTAGTGAGGAGCCCAAGGTCTGCTAAGGGCAGCAGTTTCTTCTCACCTGTATCTATTGCTATCATATGAGAATGAAGACTCACTGTTGTCTTCTCTTTTGATTTTTAAAGAAAAGCCAAAAATACAGATTTTCATGTAAAATCATCCTAAATAGGATGAGTTTTTAAATAAAACTTTCGGTAAATAATTCTTAAAATTCTGTAAAACACAGGAGGGCCAAACAAAACATGTATTGCATTCCACTTACAGCACATCAGTATGTGATTTCTGATGGAAGGAAATTGGGACAGGATGGGGATTTGGGAACACCGGCCTGGGAGTCAACTATTCTGGGTCATAGAATTTCTCTTTGCACCTGGCACTAGAGGTTACTTTTCATATGGCTCCTAAAAGTTAAAAAGTAGTTTTCCAGGCACCCCGGCTAACATCTGCTCCTGCCAGGCTGCATTCCTCCTCACCTCTGCAAAAAGTTGTCCCTTCTGCTTCCATCCTGTAGAATGGCCTCCATCTGCCACCCTGCCCTGTGCATCCCACTGGCTTTGAAAATGGTTTAGATGGTGGAACTCCCGGAAGTCTCGGTTTTCTTTGTGAAATGCCATGAAATATTGACATCTTTAATTCTATCATTCAGACCTGGAACGATCTTTCTAGCAGGAAATATGGCTGTATTATATGTATATAGCTCTCTGCAACTCAAAAAAGGAATAATCACACATAAAATATTTTGAAGAAAACACATTCCTGGTTTCCCATTAGCATTTATTTCCACTTGTTTATTCTCTGTGTCACCCACAGCACTCACTGGCAGATAAGTGGTAGTAGGCACCCTAAGTTTAAGAACAGTTTATGAAGAAAAGCCCTTGATAGAGAACAAATTTTACCCATTAAGCTAATGTGTTCTGGGAATTGAAACTTCTATTATTCTATTTTAGTGGTGAAAACCCTCCATCGAACTTGTGGAATGCCAGTGTTTCAAGTGATGGGAAATTTGCCCATGTCTCATCCATTCTTCAAAGTCTAGGTGAAGACCTATCCTCTCTACTGAATCTTCTTGGCTTCTGCCTGCTTCTCGTCATTACCCTCAGCACTGAGCTGCTATGTCCAAGATATACACTGAATTCCTAGTTACATGCTGTCTTAGATGAGCGTTACGGGTATCTGTCCTGCTGCCCCGCCATAAGCTCACGCAGGTTGGGACTGTGGCTCACACCCAGTCTGAGCCAGTTAAAGAACAGCCTCAAGAAATGGGAGATCCTAACTTCTCTCTGCATCTTAGGACCTCGGCAACTCCTAGCCTCCCACAAACTACAAAACACTAAGAATCTGATGATGTTACAGCTTCTCTTTGCAAAAATAACAAAACAAAACAAGACAACGCATCCATATGAGATTTCACAGTATGATGAGAGGGAGCGTCTTCAAACTCTCTGGATCTCCCTTGTTCCTAGTATAAGGATTTCCTGTTTCCCATGTAGTGCTGAAAACAGCATAGACTTAGGTGTCTGAAGGCCTTGGATTCAAATCTTGGTCCTGTTACTTACTAACCACCTGACTTGATTAAGTACTTAATTAAACTCTTTAAACCTCAGTATCTGTATGAGGAAAATGAAAAAGAATGCCAGGACTCCTCTTATAGGGGTGGCATGGGGTGTTCAATTATAGCCAACCCCCTTCCTCTGCCCTCCCCTTTGCCTGTATGCCCTCCCTACTTCCAGTGGCCCCCTGGCTATTGGAGCCTGACCAGACATGTGGAAACCACAACCTGCCCCACCACAAATGTAAGGCCAAGGAGGTCAAAGCCCGTCTGGAATTTTCTCCTCTAAAATATCATCTCCCCTCGGACTGCCATACTAGGCCATTCAGAAAACATGATTCCTCGGGTGGAGATCTTTCTGCACAAGTTTAATGGTCTCTCAGCCTCTCCTGATCAATCTTATCCCTGTTACATGGCCCCACACCCCTCAATGTCCTGAGACCACTCTCTCCTGGTGGGATCTTCCCTCTGAGCAAACCCCCACCTCTTAACCGCTGAAGGCTCATATTTTCCCTGCTTCCAAGCTGTTTCCAAGATTGCAAAATGTTTGATTGTGGAGCCTGTCAAATGTATTCATAATGCAACTTTATTTCTCAGAGAAAATTTCCATGAGAAATCAAAGTCTCAGGAGGGCTGGCGCCCTGCATTTATGATCCTTGGATGTTTTAGAGCTTTCTGGAGGGTTTCTTTATCTTTGCACCCAGATCACGGGGGAGGGGACCCTGGGGAGTAGCATGGGCTGCTGGGGAGGGTGACAGATGAGGAGTCAGAGCATCTGGGGTTTGGATCTGTTGTTTATGAGTGATTGTGTGAGCAGGAGCAAGTTTGCCGACAGTTCAGTCCTTAATGCTCTCTTCCTTCTGCAGTACCTTTGTGATGCCTCCCCCTCAGTCTCCTCTATGGTCCTCCCCTCCAGCTTTCATCTTGTGCCCCTTTCCTATCTCCCTGCGTGAGCCCCTCTGCTCCTGCAGCTCCCAGTGCAGCCCCTCAGGGATGGCTCCTCAGTCACTATCTGTAGCCATTCCAATCTCCAAGTTCATCACCACATGGACATCTTGCTGGTGCCCAAAGATCAGAATCGGTACACCTAGAACCAATCGTTTCTGCAACTCATTCTTTCCCCTAGAGTGCCTGCCTCAGTTATTAGTGCTCATCTTCTCTTGGGGAACAATAGGTCTTGGGAAATGTCTGATCAGCCCCTCCCTCACCATCTGAACTGGAGGCTGAGATGCCCTCACATCTGCCCATCATGCTCCATGACCACTTGCCTGGACCCTTCCAGAACTCTCCTCCCTAATCTCTTCCACCCATAGCAACCAGCTTTTCCCGTCTCCCACTCACTAACACCAAGGGCTCAGCTGATTGAGGGAATTCTCCATACTTCCCTAAGATAGAAAGATTCAGAGAAAATTATCTCATTAGACCCTTCTGGCCCTATTGGTCTTGAGTTCAGTTGCTGTCTAACTCCACTGCTCGAAACCCTGCAAAAGAGCCTTGCCTCTGGATTCTTTCCCTTTCTCCAGCTCCTCCTAACCATTTCCAGGAGAACTTCTCAAGCATAGAGGAAAGTCTTGTGATGTCCTCCATAAACTATTCCTGCCTGCCTCCCTCTCTGGATTCAAACACCTCCCCAGGGGCTTTCAGTTCAGGGTACACTTTGGTGCTCTGCACCTCCTCACACTCACCAGGCAGGTCCCAACCCACCATGCCTGCATCTTCTCTTCCAGCTGTTGGAGTTTCTTCCCTACTCCCTTTGCTACTTTCTTTGCAGTCCGTCACCTTCTCCTCCGAGGGGTCTGTCTGGTGGACTTGTCCTTATTCTTCAAGGACCATCTGCTCCCCACTTATACATCCACTTATACAAGTCAAGTCTCATACTTCCTCTGGAGTTAAGAGCATTTACACATCCACTCTCCACCCTCCCTTCCCTCCTGTTTATACATCTGCCCCTCACTCACGCATTTGCTCCCCACTTACACATCTACCTTTCAATTACACATCTGCTCCCCACTTATACATGTGCTCCACTTACACATCTGCCTCCCACTTACACATCTGCTCCCTACTTATACACCTACCAGCCACTTACATATCTGCTCCTCACTCACACATCCACCCCTCACTCACACATCCACCCCCCACTTACACATCCACCCCCCCACTTACATATCCACTCCCCACTTACACATCTGCTCCCCACTTATGCATCGACTTCCTCCTTGCACACCCACCTCCCATTACACATCCACCCCCCATTTACACATCTGCTCCCCACTTACATATCTGCCTCCCTCTTACACATCTGTTCTCCCACTTACACATCTGCCTTCCTCTTACATATTCGCCTCCACTTACATGTCTGCTTCCCCACTGGACTTTAAGCTCCTTAAAAATCCTGTTATTTCATTCCCAGAATCCAGCACAATGCTGGCACAAAACACAGGCTTAGTAATTACATTTTGATGGAATGGTTCCCCAAATCTATGAAATAACATCTATAACAATCTCTTCATTTGGCATTTGAGACACTTTCTGCTCTAGATCCATCCACTGTTAGTTGTTCCTGTTAAAGCACTTAGGTTACCTGCACCATTCATGCTCCCATGATCATGCCCTAAGCATACCCGTCACCACTGTAGGACTTTCTGCTCCCTAACTTCCACCACTTCTCATCTGTTCTTTGAAGCTCAGCCCAATGATGCTTCTTCCTTTTCCTTATTCTCAAGCCAGGACTCACCTCCTCTTCATAGGAATTCTATAGGCCTTTGATTCACTTTTATGCTTCTTAACATTTTGGACCTTGGAATCAAATGATGAGGTGAATTTAATTCATCTGTGAATTACTTGCTATTTGGGACACTCTGGCCACGTATAGGGTCTCCATCAAGGTTGTACTTCTCATATGTATCATGGGTCTGTTAAGACTCTTAAAATTCATTCATCCCCATTTCTCCTTCCCCACAGCAACTCTCTAGTGGTGACCACCCATCTCTCCCCTGGACCACAGCAAGAGCCTCCTAACCAGTCTTTTTGTGGCCACTGTAGCCAGTAAGCAAACCTGACCAAGTCACCCCCTGCTTAAAATCCTCCATGACTTTCCAGGATTCTTGGGATAAAGGCCCAAACCCCCACTGGGGTCTCTCACCCCTGTGCCTCCCTGTGTCCATACCCAGCGTCTCCCCCATGCTCTCTACATATGCTCCCCCTTTCAAGTGCTCTGGATTCCTTCTCACTCAAGGTCCAGGTCAGGCTGTTCCTTTGCAGAGAACATTCTCCTTTTCAGCTTTCCCTAGTGGGTCTGGTGACCCCCTACCCATCCCTCTGAGCTCTGCTCAATTGTCAGTCCTCCTCCTCCTGACTCTACACACACACACCAGCTTCTTTGATTATTTATGCAGCATTTGCCAGTGTGTCAACCTCTTGGCATAATTATTTGGGCAGAGGCTATGTCTCTCCATTCACCACTGTCTTCTCTTTTTGTTTCTTCCACATACACATACCCCTAGCTCAGTGCACAGCAAAGCAGGCACTTGGGCCATAGGTGCTGGTATGCATGTGTTGCCCATAACAGCCTGAAAGAAGGGGCTGCATTTGATTCACTTTGGTTGGGAGCAGGAAGGACACAGTGTATGTGTCCATGTGTAAGGGTGAATATGGGTATATACAAAGTTCTAGCTGGTGGCAGATAAAACAAAAAAACACTAAAGCCCATGTATATAAATTTAAGAAGCAGAATAGGAGTAGCCTGGAGTCAAAGCTCATCTGAGAAAAACAGAAGGTAGACCAAATGCAGGCTTCACTGCAGGCTGTCCCGAGAAATTTGGGAGCAGGGTTTGTTATGGGCCATGGGAGCAGGGTCGGGGGATGGGCAGTTTACAGGCCTGGGCTTCTTCCTCCCAGGATGTGCCTTACATTGTTTACACGAACAGCTTTTAAGATGATAAATAATTTGAATGTAGGGACTGTATTCTATCTATCTTGGTTTCCTCCGCTCCCCATAACAGCTCTTGATAAATAGTAGAAGCTTTGTAAGCATTTGCTGAATTGGATTGAATTTATCCCGATCACCGCCTGGGCCATGGTAAGATTCATTCATTCATTCGACATTTATTGCATGCTTACTGTTCATTTGTTCATTCGACATTTACTGTGCACCCACTGTTTGCCAGGTCTGGAACGACACTGGTGAAGGAAGCAGGTGAGTTTTCTGTGTGCCCAGAGCTCACAGAGCAGAGGGAATTGGACAGTACAGTTAACACTGGGCCAGGAAAGATCAGGAAGCCATGGGATTCCAGAGAAGAGGAAATTAACCAAGACCTGGGATGGAGGTAGTGATCACGGAGGACTTCCTGGAGAAAGTGATTCCTAAGATGAGACTTGACAGAGGAGGAGGAGTCTGCCAAGAAAGGGGGATAAGCACAATGAGTATTTGAGATAGAGAGAAAGTATATGTAGAGGTTGAGAAAATTCTACATCATTCACCCATTCACCATGGCAGAAGTGAAAGGGCTGCCCTGGTAAGAGGAGGTGCTGGGCCAGGCACTTTAAAACATTCATTTTTATTGAGTCTTTAAGATAGCCCTATGAGGCAAAGATCATCATTCTGTTTTTCACATAAGGCTCAGGAAAATAAAGTGATTTGAGGAGATTTGCCCAGCTGGTCAGCAGCTGGGCCAGGTTTCAGACCTATGACTCAGGTCTTTCTCATCCCATCCCAGCCACTCATGGATGCTGAGGCCATGGAGAAGGAAGGGTAGCTGTGCTGGGGAGACACTGGGAGACCAGACGTGCCAGCCCATCCCCAATGATGTGGCCACAGCTTGCATTCCTAGGCCTGCTGTCTGGTCCCCACTGTAATTAGGATTAGCTGATTGGCTGGGACGGGAGGGGATGTTAGAAAGGCCACCTCTGTAGACAACACTTTTGGCCATAAAGTGTGTTGACCTCTTGTCTTAGTGTTCAAATGAGGCCCCAAACCAATTGCTCTCAGAGCCAGCCTCTGGCTACACAGTTTGGAAGAAGCTCCACAGGCATGAAGGCTTCATTATGTAATTAGATCTTTGGAAAATGAGCTAGCTATTCTTTAGCCACTGCAATCAGAAGGCTTGATTCAAGGCTCCAAGGGGATGGTGAATGGGTATCTCTCTTGCTCATTGCTGCTGCTACATGAAGACTGTGAAACAAGTAGTTTCCAGGGGGTCCCAGCCTCTTGGAGGAGGGAGGAGAGCTTTCCTACCTTTATCTTCCTACAGAAAATAGCTTGGGAGTTAAGGACAGTGTTTCTCAAACCTGAGTGTGCCTCAGGATCACTGGGTGGGCTTGTTAAAACACAGATTGCAGGGCCTTACCCCCTAGGTTTCTATTGAGTTGGTTTTGGGTGGGCCTGAGAATTTGCATTTTAAACAAGTTCCCTGGTGATGCTGTTGCTGCTAATCTGGGGACCTCACTTTGAGAACTACTCCCTAGAGTGAACCGAAACACCTGACCCCCAGCTTCCGTGGGTAGACTCCCTACTAGATCCCACAATCAGGGGATCCCTGGGTGGCTCAGCAGTTCAGTGTCTGCCTTTGGCCCAGGGTGTGATCCTGGAGTCCCGGGATCGAGTCCCGCATAGGGCTCCCAGCATGAAGCCTGCTTCTCCCTCCTCCTGTGTCTCTGCCTCTCTCTCTCTCTCTCTCTCTCTATGTCTATCATGAATAAATAAATAAAATCTTTTTTTAAAAAAAAAAGATCCCACAATCATAGCTGAATTACTTAGCCCTCACATGTGCACAGGGTTTGCAGTGAGCTTCACAATTTAATGAGAGAGGGAAGGTAGGGGTGGTTCTTATTTTTCAGGTTAGGAAGCTGAGACCTAAGTTCCCATGGCTTGGAAATAGAGCCAAGTCTAAAACCTGTTGCCCATTAGAATAGCTCACCAGGTTTAAATTTGCACAAGCCGACCTTCAGCAGTAAGCTATTTCCCTTAGCTCAGGAGAGGGGGTCACTAGCTAGTTCTTCCATTCTTCCTGGGCATCCATCCAGCTAGACCGCCTCTCCTACCCTCTTTCTAGTTGGATAAGAACAGCCACCAATTTCTCTCCAGTAAAATGGAGTGGTAACGACACATATCTCTTCCAAGCCTGGCCCATATTAACCTCCCACATGCTTTGCTCCTAAATGCTTAATTTCCCACCTGTTTATCAATGTCAATTTCCAAGGTGACTTTGGAACTCATGAGAACCTGGGCCCCCTCTATGTGTGTGGAAGAGGATCACCCATGAGTTGAATAGCTACCCAGAACTCTATGTAATAAACCCCTACTGTACTAAGCCACTAATTTTGAGATCCATTTGTTTCAGCTGCCTAACCTGCTCTAATTAAAATGGTTGGTTTCCTCATAGTATGATCCAATTCTCGTACCAAAATCACTTGCTTTCTAAGAACGTAGATTTCTCTGCCATCCCCCATTCCTACTGAAATGGATTCCTGGGGCTGCACAGTTGGTAAATCTGTATTTTGAAAAGGATCCTGGGAGTTCTTATGTACAATGAAGACTGACAACTGTATTCTAGATCTGGAGTTGGCAAACGATGGCCCGTGGCCAAATGTTGGCCTGCCACCTGTTTTTATATAGCCAGGGAGCTAAGAACAGGTTTTACATTTTTAAATGGCTAGACACATCAGAGGGAGAATAACAGAATAATATTTTGTGACCATGTGAAAAGTATCACTGGAATACAGCCATGTTCACTTGTTTATATACTGTTTTTGACTGCTTTGGGGCTTCAACTGCAGCTTGAGCAGTTACAACAGAGACCATATGGCCTACAGAGTCTGAAATATTTACTCCCTGGCCCTTTACAGGAAGTTTGCTGACCCATGTGCTAGATCTTAAAACTCCACTTTAGAAGGTGCCTTCTGTTGAATGGTAATGTGTAGCTATGGCATCATAACCTGTAGACTTAGAGTCTCCGTGGCATGGACAAATGAGGACAAATATTACCATTCATTCATTCATTTATTTATTCTTTTAGTAAACATGTATTAGATGCTCTTGAAGTGCTGGGCATTGAGATGCAAAAGAGAACATGGTAGGTGAATAATACATAAGCTTGGCAATTATGCTTTTTCCATTATAATGACACTCATTATTAAATAAAACGCTAAACATTAACTAACTTCTATTTACTGTAGAACCGTGTTACATACTGTTGCTCAGGGATTTTTAAGGAAAACATTAATAAAAAGGCTCAGGGGATCCCTGGGTGGCTCAGTGGTTTAGCGCCTGCCTTCGGCTCAGGGCGTGATCCTGGAGTCCCGGGAGAGAGTCCCACATCGGGCTCCCTGCATGGAGCCTGCTTCTCCCTCTGCCTGTGTCTCTGCCTCTGTGTGTGTATGTGTGTGTGTGTGTGTGTGTCTTTCATGAATAAATAAATAAAATCTTTAAAAAAAATTAAAAAATAAAAAAAGCTCACACTAGGAGATGAGTGCAGCTATTGAAGATCCTGCATTTCCTAGGAATAGTGAACAGTGGAGACTGTACTGGAAGCAGTTGGAGACAGAGTCAGAGAATTCTCTGAATTCTTTTTCAATATGGAACATTATGACCCAGTAGAAGAAGCAAAAATGTCTCGAAGGACAACATATAACAGGAACAGCAGAAGGGGAAGAGAATCTAGAATTCCTAGAGATCACATAGGGGAGAGAGATGTGAACTGGATATATCTGATATATCTGAGTAGCATGGCCCTGGCTACTCATCAAGCTCAATGGCAAGAGGGGAGCAGTTTTGCGTTATGAGTTAGAATTAAGTTCTAGGTACCTCTTGAGTCCCGTCTCTCCCTACTTTTTATTTTCATTTGTGCATGCCACAACAGGTAGGCCAGTCAGAACAAGCTGAATAATCAATTCACGTGATGCTGAGGGCAAGGAAGATAGAAAGCCAACTCTAGTGTGATCTGAACAGAAATTAATGTCTGAAGGCTCTAGTCTAGAGTTGGAGTATAGGTAAGTTGGAAAAGTTTTCTAGGTAGAAATCTAGGAATAATGATACCTAGAATCTAGGTATACTGATTTTCAGTATAAGTAGAGTCTACATTTTAGGTCAAAAAGGTACATATAACTCAATAAAATGAGTTCCTAAAGCAGGATCCCTTTTTAGAAGAAAGAGTCAGATGAAAACAAAGTGATAGTGTCTTGCCACCACCACTTAACCTGATCTAGACTTCAGGGTCAAGCCTTAGTTCTGATGTACACAGCTTAAAGTCAAGGCTAGAGCCAGGACAGAAGTTCAGACAAGCACTGGAGTCCAAATAGGGAGGCTCGGCACTCAAGAGGTACCTAGGACTGATTCTCACTCATAAAACGAAACTGCTTCCTTGGAGCTTAAGGTGTAGCTAGCTAGCTGACAAAGTTCCAGGTAAAATGATGTAAAAGAAATCACTGGGGGGACTTGTAGAAAAGTTCCTCAAAGAGCACTGATTTAAGAAGGCAGGATATCTTTTTCCCCTTCCTTCCTTCCTGCAACCTCCCAGAATACAGATGTTGTAGCAGCCATCCTGGGCGTTGAGGTGACTTTGAGATTGGAAGCATATGCTAGGATATAGTGTTGCTGAACAGTAGGAGTCTGAGTATCTAATAACCCTGGAGCAGGCACACCAGACTTTGGATGATCTATCTCTACACTTCTTCTGTGTTAGATTAAAAACAATTTCCTATTTTGCTTAAGCCAGTTACTTGGAATTTTCCATTGCATGATGTCAAAATTACTCTCGATACTTCACCCCATTTAGTAGCATTTTCCAACATGTAGTATATGTGTAACTGATAGTACACAAGACAACTTTATTTTATTTTTTTAAGATTTATTTATTTTTGAGAGAGAGTGGGTGTGTGTACACAAGTAGGACGAAGGGCAGAAAGAGAATCTTCAATCAGACTCCCCAATGACCGTAGAGCCCAGAACATACAACCCATGAGATCGTGACTTACGCAGAAACCAAGAGTCAGATGCTTAACCAACTGAGCCACCCAGGTGCCTCAAGACAACTTTAGGTAGTTATTAGCTCAGACAAGCATGGGTCTATGATGATGTATGTATTTTAATACATACTAGAGAAAATATAGCCAGCACTTCAAAACTGTGATTTAAAATTTTTTTAATTAAAAATTAAATTAAATTTAAAAATTTTAAGTTTTTTTTTTTTAAAAAAAGAAAGTAGAATTGGAACGACTGAATGTTTGCAAGCAGTGCCATAGGGAATGGGGCTGAGATTGGACCTGTCTTGTTTGGGCTTACCTTGCCCATGGCAGATTCTCAGTAAATGTCCAAATGAATGACAACATACATAACTATCTTCATGACTGGCTCCAGTTTTTCCCAGCACACCTGTTGCCTCTCCTGTAGCCCACTCTCTCCAGTGCCCCCGAAGAAAGACCCTAAGCTTTTTCCTTGTATGTTTTCTCCAATCTTCTAATATGCAATTTTTCTTTCCAAAGCACAGGGAAGCAACCTGCTCTTAGGGCTTTTATTTTTCAGGTTTTATTAAACGGAGCTATTAGCCTCAGCCATTTTACAATTCCGTGTTGATCTCTTTCCTGCACTGGCTCATTGGTTGGGCCCCATTTCGTGTGGTTGAAATAAAAGGAAAACTGCCTCCCATATAGAAGATCTATGGCTGCTTGTTTCTCTTGAGCATAAATATATTTATCACCTGTGGCCAGTCAGAGCCCTAAGTTCTTGCACCCTCAGGAAGGAGGAAGGAAAGAGGAATTCCCTCGCTTTCAACCAGCTCGGGTCCCACAAGGCACCTCTCACTCTGGACACCTCCCTTAGTCTGTGCACTGCCCTAAGCTCACCAGAAGACTAACAATGATGCCTCGGGCCTGCAGACTACCTTACAGGTTTCAGAGTGTTTTCAGATCTCCCTCCTGAGTTTCTGCCTGCACAAGGACATATGCTCTCATGCTCACTGGCCACTGCAGAAATCTGAAAAGGGCTGGGAGGAATGTGTAGGTAAGGAGGATCAGCCTGTAATGGAGGACAAAGGGAATATGCAAGGAGGGGTAGTAACATGCTGGATCCACACTGAGATGAACCATAACATTCATTACAGGAATAGGGCTGAGAGAGCAAATGGGAAGCCCCATGAGTAGCGGTAGTGGATGGTGGAATAAAGGACAATCCAAAGGTCTTGGGTGGGAAGGCTGAACCCACTGAGAACCTGCTAGGGCAGGGTGAGAACAAAGGCTTGTACAAAGTGGCCCTGAGGGTAGGAGGTGGGGTGTGGTTGGGAGAGTAATAAGCAAATAGCTCTTTGCATCTGTCACTTCATGTTAGTTCTGTTGGCACACAGAGATGGGAGATGTTCACAACAATGAACTTGTTTTTAAATGTTGGAATCTGTCAGTCTGACCTCCGTAGGTGGTAACTGCCCTACTTGTAAGAACATCCAGTATCAGCAGTATCAGATCTGAGCCTCAGGGCAAGAACCATGGAAGCCAGGTCAGGATAATGCCCTGATTCTACAGGTAAGGTTTATCACTGAGGTTCAATGACTCTTACCCAAGGTTATAGTGATGATGATGACCAGAATCTAGTCCAGATGCAAATCTCCAGGGTCCAAGCCCAGAGCCCTTTCCATTACCCCAGTGCCTGGGCAATTTATGACTCATAAAGTAAGGCATTTGGAATGATTTCTGTACCATAGAAGGTACTTGAAGTTATTTGCTGATGAACTGATTGAGTTGTAACTTTGGTAAGGCCATTATATCCCTTTCTGACTCCTGCCCCTTCAGCATTTCTCTGAGTGGCTGGCATCTCTATCTTCTTGAGTCTTTTCTCCTTGACCTTCATTCAGCTTTGTGGTCCCTCTGATTACTTCTTCATTTCTCTCTTCCTCTTCCAGACAAATCTCATTAAGAGCAGGAATTGAGGGTTGGCTGTAGATCTGCTTTACGTTATACTCCATGCAGTAGAACTAGGTGGGGACAGTGGTGTCTCATCCCCTCTTCCACCCTTTCTTCCTGCATAACTGGCTGAGCACCAGGCTCTGTGGAGGAGCAAATAGGAACTCAGGGGGACAAATGTAGTAATTTTCAAGTAATTTTCCCGTGGATGGGCTCTGGACCCCTTGGAGATTCTGATGAATGATCTAGCTTATCTCCCTTCAAATTGCACATGTTCCCTTTCAACCAAAATTTTGCATGAAATTTCAGGGGTTCTCAAACTCCTCAAACAGCATTCTCAAATGCTCTGGTGGCCCAAGGATCCATGGGTTAAGTAGTGGTGTGAGGTCTACGGATGAGCAAACCATGGGTTATGGCTCTATAATGTCCGCAAAGGTGGAGAGGAAGACAAGGCTGGAGCTGCAGATGGGAACTAGGGAGGACAGGGCCTCAGGGCTAGCTTGGGGTGATCCTGGGGAATGTAACATGGAGGGGGAGGACCAGGGGTCCAAACTGGGTCAAGCAGAGACCTTGCAGATATGACAGCACTTGACCTCAGTGTGTCAGTTCTTCCATCTGAAATGGCAAATGGTAACACTTCCCTCACCAGCTCATTGGAAGACTGAGAAGGTAATGAATAGGTGGGACACCCTTGCTCCTGTGTCTGTCATTACAGATCTTGTGCTCCTCCAGAACAGCAGCCTTGCTTGTTACCCTGCATCTCTAGCTGTAGCATAGTGCCTGACAGAGCAGGCACTCCTTACATGCCTTTGAATAACAGGCACCAGACTTGGCACGGTTTGAGCATCTACTGAATACATATTAGATAGAGAGGGATGGAAGAGGGGAGGAAGACACTTGACTCTATCATGAGGTGGGTGACATATCAATTTTGGAATTGCCCAACTTACATAAATAGATGTCTTCCTAATATTATACCTGTGTGTATTGAAGTCTGATAAGAAAAATCCTATTCTAATGACTTTGATGATAATTTCAGACATACTTCGCTTCTATTTCCTCTTGATTGAAAATCGGGAGTTACCTAATATATTGGCCCCTAGAGCATTTTTCCTTATATATAAGAAAAAAGAAATGCTCAGAAAATCAGCTTTTAAGTGCATCAATAATAATGTGGGGTGGGGGATAGGATCACTGGTAAACCTTACATTTCAAAAGACTGTCATTTGCCAAGAGGAGACTCTTCGAATATCTCACCTGCTCACCTGCAGAGCCTCAGGCAGGGGGAAGAGCAGGAGAGCGCTTGCAGCCCAGCTTCTGAATTGAATTATTAGCTCATTTTTAGGCTTTAGGAAAAGCACAACCTTGCAAGATTAAGTGGCTTGCCCAAGGTCACTCAGCAAGTTCACTGTGGAGCAGAGCAGTGACCATTGCTGCTACAAATGAGTATTTAGAGAAAAACCATAGTTTCATAAAACCACGGTGATTTATAATGTAAAAAATCCTCCTCTCTGTTCTCAGCTCTTTCTGAGCTTTGCTGTGAGACAATGTTTACAGAGGAAAGATGAGAACAACTTGACACACCTGGGTCAAAATCCCAGCCCTGCATTCCGGGCTGTGACGCCCATGCCCTTCTTGGTCCAGCCTCCATGTCCTGGGTCTGTGTGGTCTCCACTTGTAGGTCAGTTGGGCCCTGCTCCTGGAGCTGAGTGTTGGGAAATTAGAAGAATCCAGAGAAAAGTTGCCACGGCAACAGGAGAGTGAGTAGTGGCGGCTGCTATGGAAGGTGATCTATGGCTCAGAGCACGTCAGAGGGTTTGTTTGCTTCCCATCTGGGCCCTTTAAACTCCTGGGCATGTGTTGGAGGAATGTTAATGCTACCCCCTGCCTCATCTCACTCTTTTCTAGGGCAGCCACCTGGGCTCTGGGCACCACCCACTGCCAGCCTCCCTGAGCTAGTGGCCAGGGAAGTCTGGGGAGCTGCTTTGGTTTTCAGCCGCTTTCTTCACTAGGTAATTGTCACATCACATCTCAGAGCTGGAAGGAGTGTCTGAGACCTTTTTGGCCCAATACTCTCCTTTGACATTCAGGGAAACTGAGGCCCAGAGAAGGACAGTGATCTGTTGAGAAACACACTGTGGATGTGGATGTCTTGGTCTGCTCATGCACCATAACAAAATCCACAGATTGAGTGATTTCAATAACTGGCATTTATCTCTCACAGTCCTGGAGTCCAGGAAGTCCAGGATTAAGGTCCCGGCTGATTTGATTCCTGGTGAGGGTTTTCTGTCCACTTGCAGATGGCTGCTTTCTCTGTATGTGCTCACACGGCCTTTCCTCAGGGAATACTCCTGGAGAGGGGGTGAGCTCTCTGGGTCTTTCCTTAAAGGGACATGGATTCATCATGAGAACCCCACCCTCATGACTTCATCCAAACCTAATTACCACCTAAAGGTCCCATCTCCAAATACCATCACCCTGGGGGCTAGGGCTTTAGTACATGAATTTGGAGGGACACAAAGTTTCAGTCTATAACAATGAGTCCAGCACTTTTTCTGCAGCACAGTACTGCTTCTCTAATGCAAGTCAGAAGGGCAGTTTAGAGGCAGGAACCTTAACACAGTGACCTTGGCCAAGTCACTTCCCCTCTTGGGCCTCAGTTGCCTATTCTCATAAGTGTGGGGTTGGAGTTAATGATCTGTGATTCTCTGCTTTGTTTATGGAAATGACATTTAACCTTTTAATGACTTAAAGGTAGGTCAGAGTGAGACTCTCAAACCAAATCCTATGATCCCACTAATTTTTCCTGTGTCTACCCAGAAGCAATAGCTGATCTCAGGAGCCAACCAGGGACTTGGTCATGAAGATTCCTCCATTACAGCGTTCAAGTGCCGTGACACTTTTCACACTGCATAATTATCATTTGTCATCTGCCTCCTCAGTGGAACATAGGCTTCTCTGGCAAGAAATGGGTCTTGCTTTCCTTTGGCTCCCTGGTGTCTCCTATAGAGCTTGACACACAGCAAGTACTCAGGTAGCCTTTATGAGATGCATTAATAAACCCCACTTTACAAGATTCAGTCCTTGGAGTCCAAGGGAGTTGTCTAAAAGAAAATCTTCAAGCCCAAGCTGTAAGTGCCTGTTACCCACTGTATTTACTAGCTTGTCAGTTCCTTCTACTAAGAGGCAATCCATGGGCTGCTCACCAGCCTGAGAATCAGAAGACCCTCCAATGAGCCTATTCCTGGGGAAGCCATTTCTTCTCTCTGGCATTAGCTCTAATGAGAGGTTTGGGCATGATGGTCCCTTTTATCTTTAATTGCCCATAATCCCAAGATATCCAATCAGCAGTCAACAGATAGCAAGCATAGTCACTAAGGTTAGAATGGGAAGGTAGAATATTTTATTGTTTTAAAGGGTTTTTTTTTTTTAATTTATTTATTCATGAGAGACACACAGAGAGAGGCAGAGACACAGGCAGAGGGAGAAGCAGGCTCCATGCAGGGAGCCTGATGTGGGACTCCATCCCGGGACTCCAGGACCACATCCTGGGCCAAAGGCAGGTGCTAAACCTCTGAGCCACCCAGGGATCCCCTGTTTTAAAGTTTAATTACAGCTGAATCTTTGGAACAAGAGCAGTAACATGGTGGGACTCACCCAGAGGGGCTCAATCAATTGTCCAGCTAAGTTGGGAGGAGCAGGCAAAGACCACAGGTCAAGTTCAAGTTGATGAACGAAGGCAGGTTGGAGCAAGCATGTGTGTCCTAGAGGTCAGGATCAGTGACTAGGTGGACAAGGTTGATCTAGAGCAGATGCTGTCTGCTTCCTACTCACGAACCCTCCTAGGAGGAATGGGGAGCATCAAAGCCAACAGCTGAACCTTACTCTTGATGACACTAAGACAACTTCATTATCATTTACTCTTGGAGATGATCTTAGTAATTATCAACCCACTGACTTTATCTGAATTAAATCACAAGTTTTAAGCTAGTTTTATGATTGCATAATTCTGGAGAAAGCCCAAACTCTTCAGTACAGCATTTAAGGCTCTCCACTCTCCCTTTCTCCTGAGATGCTCTGAGCTCCTCTCAGTTCATTAGAGGTACCATACTGTCTCATGCCCTATACGTGTGCTCCCTCCCTTCTCTCATATTTTCCTCGCTAATTTTCTCTTATGGCTCAAAACTCAGTTCAGGCTTCACTTCCTCCAGGAAGCCTTCTTTGAGTTCTCCTTCCTTAAATCTAGATCAAGGATCCTATTACAGGTTCCCACTGCTCACAGTTTTCTCTTTTATAATACTCACTAAAATATTTCTTTATTTCATTGCTTTCCACTAGGAACACTCAAGGGTGGGGGCTCTTTACTGCTTATCTTCAAGGCCAAGCACAGCACAATAATCAATGAATATTTTTTAAGTGAACAAATGGATGACAAATAAAAAAGTGGAATATAGCTTTCAAGGTCCAACTATAGTATTTCTATCAGCACAGGACAAAAATGGTTGGGCTTTAGGTCCTTGAGAACCTCATACACTCCATTAATGAATAATGAGAAATGTTTGCAATTAGCATACTCTTTGCTGGGTGGGAAATGCTGTGGGTGGCAAATATACACACTTTCAGTGTTTTATGTACTCAGCATTACCTATGCTTACATGATTTAGCAAATACTGTGCATGTACTATGTGGTGGATACTTTAGGAAATACTAGAATTCAGCTAGCCATAGGGTCTCCACCAGGCCCTTTTGCATGGTAATGGAGAGTGGAGGAAGACCTTTTGCAGTTTCTTAGTGAATCTGTGTGCTCCAACATGCTGGTGTTTCCTTTGGGGAACTCTAATAGGAAATGCATTTTTTGTGAGTTTGGTTGAGCAGGGAGGATGCCAGAGGCTCAAAGGTGGGAGGGTAGGGTAGGGCAAGGAAGATGTTGAGGGTGAAATTGCATAATATACAGAGGATAAACTCTATGAACTCCCTTGAGGAATATTCTGGTGGGGAAGACAGTCGTTCAAGTGCTGGTAGTACTACCCCTCTGGCATTTCACCTCTCCCTGGAGGTGCTCCCACTTTGATCCTTCTTCTGCCTCTATCTGTGAAAGAATCTCACTCAACATAAATACAAAACGCTCTAGGGCTGAGCTAAGAGGAGCTCTCCAGAGAAAGGTGGGATGGGAGGGGCAATGCATCTTTGCTGCCCTGAGTTTGCCTCCCTGCTGGGGGTTCATGCTGATACCTGCTCTCCTTCCTGCTTGTTGTTAGGGAGACCTATTCCTCCCTGCCTCTTACTCAGCTGTGAGAAAAATCAGAGCCACCTTTTGGGTTTTCTCGGCATCACAGACATAGGCTTAGTTTTCAGAAAGATCTTTACCAAAAAGTATGGGAAATTGACAGAGACAATACTTTTACCATCCCTAAAAAAAACCTCACAAAGCAAAGCAGTAATACAGCCAAGACAGAGACCTCAACACTCCTGTCCATCATAGCTGGCCAACCAGAAAATGCTTCACGCTTCTCTAAAGGAATATGCCAAGTACCCCTTCGTCTAAGCTGTGGGTGTTCCCATCTCTAGTCCTGTCCTTTCAAGGGGAGACCCAGAGTCTGTGCTTTTGTGGTTTCACACACACTAACCAATGCAGCATGAGAAAGTACCACAGAGAGGAGACTGGACATGGAGCCCGGTTGTATTTTATTTTTTTATTTTATTTTATTTTATTTTATTTTATTTTATTTTATTTTATTTTATTTTATTTTATTTTATTATTTTATTTTATTTTATTTTATTTTATTATTTTATTTTTTTTCCGATTGTATTTTATAAGATTGCTTCACATATATGTGTCCCATTCCACATGTTCTTCTTACAGTGTGACATCGACACTCATTCAGCAAGAAGTAAGATTTATATTCCCTCTTCTTGAACTTGGTGGACCTTTGTAACTTCCTTGATTAGCAGAACATTGTGGTAGGGCATTGCGTGACTTCTGAGCCTAGGTCACAAAAAGTGATAGGGTTTTCACCTGCTGTCAATTTGCACATTGGGGGTCCTAAGCAGACACGTGAGAAGTCTGGATACCCTAAAGCTGCCATGTTGGAGAGACAACATAGAGAAGCCACATAGAGACAGAAAAAGATGCTCACAGAGCCCCAGCTGCTGGCTATCTGAGTCTTCCCAGTATCAACCGCCAGTGAATGAACCTTCAGATGATTCTAATTTCCAGTTCTGGAGGCTTCCAACTGATGGCCCACACATCAAAGTTCAGAGAAAAGACTTTCCTGTTGTGTCCTATTGAATTCTTGACCCCCAATCTGTAAGCATAATAAGTGGTTGTTTTAAGCCCATTAAGAATTGGGGCAATTTTTTATGAAGTATTAGATTAATCAGAGCAAATTTGGAGAGCATTTTTCACAGCTTCAGTGCTGAGCTGCTTGTCGAGTTCCATCACCGTCTACTTTCCATCTTGCTGTTGACCCTTGGTACCTTTCACTTCTTGATTCCTCCCCATTTAAGGCTTCATCTTGCCCCTTTGTTTGGATGTTGCTTTTTTGGCCACCATCTTTATATTCCTCACTGGTGATGAAATTTCTGCATCTGCTGGCTTTCCTCCTCTGCTCTCTCTTTCTACCATCTTAGTTCAAGGTCCTCCATCATGGCACAGACTTTTCATGTGAGGCCCTGGAGAAGGGCCTGGATACCAGGCATTGGACAGTTTGGAAGGAAATGTTCTCTTTGGTTGTCTTAGCTCAGGCTTGCATTAACAGAATATAACAGAATACCATAGAATGGGTGGCTTAAACATTTGTTTCTCACAATTCTGGAGGCTGGGAAGTCCAAGATCAAGGCATCAGCTAATTCAGTTCCTGGTGAGAGCTCTCTTTTTGGCCTGCAGCCAGCTGCCTTCTTGCTGTGATCTTAACATGACAAAGAATAAGCAAGCTCTGCTCTCTTCTTATAAGACTACTGATCCCATTTTGTAAGCTCCACATTCGGGACTCTAATACCTCCTAAAGGCCACACCTCCAAATACCATCATGTTAGGGCTTCAACATACAAATTGTGGGAGAATACACACATTCAGTCTATAATACTCATAAACCTCACCTTCTCAGGCAATACTCACCAAAACTTAAACTGTCCAGACACAACCCCACAACCTTCTTATTCTTCAGGGATAGAGAAAAGAGATTGGAGGTGCAGATGACAAGATCTTTCTGTTTCCCAATGAAGACCACCATAAGTAAAACACTGGGAGCAAATGCAAAGAGACCCCAGGGACCAAAATATCCAAAGATGTTAAGTGTCCCAATCAAATATCCATTGCTAAGAAGTTCTCCCAGGGAGTCAAGTAAGGGCCTGTCCCAGATCCTCCTTTTCCGGAAGTGATGGACTTGACACATGAGGAGCCAAGAAAAGTTTAGAGTAGGGAATGTCTCTGGGACCTGAATCCACTTTGAGAATGAGCTAGATGCTTTGGAAAAGTGATGGATGAGCCTGAGTCACCTAGTTGGAAAGAATCCAGAGGTAGGAATCAGACAAGATGAAGTCCTTGCTCTCCCCTTGCTTTCTCCGTGTGACTGCAGACAAGTCACTTTACCTCCTTGAAACTTCCTTTCCTTTCTGTGAGTGGGAGTAACTCCAGACTGTTTGTCTCTTCCTGGGCTGTTCTGGGGATCCGATGACATAATGCACAGGAAGATGCTTTAATTGTACACTTACAACATGCCATACTGTGTGCGGGGCACTCTACCCATATTATGTCACTTACTCCTCATAATAATCTTACAAAATAGGACTCATCACCCCATGTTATAGCTAAGGAAGCAGGACAGAGAGGCCCTACGACTCACCCAAGGTCACTCAGGTAGTAAGAGGTGGACCTGATATTCCAGTTCAAATGTACCTGGTGCTGGGTGCTGAAGACAATGTTCTTTCTGTTAGAGCACGGTTACAGCTATTGTTGTTGTTGATTGTATGCCTCTTCTATGATCCATAGTCTTAGTGCAGGACACATAGTGGTGCTTGGGCATCACGAAAGGGTACCCGATTGTTGTCAATTTTCTTCACTTTCAACCCCATGAGTCACATCCCAAATGAATTAACCAGATTTCTGCAGGGCTGTCTTTCAAGGAGGTCTCAATTCCTAATATCAAGGTCCTGAGGAACACGGGGCCAGAAATGATGCCCCCAATGATGCTGATGAGAAGACTATTTCTAGGCTCTGCTGATGGCATTAGTGAGGTGAGACAGCATCCTCTAACATCCACCCTGGGAATGGCTGATGTGAGGCTCAGTCCCTGTAACTGAGGGGGCAAAAAAAAAGGAGTCTATAATGCAAGCCTGAACAACCTTTCCAGATTGGATTGAGCATAATTCCAGCACATTCCCCCATCCAAAATGCTCCATAATTGCCTTTTCTGCTCAAAGAACAAAGTCCCTAAATGGGCAGCCTAGCATCACTGGCAAAATAAGTAGCTAGGCATGCATGCCACACTTTGCTTTCCAATAAATTAGCCTGGAATGTGTGGATTCCGACCACAGAGCATCAACATAAGGGGAAATGGAAATGCAGGTGCAAGACTTTCATCAAGGATAGGTCTCCTGCTGGGGGGAGGCTAGAGGGAGGGAGCTCTGGCTCCCTAGCAATCCAAACCAGGTCAGGGCAATGTCACTCAAAGACCTTGGCCCATCTTTGGAAGCAGGTTGGAGGGAGGGGCATAGGGATTCCATGTCTCTCAGCTGGAGTGAAACTCAGAAAGTACAAAGCAGATCCTTGATTTGTGTTGGGAAATATATCTCCAGGAACTATTTGATTTGAAGAATCCCTACTGGGATCCTTTCTTGAGCACAGCATGGTGGAGTAGAAAAGCAGGACTTGGGAGAGCTTTGCAACTGTTATTTAGGAGCCTGCCACTGGGGCAAGTTCCCAGCTGTGTGTGTGTGTGTGTGTGTGTGTGTGTGTGTGTGTGTATACATGTGCAGAAGTGAGCAGGAAGCAAGCATTGTCAAAAACAAGAGGCTTATGGGAAGGTACCACATCATTGATTGCACTGCAAACAGCTAAAAAAAAATACAACAGAAAGCCAGTTGGCCTTTTTGAAGCCCAGTGGCAATCTTATTAAAATCTTCCCTTCCCTTCCCCCAAGACTTGGTTTTTACATCTTAACTTTGCAGCTTACTTACTCCTGTGACCTAGTTATGTTACATACTTACCCTGCACCTCAGTTTTTTCACCTGTAAAATGGGATTATTCTATGCTCATCAGGGCAAAGGGAAGGAATCAAATGACAAGACGTGTGTGAAAAGCACTTGCGAACTTTAAATACACTTTAAGATATGCTTTTGAGATGGGTAGAGGGTGAACATAAATGGTAGACAAAAAAAGCAAATTTCAAAGCAGTGTGTTTCCTCTTCATGGGAATGAGGTCTGGAGGGACTCTAATCCTCAGAGATTGTGCCTCAGGGCTCTGAGAAGATTAGTTCCACAGCCTCTGAAATGAATCGGAAATTGAAAAGAGAAAGCTAAAGTGATTGTGTATGTTTATTTGAGTTGGGGACCTGGGAAGAGATCTCTGTGTTATCCCAGGTGGAGGTTAGTGGGGGAAGTCCAGAGGATAGTCATACCATCGGGAGTGTGGAGACCCCAGACAATAGTCTGAGCCCCAGGAGAAATGGGACCAGAAAGAATACTCATGGAAAGAAATCTGCCCGCCTCCCCAGGCTGACCCTCTCCACGTCTCTTGAAGCTAGAACCAAACCAGACGGGATGGTATAGGGGCTGAGCCAGCTCATATACTTTCTGCTCGGAGCACCCATTTTTCAGAGAACTGTAGCAGAGCTGAGTGTGTGGTGGAATGAGGGTGTTGGGGGTGACCATAACAAGTTACGTGGTATTGAGGTGGCGGGCAGCTGGTGTTAGGGCAGAAGGGCTGTTTCCAGTTGCAGGAGAGCCCCCCCCTTTTCTCTCTTCACGTTCCTTGGAACCTCACATTTTATTCAGGTAGGGGCCTGGGGGCTGTCTCCATCAGCAGTGCTCTTGAGCTCTGCTCATGGGCAGTGGTAGGATGGGAGGGGGGCTCAGGATCAGTGTGGGGACTGGTTCTGAACCTCCAATGGCAGAGCTAACAAGCACTACCTGTGAACAAATCTGGAGAGAAAGGACAGTATGCCCCTAGATGCCAGACTGCTGATTTGTAATGCAGTCTATAGGGAGTGTGGTACACTTGGACCGAAATGCAGAGGAATAAGTTTCTACACTAGGAAAAAAGGAATGTGGATTTTGGCAGAGCCCTCCCTCAGCATAGTGGTAGATACAGAAGGTGTGAGTGTAAGATTATATGGACCTGTGTGTGGAGTCACAAAGCAGGATTCCAGGAAACAGGTTTAATCCCCAGTTGGCTCCCATGGGGCCTTGAGTCAATCTTTTAACTGATAGAGGAGGAGTCTTTCAATGCTTAAGCACCTTCTCTATGCTGAATAAATTGCTGAACACTTTTGTACAAAGATCATCCTACTTTGAACCATAGCCTGAGAGGTATGAAGAATTATCTTTATTTTAAAAATGAAGAAACTGAAGCCCTGACAGGTTGGGACTCTCGTAGATTCTGCCCTCAATTACATCTCTACTGGGCCTAAGAATCTATATTTAAGAATCTAAGAAATCTGAATTTTTCAAATATTCCTTAGACAATTCTGAGCCCAAGTTGTAATTACTTATTCATTCAATCATCTATTCAAAAGATATTACTGAATGCCTATCATGTTCTAGATACTACTGAGATTGTAGGTACACAACAGGGAACAAAATAGTCCCCATGGAGTTTATGTTCTACTGAGGAGGGAAATTATTTAATGAAGAAAGAAATACATACATAGTATGCCAGATGATGATAAATGCTATTTTGAAAAATAGGTTAAGGGGACAGAGTGGTGTGACGGGGATGTTTGCTCTTTTAACAGGTTGGTCAGGTAAGGCCCCACTGATAGGGTAACATTTGAATAGGGATGAGGGAAACAAGAAAGTGAGCCATGTGGCTCTCTGATGGAAGTATCTTCCAGTAGAGGAAACAGCACACCAAAAGGCCCTGAGGCAGGATTGTGCCAGTATGTTCAAAGAGAAGCAAGTTGGCCTGTGTTCCTGCAACAAAGAGAAGGAGAAGGAGACTAGCAGGAGATGAGGTCAATGAGGCAACAGGCAGACCATGTGGGGCTTTTCAGGCCTTTGTAAAGAGTTCAACTTTCACCATGAATGAGATGGGGAATCATTAAAAGATTATAGCAGCTAAGTGCCACAGTATGTCTTGTATTTTTGGTTGCTATATAAAGAGTGGATTAAAGGGGGTGCAAGAAAAGAAGCAGGGAGACCTGTTAGGAGGCTCTGAAATAATCTACAGGGAGATAATGGTGGCAGGAATCCTGGTGGAAGGAGTGGGGGTAGTGAGAAGCAGACAGATTCTGGAAATATTTTTGAGGGTAGATCTAATAGACGTAATGTGGATTATGAAAAAGAAAAGCAATGAGAGATGGGTCCAAAGTTTTGGTCTGAGTAACTGAAAGCCTTAAGTAGCAATTTACTGAGATGGAGAAGAGTGAAAGATAAGCAGTTTTGGTCCAAATAAGAATTTGGTTATGGACATACTGAGTTTAGCATGTCTATTAGACATCCAAATGAAGATATTGAATAGGCAGTTAGATTCTTTGAATCTGGAGATCTGGTGATGTCTGGGCTGAAGATATAGATTTGGGAACTGTTAGTATATGGGTGGTGTGTAAAGCCATGAGACTGGATGAGATACTCTAAGGATTAAGAAAAGATGGATGTGCCTTAGGACATTCCAGTGCTTAGAAGTTGGAGAGATGAGGAAAATCAAGTATAAGATTGAGAAGGAATAACCAGTGAGTAAAAGGAGAGTCAAGAGAGAGTAGTGTTTCAAAATCCAAGCAAAGAAGATGTTTCAAAAGCATTTGATGTAAGTAATCAACTATGTCAAATGCTTTTGACAGTCAATGTTGAGACATAAATCTTGGCTGTAGTGTTTAAAAGCATAGAGGTCAAAAAACTGTTTCATGAAATGATGGGGGTTGAGTTCTCAAAGTCTGATTCTGTGCAGTTATAGTGCATGTAAATTTTTTAATCAAAAACATTTATGGAGGTTCTGCATCTGATAGTGAAGGAATAGCTCTTATTGGACCACCTGTCCCACAGATGACATCTATTGACTCTGGACAAAATATTAAAAAAAAAAAAACTTGGGACGCTCTCGAGTGGCTCAGAGGTTGAGCGCCTGCCTTTGGCTGAGGGCGTGATCCCGGATTCCTGGGTTCGAGTCCCACATCGGGCTTCCTGCATGGAGCCTGCTTCTCCCTCTGCCTGTGTCTCTGCCTCTCTCTCTCTGTCTCTCATGAATAAATAAATAAAATAAATAAAAAAAAACAACTTGAAGGCACTAGAGAGCAACTGAAAACGGGGAGAACTTGAAGAGGGTCTGAATTCAGAAGAAAAGAATGAAACTAGCTGAATTTCACATTTTTATGATTTTTTGCTTAGTGGCAGGACCCGGTTTGCTGTGCTACATGAGGAAACTAAATCTCATATAGAAAATCCTTAGTCTTACTGGCTTGAAAAATCAGAAGACAGAATTCTGGATGAGCACAGCAGCTAGAAAACAGAAGGAGGGAGATACCAGGAAGGAGAGAGCCATAGAGGGGGAGCCCTAAATTTGGTGTATATATTTTTCTCAATTTGTTGGCTGAGCAACCCCGAACTACACATATGCAGAGCAGATCCAAGCAACTCAACTAAGGGAAAAAAATAACTGAACTGAGATTTCAGCTGCTACCCATCACTAGGGAGACAAAGGTTGAGTTCATCCAAGTTAACTGCTTTCTGAAAAAAAAAGAAAAGGTAATATTTAAATGATCATAACAGGATTCAGAATCTCCATAATATATCAACCACAATGCTTAAGATATAGTTCAAAATTACTAGATATTTTGAGAAACAGAAAAATGTGAACCTAGAAAAAAGGCAATAAATGGAAACTGAGCTTGAAATGACCCAGATGTTAAAATTAACAGATGCATTTTAAAGCAGCTATCATAATGTATATAATGTATATACGTATATATATAATGTATATAATGTATTTTAAAGCAGCTATCATAACTTTGCTCAAGGACATAAAGGAAAATACACTTCTAATGATTAAAAAAGATAAAAGAAAAACATCTCAGTAGAGACACAAAGGAGAACCAAATGGAAATTCTAGAACTGAAAAAAATACAACATAAATGATATCTTTTACTGATTTCAATAACAGATCAGAAATTATAAAAGCATTATAAAATTAAAAGAGATTAATATAAATTATTTAATCTAAAAAATAGAGAGGAAAAAACTAGAAAGAAAAATGAACAGATTCAGTGACCTGTAGGACAATGTTGAAAATTCTAACATAGGTGTAATTGGAGTCCCAGAAAGAGATAATAGAAAATAGGACAGAAAAAATAAAAGTGAAGAAATAATCAAAATTTTCCTAAATTTACTAAAGATACACATTTGCAGAGTCAATAAGTTCAGATAGTTCCAAGCAAATAAACATAATGGAAATGACACCTAAATACATCACAGTAAAATTCCAAACAAAACATTTTCTGAATGCCTTTTATGTGCCAGTCACAATTGCACACAGTATAAATAAAAGAATGAAGCAAATTGATAGTCTCTTCCCTCACAGACCTACATTTTATTGGGGGATTCAGAAAATAAATTAATGAATATAAAATACAACCAGTGTAATATAAGCAGTATAAAGAAAATAAAATATGGTAAAATGTAAAATAAAAACACAGAAAAAAAAAAAAACACAGTTAGGTGAGGGACTAGTTACTGAGTGCTCCTTTGAACCACATTTTTTTTTTCATCAATTCTGTAAGTCAGTCCAAAACTGTGTATCTCAAGCTGCTCTTCAATGAGCATGTGGGAATAACTTACATTTATTGAGAACTTATTCTGTGCTGAGCACTGTTGTAGGTGTTCTATACATATTAACTCACTTAATATTTATAATAACTCTTGGAAGCAGGTACTATTACTGCCCTTACTTTAAAAGCAAGGAAAATGAAAAAAAGAGGTGAAATTAAGTTATTGTTAAAGTTTACACAGCTCCAGAGTCCATGATGTGGATCATTACAATACATTGCCTCTATGAATAAAATTCTTAGCTGGCTTCACTGAATAATTCATCATCATTGCAATCTTAGGCAGCAATTATTGGGCATTGATCATGGCCCTGGCACTCTCCTATATGTTTTACCTAAATTATTTTCAATCCTCACAATCATCTCAGAGAAGAGGTTTGAGGATCTCTTTTTATTAATGAAGAAATTAAGGATTAGAAAGGCCAAGTAATTTATTAGGGGTCCCACAATCTTTAAGAGAAGTTGGCATTCAAATCTGGATTTGTTATGTTCCAAAGGGTGGAAAGTTTTTCCCTATTTGGATCAACCTAGCTGGAAAATACTTTTACAAAGTAAAGGCTTTAAAAAATGGTTGCAATGACCCCTTGTGAATTTCCCTTATATACTAAGTTTCACTAACTTCTCATTGCCATCCTCTTATGTCCAATTTCACGGTGGCTTTGACCTGACCACATTCACCCTGCACTGTCCCTTCTCTCTACCTCACTCTCCAGACAAACAGGAATACTTGGGAATTCTCCAATCTATTTGATTCTAATCTTCTGTAATTTGTCCACTTTCTTTTCTCTTCCAGATCCCCAGTCCTTCTACATACAATTCTGCAATCTGACAGCATCACACTATTCGTCTAGGTTTAGTTAAAAAAAAAAATCATTTCTCCACGAAGACTGTTTATATTCTTTCAACCTCTGACTCCTCTGACCCTCACTTCCCAGGACTTATTTCCAATCTTGGAACGCATATGACTTAGTCAATCTAGACGCCGTCACTCTAAGCAAGTCATTGGCCCTCTCTGGGCCTCAGTGCCAGAATATGAAAGAACCCAGAGATCATTCCATGTTATTTTCTCATAATATAAGATGAGAATACATTAAGGTTCCATAGGGTGCTGAGCAATACCAGTTCAGCAGCCAAATGGGTAGAGCCCTGTATAGCAGGATTTCTATTACCCCTACTCCACAGGGAATGCTGATGCCCCCCACAGTGGGCATAAGGTAAGACTGGATAGCACTCTTGCCTACTGAGCATAGCATAGATGATTTGGAGCCAGTCAGTCTAGGATTCAAGTGGCACTTACAGCCATGTGACCTTTAGGCAAGTCACTTATCTCAGTGCCTCAGCTTCTTCCTCCCTTTCTTATATTTCAATCACAATGTCTTCATTAGAGATTATTGCAGTCATATCATGAGCACAACACATAAAGATGTGCTGTGCATGTTTCTTCCCTTTGCCCTCTTTGTTGGCTAAATGTTGTGATCACTAGCTTTGGCTAAAAGGCTTAGGTGATAACATTAAGGGAAACCCCATTCCCTATGTTACTTAGTGAATTCCTAGGCAGAGAGCATCTGGCCTCTGAACCCCACAGGCTGCCTCAGCTGGCTTTGAGGCTGGCAGCTGCACGGTCCTGCCATGAATGATGAGTTTGTCTGCTGGTCCAGGAAAGTGCCTGGGACTGGCCTCCACCTTACTCTCCTCCCTTCTGGCTCCATTCCAGCTGGTTCATGCTCTTTTTTCTCAACACTGACTGGTTCCCCAAGCATGTGGATAGAGCCCCCTCAAGAGGCAGGGCAGTTGAATTGACAAAATGCAATGCAAATTGAATTATGGAGCAGGCTATTTATTGGTAGGGGATGATTTTAAATGACCAATTATTGAAAATGAACTGGCAGGAGGACAACTAGTCTTAGAAAAATGCCAGGTCTTGGGGATTCTTCATATTAGTGGATGTTTCTACTTCTCTGAGTCTGTGCAACAACTTCATTTCCTGAGCCTTAGTTTTGTCCACCTGAGGAATGGCACTGATCTTCTTTGGATCTAGGATGGAAGAACAAAAGAGGAAGGAAGTTGGAAGGGCAGCCTACAGAATGGACGTGGTATTTAGAAACACAAACCTTGCATATAACTTTGGGGAATTATCTAACCTCTCTGGGTCTCATTTTCCTATTTCCAGCATTTATAGCATGACTAAACTGATCACCAATAACTGGGAAAGATACTTTGTAACCATAAAAAATCTCCACAGATACTAGCATTTGATGGTTTTTAGGAGCATTAGATGAGACAATGTATGCAAAACATGGAGTTAGTGACTGGACCTAGAGCAAAGGACCCAAAACCAGGTTGTCTTCAGTAGTGGTGATGGTTGTTTGAGGAGGCAGCAGGGTAGGAGCTCTGACCAGCCACACTTTGTAGTGAGCAGACCTGCCTCCAAATCCTGGCTCTGTCACTTGTTTGCTATGTCAGAGACCGATCAAGTTATGTACTCTTCTCAAGTCTGTTTTCTCATCTGTAAAATGGGGATAATGATAATTTATACCACCTCAGTGTTTGTGATGATTAGATAAGTCCAGTAAGCAGAGCACTGAATACAGTGCCTGGGGGCACACACAATACCTATTTCTCTTCCTTTGTCAGCATTCAGGAAGCCATTTGGTTCTAGCACGTTATCCACAACCCATCTCCCATATACTTAGATTCCAGAGGGCTCTAGCATCCAGTACCTGATCAGGAGGTCAGAATTCCTGTGTATGTTCAAACACGGTCTGGAGGCTCCTGTTACATATTCTAAACCTCACACCCTTGCACCTTGTGCTGCTCCTTTAAGGCATCTTGTGAAATGTAGGCAATCAGATTTGCTTGATTTTTCTTCCCAGGAATACTGTGAGGATCA
Organism: Canis lupus familiaris; assembly: GCF_011100685.1. NCBI lineage: Eukaryota > Metazoa > Chordata > Mammalia > Carnivora > Canidae > Canis > Canis lupus. The sequence continues at coordinate 39,706,363 of NC_049230.1, read as the reverse complement.
TCAAGGTGATCTATCTCAAGCAGCTTTTAGATGATCAACTGTGGCACACAGATCAGTTACGGCTGATACAACCTTTGCCGTGGTGAATAGAGGGTGTTGGTGGTGAGAAAGTGAGTAGGGAAAGGGATGATATGGCTTGTAACCTGAAGACAGGGCTAAAGACAACAGACCAAGTTCAACCGACTCCACGTACATATCTCCAATTGTTCTCAATACTTGACTTTGGTGCTCGACCCATAGTAGGCATTGACTATCTTGCACAGAGTAGGCCCACGGTAGGACTTTGTTAAGAACTGGTCATGCTGACTATCATCACATACATGATGATAGTGATAATGCTATAAACACTAATTAGGTACCTACTATGTAAATTCCATCTTCGAGGTAGAAGACACCTTCATCTTACATGGGAGAAAAATAACAGGCTCAGGGAGGTTAAGTGGCATGCCCACAATCACACAGCTGGCCAGAACAGAGACTTCTCTGTGTCCAGACGCTTCTGTATTCAGAATTCACATTCTTGCCTCCATGTTCTGCATCAAGCTCTCAGTTTTAAATTCCTAGAGTGGCAGGCATCCTACACTGGAAGGTAGTCATCAGTTTTTCAAAGGCTGGTCCTTCTGCAGCCTTGGACATCGTAGTCACAGACTGTGAGGCTGTTCCCTTGATCCGTCATCCAGGGAACAAACACTTGCCCCCTCCCTTCCTCAACACAGTCCCTGCTCTGTGGGAGGCCTGACTACGGGTCTGCATTGAAGAAGGGTTTTTCATGAATGCTTCCTAATTGCTACTGTTCTGCATTTTGCCAGCCCTGGGTATCTCTGTGGCCTCTGCTAGGTCCAGCCTTCCCTTGCAAATAGGTGATGTGCCACTACTGTGGTTAACATGCTCCAAACCATGCCTTTTGTGCATGCTCTTGCTGCCGAGCACCCACACTGCACACTCACCCAGAATTGCTCCAGTGAAGAGAAACAGTGAAGATAGGACAGTGAAGGCACTTTTTATTTTAAAGAAGAGCTGGAATCACTGCTCACAGTTCTAGGTGGCAGGGTATGGGGCCTTGGAGAGGGAGACCGGTGGCTTTTCTCAGCAGGGGGCTTGTACCAACACTTAGTGGGTGACTGTACTTTTTTTTTGTCTATTAAGAACATGGTGAAGAATTGTTATCCCATCTTCAGCTGGCACCAGGGTTGTTCACAGAGGATTTATTAGTTCTGAAACCAAAGCTTTCCAGGTTTTGTTTTTGTTGTTATTGTTGTTCTTACTGTAAATGCCATGTCAGGCACTCTTTTTTTTTTTTTTTTTCCATTGAAACTGAGGGAAGCTGACTTGCTTGGGGCCACCTTCATCACACTCTCCCTGGGCTATGGCATGGTGTGTAGGACCCTGTTTGTGTCAATGGCTGCTACCTCTGAGTCCCACAGCTGGATCCCTATTCTTTCTTCAGTGCAGCCCATATTCAGGCCTCCTACAATACAGGGGCTCTTTGGGGAATGTTTGTGCCCTGAGTGAGGGATCAACAGGACAACCTCCAAGCCTCTGACTCTATTGTCCAAGACTTTCATCACTGCTTTCACCTTCTGCAGGTCCAGCACAGCCATAAGCCTCCTTCATCAGACTCTTTGCTCTTGGGTCCTCTTATCAAGGCAGATAGGGAAAGCTCTGACTCTAGAGTCAGACAGTTCCAACTCAACTCTGCCACTACTAGTACACGCCCCAGAGTGAGACACTGAAACTCTCAGTCCCTCCTCTGCTCCTCAGTGACCAAATGATTTTAGTGATGATAACACCAGGAAGTTCATTCTGAGGAAAAATATGAGATAATTCATGGGAAGAGTTGGCACATCTGATTTTCTGAGTCTCAGATTTCTTTAAAACAATTTTTTAAAGCTTGTATTTATTTATTCATGAGAGACAGAGAGAGAGAGAGAGAGGCAGAGACACAGGCAGAGGGAGAAGTAGACCCCATGCACGGAGCCTGATGTGGGACTCGATCCCGAGTCTCCAGGATCAAGCCCTGAGCTGAGGGCAGCGCTAAACCACTGAGCCACCCAGAGATCCCCTGAGTCTTGGATTTCTTTGTAGAAACCAGAACTGTACCCAGTCCCTAAAGTAGTGTAAGGATGAACTGAGGTGTGGTATATAAACTATTTGGTGGTGTTTATGACAAGTAAGAATTTGAGAAACATTTTGTAATGCATATTTTAATTGTCATGTGGTAGGTACTCAGTGACTCTTAGTTCTTTGCTGCGAGGCCCTGCATGAACCCTTCATTGTATATCCCTGGTGTTGACCACCTGGATTATTCTCTCATTGCTGGGGCAGATACCAGATACCAGCTCCATCTCTGGGATGCTCCCAGCACTCAAGCGGGAAAAACATTCTCAGTGGGTGGGTCTATTCCAATCCTAGTACCTTTTAGAATCCATTTTAACCTGGATCTGGTATCTGGGCCATACCAGTTCACACCCAAAACAAGATGCAAAGAGACATAAATGGAAAATGAGTACCTTCTTTCCAGGTGAATAAAGAATCAATGATGCAGAAATTTTATACCAAGTGTGATTCTTCCCAGAGACACTGGAGTGTGGCTTGGGTTGGAAGCCCCTCTGTCAGAATGCTGAGGGAAGATGTCACCAGACCCCTAAATGGGCTTCCTTGTGACAGGAGGCTACATCAGAAGCAGGATTTCAGAGACTCTCAATTTAAGTGATGGGGCCATGGCCATGGAAACTCAGCCCTATACCAGAAACTCATACAAAGAAAATAGGAGGGCTGTTGCTATGTGTTTGACCTATTGTGTGTCAAGCACTGGGCTGGATACCCTACAAACATTCTCATTCAGTCCCCAGTAACATGATTTTGATGATCTTTGTCTTACTGAGGATACAGAGGTTCAGAGGGGGATAAGTAACTTGTGCAGGTCTACCCAATTAGTAAGCTCCTGAGGCAAGGACTATGCCTTTTTCATCCCCTAGAGGTAAACACAATACTCAGTACACAAGAGGAACTTAGTGAGTGTTGAAGCAGATGAGGACAAATAATTTTTTAGCTTTATTTTCTACATGCCCCAGGCCCCCAGATTTCTTGTTGTTTCCCAGATTTACAACGTCTTTCTGGTCCACATTTTTGTGCCTGTAGTCCCTTCTGCCTAGAATATCTTTCCTATTTCTTCACCCAGCAAACTCCCATGCCTCCTTGAGCCTAGCTCAAATGTCACCTTTTCTGTTGTTGTTTTTTTTAAGATTTTATTTATTTATTCATAGACACACAAAGAGAGAGAGAAGCAGAGACACAGGCAGAGGGAGAAGCAGGCTCCACGCAGGGAGCCTGATGTGGGACTCGATCCCAGGTCTCCAGGATCACACCCCAGATTGCAGGCAGCGCCAAACTGCTGCGCCACCAGGGCTGTCCACCTTTTCTGTTTTTAAAGTCCCTTCTGTAGAGCTCACATCTCCCTAGCAGGGTTCCACAGCAATTTGTCCACTCCTGTGGGAGAGCATTTATCACATAGATTGCAATTACTTGATTGTGTATCTTTTCCTTTCATTAGACAGCTTATAGGTTTGGTCATGCTGGAATTGTGTTTGTGCCCAAGATGTCCATGTAAGAATGCATGTTTAGCCCCTATTTCCTAAGAGTAGAGTGTACTTTCCAGGTTGCTGATGTCAAGAAATGGATGCATAGGAAATTGTCATTGAATGACTGACAATTGCAGGCTTCATGGCAGAAACTCATCCCAATATCAATAGTACATTGACCTTTTGACTCATACTCTGCCCTTTTGTGACTTTGACCCAGTGGATCAATTTTTCCGTGTCTCAATGTCTAGACATCTGGAGACAGTCAGTTTTAGCCAGCATCAGGGCCCCACCCTACGCTGCATTCTTGGCCTAACAAATCCCATGTTTCTGTCAATGACTCAGAAAAATACAATGAGTTTTGCTCATCAAATTTGCAGATGACAAGACAGTGGCAGGGATGGTGATTATGTCAGATGACAGAATCAGGATCCAAAATGATCACAATAAGCTGGAACAAAGGGTCAGCTCATTTAGCAGAGATTAATACTAGGTCCAGAAACCAACTGCACAGGGATTGGAAGAGGGTGGTGTGACTTAGCAGAATCATGTGGGGCAAACGCTTGTTTACTTAAGAATGAGTTGACACAAGCCAGAGAGTGGTGTGGCCATTAGGAATGGAAGCTGAGGATCCCTGGGTGGCGCAGCGGTTTAGCGCCTGCCTTTGGCTCAGGGCGCGATCCTGGAGACCCGGGATCGAATCCCACATCGGGCACCCGGTGCATGGAGCCTGCTTCTCCCTCTGCCTGTGTCTCTGCCTCTGTCTCTCTCTCTCTCTCTGTATGACTATCATAAATAAAAAAAAAAAAAAAAAAAAGGAATGGAAGCTGAGTGTGCATTATTAAAAGTAGGGGTTCCAGAAGGAAGGAGGTAATGTCCCACTAGTCCGGTTGATCTGATAGCATTTGGGGTGTGATGCTCAGTTCTGGCCCCCATACTTTAAGTGAGGCAATGACAAAGTGGTCCATGTCCTGAGAAAAGTGACCTCATACAAAAGGCACTGAAGTCCAAGAAACCAGGAGAATGTTACCCTGTAGAATCTGGGCTGAAGATGGAACATGACCACCCTTTGCAAATATCCAATTTTGTCACATTGAAAAGTCATTTTGTAAGGCTAATGGAAGGAATTAATGTTAATTGGTAAAAGTGTCAGCCAGACATATTTCTGCTCTACGTAAGAATGTTCTAATAAGTCAGTGCTACTTACCAGGGGAATGAGCTACCCTATGATGCTGGGGCTCTCCTTTACTTGCACTGTTTGTCAGGAATGTTAAAGAAAGGAATACAATGTTGGAAGGATGTGTCAACTTCCAGGTGCCATCCACACTTGAGAGGCTAAAATTCCAAATTACATTTGTTTTCATGTTACTTTAATAATCTGAGTTTCCTCAGGTAATCCCATTCCGGAGAGGTAGGGGAGGACAATGGACAAGTGTTCATTAATAGAGATGCATACCATACTGTATCTGTCCTGCCAAAGGCAGATTATTGACCTTGAAAGAAGGTTGTGTCCCTCTGTTCTTTCTCTCTGTGCTCAGGGTAAGCTTCTTTCTGTAAGGATCCTTGTTTACATATGCACATAGATTCAGTCCTGAGGTGTATCCAACTAAATCTGAATCCTTGGACTATTGAGCTGGAGCCCCCTAGCTGTGACCTATACTCCTTTGAAAACTGGGTTGTTTGCATTGTTATCCATAAATTTCACTCATACTCCCAATGCCATGGTAAACCCCTGGAGGACAGGGCCATAACTCTGTTACATTAAGCTCTTCCCTCATAGCATAGTGGTTAGAAGATCAGGTTCTGAAGTCAAATATACTTGACTTAATTCCAAATCCCATTCTTAGCCTTTACTCGTTGTGAGTTGGGCAAGGTATGAACTTCTTAAGGCTCAGTTTCCTTGTCTATAAAATGGGGTTGATAACATTACCTACTTCATAGGTTGTTGTAAGGATTAAATAAGATGTCCAAATACAAAACTTAGCAAAAGGTAACCCACAATAAGCACTCAACATATATTAGCCATTGTTACTGTGCTATGAATACAAAATGGAACAGCTGGTCTTCTACTAGGTTTTTCCTGGCCTCTTCATCCATCCCTTCTCAATTCCTGTGCCCTTGCCTTTGGATTACACTGGGGACTGCTCTTTTCACCATCTCTGCTTAGTCCTAGGTGAGTCCTGCCATTCTAAGCTGTACCTGTTGTCCCTGCATCCCATCATTCCGTGCAGCACGTCCTTCTCATTTTCCTCCCACACAAAATCATTCCAATCGTAACTTCCAGATTTCTCTTATTTCAGAGGGAAAGCTGTTCTCTCGTATGCCTTGCATTTTAACGACTTTCATTGCTATTGCTCATTTTGATCTGTTTAATAACATGTTTTAAACTAATCCCTTGTAATAAAAGGATTTCATTACTAATGGAGACAGCTGCGTAATGCAGTGAGTTCATTAGTTTCACTTTTCTGAAGAGGCCTTCTGGAAGTCAAAAGTTTTGCAACTCTGCAAAGTTTTGGTGAGGAGAGTTGCTGGGGAAGCTGGGAAAGGGATTTCTATTGCAGGGAAAAATCAACAGGATGCAAAAAAGTAGAGTTTGTGTCTGCAAAGAATGGGTGGAAGGGCAGAAAAATCCCCATCTCATGGCTGGTTGAAGACTGTAAGGAAGAATGACAAAGTCTTCGTAAAGATAAGACATTGCATGGTGAGCAAGGGACTTCTATAGTGGCAAGAGATCCAGGCTCGTGGACCCCCACCTACTACTAACTGAGTGGCAGAGATGATCACACCACCCTCTCTTTCTTGGTGAATGTCTATTCCTGGTATCTACCATACTATAGGTAATTATCTAACAGACCAAAGGCACTTTGTCTTATTCATCTTTGTATCTAGCTGCACCTGGCACAAGGAAGATGTTTGCTCAACTGAAATGAATTATTTTTCTCCTCTATTTCCCCAAAGGAGCTTTCTCCCATATGTACACATCTTTGACAGCCATCTCTAAGTTGATAACTAAAACTTCTATCTCCACCCCAACCTCTAGAGATCTACCTGTGTCTCCAAGTACCCACTTTTCTTCTCCATGTGACTGCCTCACACTCGGCTTCTACCTTAAATGTCTAACACTGGATTCACTATCTTCTCCCATACCACCACCCTCACCCACCTCTACTCTTACCATTTACCACTTGTACTTTGCATGTATTCTGTATTCCAGTAAATGATACCACTAGCACCATTGCACACTCAGTTGAGAGTCCAGAATATATTGACATCTTTCTAACTTGACAGTGATCTAATCAATCACTAAGTTTTGCTCATTTTACTTATTCAGTAAAGCCTAGATCCACCCACCTGTCTCCAACAACTCTGCTACCACCTTCATCCAAGATATAGCCATCCCTCACCTGGAGTCTAAATTACATCCATCACCAGACCATGCTCTAACCAGGAACAAGAGTACTCTCTGATTATGCTACCCCTGCTCTATGCCTTTTAAACAATCACATTAGCATCCTTAACATGGTCCATGAGTCGCCCATCAGAACAGTTCTCTGGTCTCATTTAGTGCCATTGTCTGTGTAGCTCTCTGATTTCCTGCCACAACCCTTATTTTAGTTCCTCCAACACATTGGAATACTTCCATTAGGGCCTTCACCTTTGCATTTCCAATGAAGACCTCCAAGTGACTAATATGTAACAGACACAACAGACACTTGAATGCTAAGCATTCAGGCACTAACTGGAGAGTACCACATCTCTTTTCATGGACTTCATCATTTTTATCATTGTCCAATCTCTTCCTTATTGTTTTGGCAATAGACAGACCCTTTCCTCCTAGCAAGATTATATTGTGGTAATAAATAAGCCCTCAAATTTTGATGACTTAACATGACAAATGTTTATTTCTTGCCCATTCAGATTCCAGGCTATGGTGGTTGTTCCCCCTGTGGTGACTCAGCAATCTAGGCTTCTTCCATCTTGCAATGCCTCCATCTCGATTCATGGCCTCCATGAGCACTGTGGCAGAGGAACAGAGGTTAAGAAGAATCCACTCCCACTCTTAACTGCCCTCAAACAAATGGGACAACAAATCTCTTTTGTTTATAGCTCACCAGCCAAAACTAGTCACCTGAGTTCCAACTTAACTGCAACAGAGCCTGAGAAGTCTGCATGCACACATCAGATAAGACAGTGGATATGGTGAGATGTACTGATCTGTACTAGAAGGAGGTCATCCTAGTTCTGCTAGTGATTCTAGGCTCAAATGGAAATCCTATTATATGTGAAAAATTGCTGGGCAGGGTTTCAGCAAATATGTCAACAGAGCAAAGAAAACATGAAAAGACTATAAGACTAGTTCTTATGAATAAAGCTGGGTAGGAAATTAATGATAGCTCTCCCAGGACTAAGACACCTAGCCCATTAGTTAAATCTGTCTGCAGAAGAAGATCAAGGAAGAGGTTTAGAAAGAACATATCACAATTTCCCCTGACAAAAAGATTCTCATATGTTTTCATGCATGCAAATCAGTAGGCCTGACACACTTTCTTGAAAATCCTACAAGATTTGGTGAACTATTTATATAGTATAAATACATGATATACAGGAATAATATGATGAGTTTGGGGAAATGAGAGTTGAACACAATAACATTTGTGAGGAACTGTGGGGAGGTGACAATGATGAGTTAACCAAAATAAACATCATCAAGTAAATATAGAGGACCATCTCTGTGTTGGGCTTCATGTGGGGGATCGAGAATTTGGCACACCGAGGCCCAAGCCTGAGATTTGTTAATGCTACTCCTTGTGCCCAAATGCTATCCCCACACTTCTCTTTTCTTCCTCTTGTTAACTCCTCCCTTCCTTTAAAAACATAACTCAGTTGTTCTGTTTATGTAGTCATGTAGTTTGTAATTATGTATTGTTGTATACAAATCACACCTAAAATTATTTGCTTAAAAACTCAAGTGTCTATTATCTCACAGTTTCTGTGAAACCCAAGAATCCAAGAACAGCTCAATTAGGTGCCTCTGCCCCTAGCAAAGCTGCAAGGTGTCCACCACGGCTGTGGTCTCATCTGAAAGCTTAGTTAAGGAAGGCACTCCTGTGATTGTTAGCAGAATTCAGTTTCTCATGACTCTTAAATTCCTCACTCAGTGTTGAATGAGGGCTTCCCTTAGTTCTTTGCCACAAAGACATCTGTACAGGGCACATGGTAGCTGGCTTTCCTCACAGTGAGTGAGAAAGATTGTGAGAACATGCAAAGTAAAAGCCACAGTCTATTTGTAACTCACAGACTTTTTGAATCTCTGTAATCTCAGAAGTGACATCTATCTCTTTTGTCATATTTTATTCATTAGAAGGAAGTCACTAGGGGGCCAAACCACCACATTCAAGTGAAAGAGGATTACATAAGGGCATGAACACAGGAGACAGAGATCATCGAGAACCAACTTAGAGGCTCCGTACCACATGTTCCTTCCTCCAAAAATGTAGCAGTGGCCAGGTAGAGAAGGAAAAGACATCTCTAGCACATCTTTCCAACCTCTCCCCATAGGGACCTACATCCTGATCTGCTTAGAATCTGAGAGCTGGAAAGGAATTTAGAAGTCATCTTATTTACCATCCTTATTTTATAGATGAGGGAAAAGGCATAGAAGGGGCATGTGATCTTCCCAAAAGGACAGAGTCATTTGCAGAGTGGGTCCTAGAACTCAGGTCACCTGCTTTCTTCAAATTGGCTTCCTCCACCTACTCTGCTTCTGATCTCCTATAGCTTTATCAGGACTAGTCATTGCATAGAAAATATTCTCCCAAAGCTTACCTAGAAAGTTTGTAGTCAAGTATTTGATCCTGACCTACCTGAATTCGTACCTCCTTCAGTTTGCATGAGACCACAAGAGACCTGGTCCCACCTTTCTCTCAGTGGCCAGATCTCGTCCTCCCCCTGCATCAAGCAAAACATTTACAGTATCCCAGATACTTAGTTCTTAGCCTCTGCCCTTATCCCACCATCCAGGCCCTTTGATGAACTTGTCTGTTCTTGGGGCTTGGAGGAACACATCCCCATGCTTTGATCTTGAGTTGACCAGTTCCCCCATATCTAACTGTCTAATGGGCATTCTCACTGACATGTGATTGACATTTAAACTTAACCATGATAATAAAAACAACCCCAACTATCATTTAATGAACTAATATATGAGCCAGTTCCTACGCTAAGTGCTTTATTTATATTTCTTATTAATTCTCTCAAGAACACTGTACTGTAATACAGTTCACATTTTAGAGATGAGAAAACTAGGCTCAGAGAAGCAGAGTGACTAATTTGATATTCCATGACTAGAAGCAGATCTATGTCCTTCTGATTCCAAAATCTGATCTTTTAACCACTACATTCATGATCTTTTCCTTAAAACTGTTCCCTCTGGATTTTCCTATTTCTTTTCTGCTCTTCTTCAATTTATTCAGCATCAAAATCTTGGAGTTTAAAATATGCCACATCACGGAACATTTTAATGCTTTTGTATGTGCTGTTCTCTCTTTCTGAAAGGCCCTTCCCATAATCTTCAATATGATCAGTGCATCTCCTCTGTGTCACCCCACTGCTGAGGTCATCACTTCTTCCTTGGTATCACATGGCTGGGTACAGTGAACTTGAAGTTGTCCTCATTGACTATTTCTTTGACACAAGAGCCAAGGCACCTCAATCTAAAGTTGTGTCTGAGGATATATCTACAATAGCTACTATCACCTGAGCTATAATGACTTGTTTGCCTATGGGTGTCTCCTTCTGTACAATACACTTTATGGGAGTAGGGGCTGAATGCTTACATTTGTAGCTCCTATTCTGGCAGCAGACACTCAATGGTTAATGAGTCATCTTCAGTGCATCTCATTCCTTTAATCTTCACAGTTAATCAGTAGATAAGCCCTGCAGAATTCTCTTTGTTAGATTTCTTATATCTCTTCCTCATTTTCCATTTTCCCAGTCATCATCCCAAGTTTGTGTCTCCTGATCTCTCAACGTGGCCCATTGTGATCATCCCAAACTCATCTCCTACTTCACTTCTTGCTCCTCTGTCCAGTTCATCCTGATGATTTCTACTCTATTAACACTGTTTTGTACATGTTGCTTGCCTACTCAGTGACTCCCTGATGCCTACATAATGAAGCCCAAGCTCCTTTACCTAGCTTTCAATAACCTTCCCAATATGCCTCAGTGCATGCTCCAATCTCACTGCAGCATTATATAAATTACCTGTGCAAGCTAAAGCATGCTATTCACCGTGTCTTTAATGCTCCATTGAGTCCCACTTCCACACCATTGCTCATGTTGTTCCTCCTGTTTGGAAAGCCCTCCCTTCTTCCCTCCACACATCTGAACCCTACCATGTCTGCACATCTCAGCTTAATTCTCACCTCCTCTATGAGCCTTCTCTGACTATTGACCCATAGCAACTTTTCTCATTTGTTGTAGAGGGAAAAGCTTGAACTTTACTATCTAAGAGATATGGCTCAGAATTTCAACTATTGACTAGTTGTGTGGCCTTGGGCAAACTAAGCTCAGAAAAATGGGAGATAATAATACCTATGTCCTGGGATTGCAGAGAGGATAAAATGAGGGAATGTATGTGCTGACAAGGGGTTCCAGTTGGTGACCTAAGCTGTGCCAGTCTAGGATTCAGAAGAAATGAGGTACACCTGGAATGTCTGTGGAGTAGCCTCATCTTGCCATTCTTGATACCAAGAGAAGGGATCAAACATGGTATCTAAGATTCCAGGTAACCAGGCTTAACTGAGAAAATATCTTGGTGACAGGCCAAGCATAGCAGTGAAGGGTCTGGGAACATTGACCTTGCATTTGAATTCCAACTTTCCCATTTCCTAGCTGTGTAATCTTGGCTAATAAGTTCCTTTACCTCTCTGTGCCTGTCTTTACTCATTCCCAAAATGGGGCTTAAATATGGGATCTATTTCATAGGGTTAATATGATGATAAGTAAAATACCTGTTAAGAATTTAGCAAGCCTCTGGCAGACCATAAACCTTTAATAAATGCTAACTATTACATTTTATATTATTATTCTTGAATCTGGTCTCTGTGGACTTGTCTTCATCCCAGAGTGAAGGACTATGAGTAAAAAATGGAAAGAGACGTTTCACTAATCATCCCTAGAAGAGCTTGGTTAGAGGAGAGAGATGCCTGCTTCATAGTATCTGTTACAGAGAGTAGCATAGGTGAGAACAATGATGCAAAAAAACCAGCCTGAAATTGGGTCACCCATCAGGAGGGTAGTGCAGTGGCTCTCAGCTCTGGCTGCGAGTATGAGTTGGGGGCCTTCATCAAATACTGATGCCTGGATGCCTGGTCCCTATCACTGGAGTTTCTCATTCAGTTTGTTGGGGTGGGCTCACAAATAGATATTTTTTAAAAGAGCCTCTCAGATAATTCTATTGTGCAGCCAGGATGATACACACTAGGCCAGAGAGACAGAGGTGAAGGTCCAAATAATGCAAACCAGAAAGGAAGGGAGAGGTGAGGCAATAGAGCAGAGCTGAGAAAGAAATAATCTTGGAGATGAGATCAGGGCCAAGGTGAGGAGGCAAGGGAGGTACCTAAGGAGGCAAAATTTATGGAGAGGAGTGCCTCCTTATATTTTGTATCCCTTGCTTTCCCTTAGAATCAGTCCTGACTGGAGACATCCTAGAGGTTCACAGCAATGTCTTCAGTTTTCCCTTCATGCTTATATAGGTGAATCATGTTTGTTTGTTTGTTTGTTTGTTTGTTTTCTGAAGCACATATACAAAAAGAGAAAAGACTAAATTTCTGTCATAGTACTTCCATCCATCCATCTATCCATCTGTCCATCCATCCACTTCCCATTCACTCATCTTTCCATTCAATAAAAATATATTGAGGGCCTATTATGCACAGATAGATGCCTAGCTAGGCCTCCATTCTCCTGTCATTTGCTCTAACAAATCTGTTATCTGCCTCTTTGTGCATATGCTGGGGGTTCTTCCTCTGATCTTAACTTATGAAAAAGAGGCCAGGGGAATCAGGGTCTGGAGCTGGACAGGCCAGATGAATGCTGATGTGGGTGAAGGTAACGATATGTGGGTATTTCCCATCAGGAATCTGGCAATTTAAGGAAAAACCAGATTTTGACACGTAGCAGCTGGGGAATCTTGACCAATGTGTTTAACCTCCTCAACAGCAGTTTTGAAAGTTAGAAAATGGGAACATTAGGTAGTGATAATTAAGTAAACCAATAACCATGTGAGTCCTGGCTCATGATAAGTATTCATTACAAAGGGCAGAGAGATCATGAATAAAATCAAGTAGGACTTTTGAGTTACTTTCAGGCTTTTATTTTTCACTTTGTCATCAACTGGAAGAGAACGTTAGCTTTCACTACCTATGCAGATCCCTTCACAACCAGAGAAACTTAGAACTCAAAATGGGAAGGAATGTGAACGCCATCTAGTCAAGTCTCTCATTTTACAATTAAAGACATAGTCCCAGAGTGAGGCAGTGCCTTGGCCAAGGCTGTACAACAAGTCACCAACTCACAGGGTTGGAAGAACTCAGAATACTGAGTCAAAGCTCTCATTGAAGCACCCAGGAGCACATATTCCTCTGGTTTCTGCTGCATGGAAATGAACTATTTTAACAGTGACGTCTCTGAAACTCAAACTGATACAACAGAAACAAGGATCAACATTTTGCATTTCTTGAACATCTACTATGTCCTATGCACATATATGCATGCTGTCTTGTTCAAGCTTTAGAAAATCCCATGAAATACATGGTACAATTATTTTCTCCATTTTATAGATGTGGGGATCTGAGGCTCAAAAAGATTAAGTGACTTTTCCAGGGACTCATAGATGGGAAATGGTGGTGTTGAGCTTAGATCCAGATCCTTGTGACCATTAAGCTCACATTTCCTGTGCTTTACTTCATTGCCTTACTTATAGAAGCTGCCCCAAATGATTTATAGATATTTTTGCATCTAGGACTAGCCCTGGGTCACACATCTGGGGTGAAGTAGAGGACTCGTGGCATTTCTCATCATAAGGACACAATTAGAACACCTCTCTAGTAATCTTTCATACACACTGAAGATATATCAGAGGGAAATTCAATGAGGGGGCTGGCATTGGAAAATTCACCTACGCCACTTCTCTGCCTCCTCTAATGCCTGAAATTCTGCCGTTACTGGTTTATTCCTTTGGCTGATTTGCGGCTCTCATTCCAAAAGCTGGGAGTGGGGATGAAAGCACAGCAAGCCCTGATAACACAATATGAGTGTATTTTTCCTTCCCCCACCTGTTGAACTCTGACTCATCTTTCAAGGCCTAACACAAATGTCATTGAACACAGGAACTTATAACATTCTGAGTCATCACTGTGATATGGGCTAGGGATACAAGGACTATTAGGGAAGCACAGGTACTGCCTAGACTGCTCACTGTCTCATGGGGAGACTAGATGAGAAAATGCACAACTACAATGCAGAGTGGAAAAAATGATGATGGATGCAAACATAGGGCTGTTCAGAGGGTGCACCCACTTCCAGAGAGGACCAGGTCAGGGATAGCATCTGTTACCAAATTTCCCTGGAATACAGTTTCTCCACTCATAGTGCTCACCTGGCATTTTGCACAGCCTCTGTCAAAGGACTCATCTTGGCCACTTGTGAGGGTCTATTTACTTGTCTGTCTTAGGATGTGAGCTCCTTCAGTAGGGGCCCCATGTTACTCAGGTGTGTATTCCCTGTGCACTATGCACAATGGGGACTGGTACATAGTAGGTACTCAATCAATGTCAGTAGAGTGGAATTCTGGGTGGAAATAGGACAGGGACTAGAGGTAAGAAATAATAGGGCTGGAGGGAAGGTAAAAAAAACTAGGGGAAAGACATGTGAGGTAAGGGTTATGGGGGCTGCAGGAGCACATTGAGCTACTTTTTATTTTGACTGGAGCTGGCCCTGGGGGCCTGTGATGGGCCTAAGCCATAGGAAGGCCACTGGAGACTTGGAGGAAGGAAGCAATGACCGTCTCGTGTGGGCATATCATCATTGTGGTAAGAAAGCTAGAGGCACAGCTCTATAACACTTTCATTTTACTCTTCATATTGATTGAGATCCCAGCTTTATTATGAATAATTTACTAATTCACTGTACCTTATTTTTAAATCTCTCTTTAATCGGACCTTTTTCTTTGTCACAATGATTTATATTTGCTGAATAATAGCCTTCTCAATGAAAATCATAGTGGAAAAAGAAATCTCAGGCTAGGAAGTTTTCCATGAAGGTAGGGAACAGTTCAGGCTGTGGAGAAGGCACAGGGAGACACCTCTGTCAGCTCTTTCTCCTTGAGTTCCTGACCCTACTCTAGGGTTTTGTTTTTCCATGGCTTGACCATCTTCTGACAAATTATGTAATTTACCTATATATTATGCCTACTATTCACTATTTCTCTTCCCCTTCTACAGTAGAATGTAAGCCCCATGAGATTGGGAATCTTTGTCTATTTTGTTCACTGATATATCTCCAACATCTAGAATAGAGTCTGGAATATAGTAGGTGCTGAAAGAATACTTGTTGAATAAATGAATGACTAAATGTAAAAAATCAATGGAAGTTAGTGCAATTCAATATTTGGAGACCATTCTGAGTGAAGAGAGGGAGCTTAGCTTAAAAACAAGGTTTCAGGTTCATGACTTATAGAAACCTCTGGAAACCAAGATGACATTGAGCGCTTTGTGATGGTGGTAGTCATAGTGATGATGATGATGATGATCGTGATGGTGATGACAGTGGTGGTGGGATAGTGATTATGAAGGTGGTGGTAGTGATGTTGGTAGTGGTGATGATGATGATGGTGGTGATGATGATCATAGTGTTGGTGATAATGATGGTAGTGGTGGTGATGATGATGATGGTAGCAGTGGTAGTGATGATAATGGTAGTGATAATGATAATGATGATGGTGGTAATGATAATGATGGCAGTGGTGATAATGATGGTGGTGATGGTGGTAGTGGTGATGATGGTGATGGTAGTAGTGGTGGTGATGTTGGTAATAGTGATGCTGATGGTAGTGGTGGTGATGATGGTAGTGGTGGTAATGATGGTGATGGTAGTGGTTGTGGTGATGATGATAATGGTAGTTGTGATAATGGTGATAGTGGTGGTGGGGGTGATGGTGGTGGCAGTAGTAGTGATAATGATGGCAGTGGTGGTGATGATGATGATGGTAGTGGTGGTGATGATGGTGATGTTCATAATGAAGAGGGCATAAACTACATCACATCCACTGAACTTGAGTTTATAGAGCACTTTTGTATCCTTTTGACTTTGATACTTATAATGTCCTCGAGAGGTAACAGAGCCAACATTATTGCCACCATTTTCAGAGATTTCAGTGATGAAGTGACTTGTCCAAGACTGCATAGCCATCAGAGGCAGAATGAAGTCTGCAACTCAAGTCCTATCATCCATAAAAAGCCACCATTTACTGATCTTCTTAGTGTGCCAACACTGCTAAAAGCTCTATATTCCTCTTCCCTAGGGATTCAGGAGTTAGAGACTTGAACACCTCATTTGCAGGTATTGCAGGTTCAGAGAGAGATGGTACCATTTTGTGGTGGCCACCTTCCTCTATGTATAGAGGGGAGCAGAGATAGCAAGGCTGGCAGGAGACAGGAGATGAAAACAGTTACACAGAGATGGGCAGAGATGAGGGATCAGGTAGGCCAGGGAAGGGAAGGTGGAGTTATGGGCACCATGGTTCCTCATGGCTCTCTGGGTCCAAGGCCCGGTCCATCATGAGGCCCTTCTTTATCTCCTGTTCTTGGGATCTGTATAATAAACCCTACTTTGTCTAAGCTGGCACTACTGGGAATCTGTTCTCTTCAAACAAAGAATCTCTGACAGCCTGTTTGCTCAGTCCTCAGGAAGTCACCCATCCAAGGCCCCTGTACTTGAGGTCAACCAGAGGCATAATGGAGTGTGAGGAGGGAGGCAATGAGGTGGAAGGCTTGTCCTTGCACTCCTAATTATACCCCCATTCCCTCTCTGCTCCCATCTACTACACTCTCTTCTGACCCAGCAAAACTCACTCTCCATCCTTAAGTGATATTAGGTTAAAAAAAAATCCCATCTAGATCCCAGTCTGCCCTGTTTCCCCAGTTTATGCTGGCCATGATGTGCAGGGACAGTTCTGGGGCCCTAACAGTGAGCAAGAAGTGGCTTCTGCTTCCAGTGTGATCACATTTTTGGTACATGCCATGATGTGTGCCCCTTCCCCAGCTTTCTAGCATTTCTATTAGAGAGACAGCCGTGGGCAGAAAGTCCAAGATTGGGCTCTCATGAGAGGGATGTGTGTATGTGTATGTGTGTGTATGCACAGATGATAGTAGTAGGCAGTGCCAAAAAGTGACCTCTGTTCAGTTTGGCTATCACTCTGCCCCATCCCATACTTGAGACCCTGTCTCTTTGGGGAATAGAAAAATTAGCCCTTTTCAGATAAGCATGGGACCCTATCTACCTCACTAGTTAACTTTCTGAGCAATTTGTCTGAGAATGGAACAAAAAATAAACAGACATGAGCTACTTTAGACATCTGCCTGCATGAGCCTGGGCCAGAAGTCTATTCTGGTCCATACATTATTAATTTCTCTCTTGATCATGAGGAGCCTGGCCTGGGTTGAAGCTGAACCTTCCCACCAATCTCTCCTTTCTTCTTGAACTGCAAAGCCATCTTGACAGGGGATTGCTGGGATAGGCTATACAGAAAGGTCTTGAGAAGCACCTTCCAGAGGGAAGGTGGGAGCTAACAGATGTTGATGTGTACCAAGCACTATATTCCTTGCTCTACCTATGCAGTCTTGTTGAAGTCTCTTTGCAAGGAAGTAGCAGTGCCCAAGGGATCTGCCAGGACCTAAAGTTTCAAGTATGTGGATAATCTTGGGACCAATTTTCTGGTCTTGGGAAGACCAACAAGAAGAAGTAAGCTTAGAGGACAATAGGAGAGGTCTTGAGGGAAGAGGAGATTTGTGAACCAGAAGTCTCTCTTTGAGTAGAAACTGGAGCCTTTATTCTGAGAGCTGAGAAGGACCTACCATCTCCCTAGAACCATGCAAACAGGGGCCCAACTTAGTCACTCAGGGGCCCAGACTGCCAGAGTAAACCAGGTGAATGATATCACAACCTCAACACTGTAGCAGAGGAGGAAACAAGGGGAATTACACGCCAGCTTTTAAGGTCTTCCACCAAGAAGAGACACATGTCACTTCTGCTCTTATTTAACTGGCCAAAGGAAGTCACATAGTCATACCTAACTTCATAGGGTCAGAAGATACAGTATTTCCTTATGTTTGGAAGAAGAGAATTAGAACTATTGCTAAGAACTACAAATGTGCCCCTCATCTCCTGTAATTCACCTAATTCCTTTAGGGCTCTCCCTGATTTTGTATAGGAACTCCATCCCTTGACCCCTCGGCCATTTTAATGTTCTCTCCTTCCATTCCTTCCTTTGTTCCAGGCCCTTCTCCCTAACTCTACCATCTGCTATCTCCCCTCCTGCCCTTCTGTTCCCTACTCAGCTCCTGATAGTCACATCTCCATCACTTGGCTGCTTTGGATAAACGTGACGGAACACAACCTCCAGCTGTAGCTTCACACGTTTCCCTTGCCCCTAATTGAGCTTAATGATTTATGTCTTGTAAAGGACACAAATGGGCAAGAATTCCTGGATCTCATTAATAATTTTAAGCATGCCAGAAGTAGGATTTTTAATCTTAAGCAAAAATTAAATGACCATAAAATCTTTGTTCGCTTCCCAGGAGACAATCCCATTTCAACTTGACAGCTTAATTAAAAGCTGGGTAAATTGGACACAACGCTTTTAATAAACAGAACTTGGCAGGCCTGGGAAAGAGATAGAAGGGAAGTGAGAGTGGGAGAAAAGAAAGCTCACAATGTAACAAAAGGAAATTAAGTTTGGGAGGTCTCTCTCCTTAGAGTGACCTTTCTGGGAGCTTCAGATATCTTCAAATGACATACCTGACCCAGAAGATTCTGAGAGATTTGATTCTCATTCTGACTAATTTCCTCCAGAGCCATATATTTCACAGAACAAGAAAGCTGTTGTCTAGGAATGCTCTTGGGGATCTTTACAGTCCTCCCTTTTTGGATCCATGTTTGCCTCCTTCTGGTCCAACCTTCTTGTAGGCTGCAAGTTCACTAAAAGCTACTGGAAGGCTGGGGCTAGGGGTTTAGTTCTGAGGGATCACACTGCATGGTGGGCTTTATGCATGGACTTATTTTTGGCCTCAATCCTTTCTTCCATTTTATGGTCTTGCCTTACCCTTTGATCTATTTTTTGACTATGACTTTCTATGGCCGAAATATTTTCACCTCTACTAAGATTTAGATTTTCCCCTGGTTCTGCTGCTTTTCCCTCTACCTTAACAGTCTCAGAAGTCAAGCCTGGGCCCTGGCCACAGACCCCATTGTCAAAGACCACACAGACCTCACCCAGAGTTTGTGAGCAGACCCCAGCAGAGCCTATAAGAAGTTATCTGGTTACCATATTCAGTGTTCTTAATAGAATACAGTTGTCTCATCATATTACTGAGCACAGTATATAGAAGGTGAAGATTTAAAAGAGAAAGAAGGTAGTCACACAGCTTCCCACTCACTAGGACTCTTTCTTCCAATCAGAAGGGACCACATTTACATTTATACTTAGGAAGGTCACATCTTTCACATCTCTCCCCCATCAATTGTCTAGTTGGGTTGATCTTATCTTTGCATTCAACAGGAATTTACTTATGTGTGATGGTGCTTTAGTTAAACTAAGGCTGCCTATCTCTCTTGCACAGAGCCCTACACACACACACATACACACACACACACACACATACACACACCCAAAACCCACAGTATTTCAAATAAAGAAACTAAAATGTGTTTAAAGATATTTTATTCTTCAGTGAAAAACTTTATCTGGTGGAGTTGGCTACAAGCACCTAAGTAGATGAAAATGATCTCTCTAGTAGGTGTGGGGTTTGCTGGCCTTTGATCAAGAAAAAAATTAGTGTTGAGGAAGAAAACAGCCATCATCGTTTGTTGTCCCCTTTTCACTTCCATTAGAGAATCTTGTAAACCTAAAGCTTGTGTAAACCTTGGCAATCAACTGGGGGAAGAAGCTGAGCCTCAAAGAAAGGAAGTGACTTGTGTAAGTACCACAATGGGAGTGTCAGAAAGACATCTTCCTCTCGATAACCAGAATTTATAGAAGGACTCTTATTATTATTTTATTATTATTTTTGGCTATTGGTATTGGTATTTCTAGCTTAGTGCAAAGCTACAGTTTTGCTAAAATGCCTGCTAAGTGAAAACAAGTTTCATTCTTTTACCCTGACTTCCATAAAAAGAAGCAAAGAGATGTTCTTATTTAAAAGACCTCAACAGCCTAAGTTGTCAAGTTTGGGTAGGGAAGGATTTAAGTGATAAAAGGAAAAGATAAAGATGCTTGGTGGTTGCCTGTAACCAGAGGTAGAAACTAGAAGTGACTGTAAGTGGAAATGAGGTTTCTTTCTGGGATGATGAAAATGTTCTAAAACTAGACTGAAGTAAAAAAAAAAAAAAAAAAAAAAAAACTAGACTGAAGTGGTGGAGGTACAACTCTATAAATTTACTAAGATTTTTTTCAATTGTACACTTAAAATGAATGAATTTTGTGGCATGTAAATTATACCTCAATAAAGATATTTTTTAAGTAGAAATAAAGACAAAAACTAGAGTGAGGGCTCAGACACCACATTCAGGGCCAGAGCAGAGGGAAACAACAAATCCTGGGGCTCCAGATTGGTTTGTGTTTAGGCTCTTGATGGCTGTCTACCTCCAGGACCCAGGGGCAACATCTGAAGGAGATAGCTCAATTTCCAATCAATCACACCCCAGACCCTTGTCTCAGAGCTCAGTCTTGACCTGACAGCTCTTCAGCTTCTGTCAAATGCATGTTGAGTTGGGTGACATTTAAGAGGAACAACATATGTACTAGGCTAGCCACACAACCCTCTGGGCTGTGGATGTCTTGTTAGATTCCCAGAAAGCAGGATGCTTGTACCTCAGTAGCCTAGATACCAATGGAAATGCCTTTTCAGTTTTTACAACAGATTCTATTTTATCCAAGTTCAATGAATGAAATGACCACATGAAGACTATATAGGTATTGCTAGCCATTGTAACAATGTTCTTCCCATGAGACCCAATTTAGCAAGTACACCATAGAATTTAGTACCCTGAAAAAAACATGAATAACTTATTTGATAAGCAGTGGGAGCACTGAGCCCATTGTAGTGGCTGCTTCTTCTTCTTCTTCTTCTTCTTCTTTCCCCTCCTCTTCCTCATACTCCCTCTTCCCCCTCTCCTTCTTCTCCTCCTTCTTGTCTACATTGCCAGGACACTCGAGGGTAGTTAGAGCAGAGTGACAGATATAGTGTCATCTCTGACGTAACTCTTTCTCTGCTCTCTGGTCCATTCCAATTCCCTCTCTCACATTCATTCAGTCATCAAGTGTTTCTCAAACACAAAGCATGGATGTGGACCAGGGACCATTCTAGGCACTGGGGTTGGAATGATGGATAAGACATGAGAATACCTGCAAATAGGATTCCATAATAGGGGCCTGCTCCAAATGCTATGGGAGTAGAGAAAGGAGAAAACAGTAGTAATAGAGAAACGGGGGACAATTTTTCAGGATAATATATTAATTATATTTTTTTATTTTCTGTATTCTTGATGCTCTGGTATTTGTGGCCTGAGTGGAGAGTGACTGCCTTTTCAAGGGCTAGCCAATAGTCAATTCTTAGGGATGCACAAAGGCTCCACCTTTTGCTTATTTTATTTTTTTAAAGATTTTATTTATTTATTCATGAGAGACAGAGAGATAGAAAGAGAGGCAGAGACACAGGCAGAGGGAGAAGCAGGCTCCACGCAGGGAGCCCGATGTGGGACTCCATCCCGGGTCTCCCTGGGCTGAAGGTGGCGGTAAACCGCTGAGCCACCCGGGCCGCCCTATTTTATCTTTTTGTATATTTTTTATTGGAGTTTGATTTGCCAACATAGAGAAAGCTCCACCTGTCATATGTAAACTAACCAACACAGAACCCAAACCCTGAACACTCTCCTCTCTCTGGCTCTTATATTCCAGGAGGCAATCAGTATTCCTCTGTCATAAACCATCCTAAAGCCAGGTATAAACAATCAGAGACCACCTCTAGACTCCAGAACCCACCAACACTACTCAAATTAGTCCTCAGCTGCTCCCCCTTCCCTGACTTGCCTTCCCCAAGGAAAGCACAATAAAGGCACTGGACCATGCTTTCTCCTCACCCCCCTTCTGTCTCTGACCAGACCTGGTGCTTTCTCATGGGGCCCTGCGCAACATGACATGCCCCTTTTCTCTCAGGAAATGTAAGTAACGAACAAGAGTCTTTCTGTGGCATTAGCCTTTCCATGTCATCATTCTTTCTCCTCCATGAATTAAAATCTTGGCCACGATAGCCAAACTGTGGAAGGAGCCTCGGTGTCCATCGAAAGATGAGTGGATAAAGAAGATGTGGTTTATGTATACAATGGAATATTACTCAGCTATTAGAAATGACAAATACCCACCATTTGCTTCAACGTGGATGGAACTGGAGGGTATTATGCTGAGTGAAGTAAGTCAGTCGGAGAAGGACAAACATTATATGTTCTCATTCATTTGGGGAATATAAATAGTAGTGAAAGGGAATATAAGGGAAGGGGGAAGAAATGTGTGGGAAATATCAGAAAGTGAGACAGAACGTAAAGACTGCTAACTCTGGGAAACGAACTAGGGGTGGTAGAAGGGGAGGAGGGCGGGGGGTGGGAGTGAATGGGTGACAGGCACTGGGGGTTATTCTGTATGTTAGTAAATTGAACACCAATAAAAAATAAATTAAAAAAAATAAAAAATAAAATCTTGTGCGTACAACTGATACAGGTAGGTAAAGCTTGATGGGCGGCTGAGAATTTTCCAGGTGTGGAAAGGTATTCTGGAAGTAAAACTAGCTTGTGCATTGGCTCATGGACTCAGTGAGATAGGACCTTTAGGGTGCTGTGTCTGGCGCATACCTTTAGCTCTTTAAAGGCAGTCTGTCAACATCCTTTTTGCAATGTGGATGAGGCATAAATTATAAATAATAGTGTCTGGGCCAAGTCTTATCTATATAGGATTGAATTTCCCTCAAGGTCTGGTTCTGATTGTTCTTTCTTTTGTTCTATCAAACATGGAACACACCCAGCGCTGTGCTGAATCCCAACTCTCTTATTAGCTGTGTGTCCTTTTTCAAGTTCTTAACCTTTCTGTGCTTTAGTTTCCTCATCCATAAGTGAGATTAATACCAGTAGCCTCCTCAGAGAGTGGCTGTGATGATTACAGGGTTTTTGTAAAGCATGCAGAACACTAGCCAAACAGGGTGTAAAGACTATGCAAACGTTTGCTAAATTATTTTCTGAATCCTGCTATGTGGAAGGTACTGCGCTAAGACTTTGGAATCTGTAAAGATGTGGAAGGCATGTTCCTCCTCCTAAAGAGTTTATAATGGGAGCTTAG
The DNA here is from genome assembly GCF_011100685.1 of Canis lupus familiaris. Lineage (NCBI taxonomy): Eukaryota > Metazoa > Chordata > Mammalia > Carnivora > Canidae > Canis > Canis lupus. Next base: position 39,683,119 of record NC_049230.1, on the reverse strand, counting down.
AACATTCTGGAAGATCAAAGGGCTGCTCATGAAACTGTATTTGCATGAGATGTTTAAAATGTTGAAGGTGATAACAGACTAATATTTAGGCCCTTCATCACTCTCAAATAGAAAAGGGGAAAGAGGGAAGCCTGGGTGGCTCAGTGGTTAAGCATCTGCCTTAAGCTCAGGGTGTGATCCCGTGGTCCTGGGATCGAATCCTATATCAAGCTCCCTGCATGGAACCTGCTTCTCCCTCTGCCTGTGTCTCTGCTTCTCTCTTTGTGTCTCTCATGAATAAATAAATTAAATATTTAAAAAAAAAGAAAAGGGAAAAGAGAAAGTGAAATGATATAGAAAATAACACTGCATTTTGAGTCTGACTGACCTGGGTTCAAAATCTGGACAAACTGGCCTCCCAGCTCTCCCGTTTCCTAGCCACGTCAACCAGTTAATTTCTCTGAATCTCAGTTTTCTCAAATGATGTGGGCAACAATACCTGCTTTGGCAGATGGGAGAGAGAGAAAGAATTGTAATAATAGCTGATATTTACTAAGCACTTGATATGTGTTGGGCACTGGACTATGAGTCCCATGAGGAAATTAGCTTAGAGAAAGTTCAGTAACTCAGTGCCCAAAGTCACTTAGTAAAAAGTGGCTGAGCTAAGATTTGAACCCAGTGACTGTTCTAATAACTTATTTTATGCCAAATCTCTCAGAGGTGTGCTAGAGCCAATAGGTTCTCAAATGACAAGAATTGTTATTATTAACTGTGTCATAAACTTGCTCTATTGGTATAACAGCCACAGATCATTTAAGACTCCCTCCAAATGTTATATTTTCTTCTCATCCCCAGCCTGGTGATAGTCCCATGATATGTTGCTCTTGGCATGCATATCCCAAATCATCCTAAAATTCTCAACTTTGTATTTCTTTTCAAATGATAAGGAAATAATGAAAAGTCCTATCAGGTCCTAGGCATATTAATCAAAAAATTAATCAAATAAAATTAGTAATGAAAGAGTCCGATTACAGAAACAATTGGAACTGCAGGCCTTGCAGATGGAAAGCATTAGAGTGGATAAATGATTCACTCCTAATGGATTTAATGAAAAAACATCAGCAAGCCAAGCAAGCCCAAGGAATTCTGAGATCCAAGTTGGAATTGGCTTGGCCTGATACCAACCATATAGTCTATAGCCAGGTCAACTTAGGTATTGGATCAAATGCCAGGCCAGGGTAAGGAGGGAGTTGTTTGGCAACTCAGCCTATCAGAAGGTCCCTAATGTCATCTGATGTCAGTATGATGACATCATTCCCAAGTCTCTCTTGACTCCCATCCTTTATAAGAACAGTGAAGCGTGCAATGGTGCCTCAGGGAATGGGTCCCCAGGAGCTTCTTTCCTGTTCAGATTCTGGGCAGTTTGACACTCAAAGGGCACCTGCTGGGCCTATGCACAGATCAATTTGAGTGAATTATGTTAAAAAAAAAAGAGAGAAAACAGTTTAATTCAATAACTAACTTTTGTTTCATTTGTAGCTTTCCTTTTCTGTCTTGATTGATTTTATTTTATTTTTTTAAAAATTTTTAAAATTTATTTATGATAGTCACACAGAGAGAGAGAGAGAGAGAGGCAGAGACACAGGCAGAGGGAGAAGCAGGCTCCATGCACCGGGAGCCTGATGTGGGATTCGATCCCGGGTCTCCAGGATCGCGCCCTGGGCCAAAGGCAGGCGCCAAAACGCTGCGCCACCCAGGGATCCCTGTCTTGACTGATTTTAATTCCCTAGCAAATATCATGGCAACATGATATATTGGAGGTAACACCAGGTAACAGGTAGGTCTGTGCCCATCTCTGGGTTGTGGTTGTAGGTGATGGGTGACAGAAGGGCAGGATACTTTGGTGTAGTGTAAAGAAAAGAAACCAGATCAAGGTTTGAATAAGGCTCTGGTACTTGCTGTATGAATCTCAGTTGGTGCATCTTTAAAATGTGTGCTAGACCCTAACTTACAAGTTCAAGTCATACTTGAGAAAATGGTAGAGTAGAAACTCAACTGAAACAATTGTTTAGTGCGTATTAAATGCCTGACGACACAGACTTACAATAACCATCCCCTTTCCTGTCTTGTCTCCATCAGAGTAACAATGCTTTTATCCTCCACGCCCAGAGTGAAAATTGGCAATAAACAAACAAACGAATGAATGAATGAACAGCAGGAGTTGAGAGAAGTCTAGAAATTACAGAGCACAAACTCAATCTTTGTAGAACAATCAAGAAAGCCTTACTGATGTCCTAGGGGGAAGGCAGCTGAGTGGGAAAGCCATATGAATGGAGATGGAGGGAATAAGCAGAGGGATATGAGAGAGGACAGGGAAAAGGTCCAAGCCCTGCTCAGTGAGCCCAGGGAAGAGACACTGTATGGAATACACTGGTCTTGAATTTCTAGAAGCCATCAACCCCGATATTCAGGGCATGGGGTCCTGAAGCAAGGTTCACTGTGTCTGAAAAGAGGCATCAGCACAGTAACTGGAATGATCCTTAAGAAGCCAGATGCCCTCTATGGACCCCTTCCCTCTTCTGTATTTGGGAGGGACTAGGGACTGAACTTACCACCTTGCTGGAGGAAACACCAAGTCTAACTTAACAATAACCCTAACACTGTTGTCAGGAGTTTAGTCAGAGCTGGGGAGAGTGGTAATCAACATCAGCCTTCTCTCAGCCATGATCATTGCACACCTGTCCTCTTTATTCCCTCTTCCCTCCACCAAGGAATTCATCCAGATAAAGTGGAATCATAACCAGGAGATGAACTTTGCAGTAGAGAGTCATTATTTTCTGAAGCTCCAACGAAAGACAAATCTTGGAGAAGAGGCAGCAGAGGGAACTGGACATTTTGGCTTTTGCATGGAGGTACGGGTTCAGGCCATTGTGCCTCAGCTGGGGAGGCTTTGGGGGATTTGAGTTGGATTGCATGAATAACTGATCTTCCAGGATCCAAGCCCAGTTTGGGTGACTGTCTGGCTGAGCCTGTTCTGTTCCAGCACTGTTTGGCTCCATTCAGCTCTGCCCAGTTTCCACTTGTCCAGATCTGCCTAGATCCTCCAGTTCACTCCAGCTTGCCCCAGTCTGACTCAGCTCAGGTCAGTTCACTCTAACACCACTTGGCAGGACTCCATGTGTTCAGTGTAGTTACAGTTCACAGTTCTTGGATGGAGAGTTCATCCAGACATTGATGATGGACAGATACTGGCAAGTGGCCAGCCTAGGGGTCAGCTTCAAAGATGATGAGGTGAAAGCCCTCACAAAGCAGACTTCAGGAGCTGTGCCCATCTGGGACAGGCACGAGGGATCTAAACTCTGGAACATCTAAGCCTGGCTTTCCTTTACAGCATCCATGGGCAAGTGTGATGAGAAGCCATAGGATCTAGAAACTACAGTGTTCTGGACCAGGCCACTCAAAATGACAGATACATAATTTTGTGCTTGATTGGATAGCCTCTTCTAGTAGACTCTGATCTAGATGAATAAGGCATAATAAGAGTTTAGAACCACCTGTAAAAGAAGGAAAATATTGAGAGTACCCAATCTGATTTTTAGCTGATTTTTCTCTCTAGATTGAGAAAAAATTAACAATCCAGGTTAAAACATTCTTCTGCAGGTCAGGGTTTGAGAGCTATTGGTTTTGAGGGACACATTCACCTGGAACTCAAGACCTCTGAGCAAGGGCAGCCCCGGTGGCCGCCTGCAGCCCAGGGCGTGATCCTGGAGACCGTGGATTGAGTCCCGTGTCAGGCTCTCTGCGTGGAGCCTGCTCCTCCCTTTGCCTGTGTCTCTGCCTCTCTCTGTGTGTGTCTCTATGGATAAATAAATACAATCTTAAAAAAAAAAAAAGACCTCTGAGCAAGCACCAGCCCCCTCCCTGTGCCTCTGGCTTACCTTCTGCCTTCTAGAAGGTGCCCATCAGATCAGACTGTATTCATAATGCTTATCCTCATCACAGGGCTTTAGTATCTATTCCCTCCCCCCGCCCCAACCCCATTTGCTCACTCTTTTTGCCAATCTTAGACCCTTATCTTTGTCAAGTATGTTGAGTGGGTTGCTCTCTGGATGTCCCTCCCTCCCTCCACACCTAAATTACTGTATCATCTTCGTGGAACAGATGAATGGTAGTACATTTCCCTTTGCAGCTCCTCTTGGGCTTAGGGTGGTTTACAAAAAACTCTGCAAGGGCAAGAGTTTCCTTTGTAGCCAACCAGTGATATCTAGGATTGAAGTGAATAGCAGCAGATACTTATAGGAACTTGTGCCTGGCACAAAGATGTTCATGAGTGAATAAATGAAAGAAGAGTGAATAAACGAATGGAGGATAAGTCAATGAACGTATGAGAAATGGAAGCATGAATAGCAATTTGCACAGGCAAAAGGTGTGGAGAAATGACTGAAATGATGAATAAATAGTCACAGTCAGTGCTACAATGGACGCAGGCTGCTTCTCTGGCATGGCCAACCTGGCCTGGGCTAGTGTGTGTGTGTGTGTGTGTGTGTGTGTGTGTGTGTGTGTGTGTAGTTCTCCCAGCAATTCTCCTTAGAATCTTCATTGAAATAGCAATTTTCCACTCTATTGTTTCAAGTTTGGATTATAAAATTGTTACCATTTGTAACTCTAAGCTGCATTAGGCAGCGACTCCTCTTGCTTGCTGTTTTTGGTTTGTTCAGCTCAAACCTTGGTGCATCTACTTTTCAGCTCTCCTTGGTCCTACTGCTCTCTATGGGGCTGAAAAGAAAGAGGCAGCAGTGGGGGGAGGGAGGTTTCAGTGTGGGGCTGCCCAGACCACCTATCTGACAGCGTAGGCACGACAGTCTCTGTGCTTCTTGGAATGCTGTTGACAACCAGAATGCCATGGATGATGCTCCGTGCCCGCCTTCCCACGGTTCATAGTACTGCTGAGAGGAAGGAGAGGGGAGTATTCCCTTTAAAGAGCTACGTGCCTCCTGGGGGCCAGGCACTGTGCTAGGCATTTCCCCATCACAACAGTCATTGATCTTCCTTTGCAGAGAGGCAGGCCCAGATATCCACCAGGATCATTTGCCCAAGGCCAGACAGTGAGGAAGAAGCAGAGTCAGAATTAAAATCCTGGTCTTGGAGGGGCCAGAGCCATGAAATATCTTTTAGAGGGGACAACAGTTGTGTTCTTCCTGTGGTCTCTGGGTTGGATATGGGCCATATCTCTGGAGATGGGGTGGGTTAGCACAGGCTTAGGGAAAGGCTGCTTGGATCATCTTTGCTGCTTCTGGGAGTGAGAGGAGAGAGAAGTTAGTGCCCTGTGATAGGTCGATAGAGAGATGAAAGGAATCGTGAAGTTGGATTTGAAGAATGGGCTCTATGTGGCCAGTAGTAGGTCAATGACTCTGAGAGGGCTGGGGTGGGGGTGGCCGGACTGGGAGGCAGCTAAGGGCCACTGGAGGTGAGGGCAGTGTGCTGGTATCAGGCAAGGTGCTACGATCAGGCTGCTCTTTACTCTTTCTTGTTCCCAGGGGAGTGGGAAGTGCCTTCTGTCTCTTCAAGGCGCTTGGCTTCTGAGAGACAAGGGTTGATGGGCAGTTTCTCCAGGAAGCAGGTGATTGGGGAGCACTGTGCTGTTCCCTGGGGTACATTTCCAAGGTTCTCAAAGTCAAGTAAAGTGGGACACAACCCAAAGAGCAAGACTCAGGGTTCACATTCTAAATATTCTCCCCCAAGACTGAAATGTCTCAGCAGGAAGAGAAATTAGCAAGTTCATTCATTAAGGGCCCATTGACACTTCTATTATAAAGAGTAATCATTAGTTTTTATTGAGATCTCTTCCCTGGATTAAAACCATTAGCACCAATGAGTAACCACAGATCAATCAACAAGCTTTTGTAAATGTCCCCAATTTGGTTCTGATGGTGGCATGAATACAGTCGATTATATCTCTGAAGTATCCCTCCCAGAGGCCCACTTATCTCCCCCGCTCCATGGCTGCTACTCTGGGGGCAAGCCCCATGCCTTTTCTCACCTATCCCAGTCCTGCCTCTGCTTGGTTCTCCACCCACCAGCCTGAGACTCGGTGTGTGGAAGGTGGACTCTTGCTTGTGGAGGGAAAATGCATTGGAGGCAGGAAGATGCAGGGCCAGGAACCGGTTGGGAGCTGTGCCCGAGGCAGAGGAGGGAACTGGAGAGGTTTAGCCATCAGTGGCAGCCAGCAGAGTGGAGGCAGCAGCTCTGGGAGGATCTGGTGGGTAGAGAGCAGAGAGGACGTGAGGACAGTTTGGATGGGGAGGATGAGGAAGGGGGTGTTCATAGGCTGGCTGGCTGGCAGTGCCCGCGGGGAGGGGAGGGGCTGTGGAGCCACATGCAAGATATCCACCAGGATCATTCCTTCCTGCTCCCACCTTGGCGGCTGCAGTCCGGGCTTGACCAGGATCTGCCTGGGAAGGAAGAGTCTGCCTGCCATGGGTGGGGGTGCTCTCACCTTCCTCTGTGCCCCCCTGAGGCCATGGTGAATCTGAGGGCAGGGACTTCTCAGGGGGAGCAATCCAGTCCTTGCCAAAGTCCATTTACACTGAGGATGCCAAACACGTTTCTCTTTTACATTTTAATTTGGTTCCATCACTATCACAATAGTCCTCACTCTATCCCTGAAAATGATGTCTTTAATGTCCCAGATATGCCCTAGATCAAACAGACTTCAAAGACTTTCTCTCCCCTGGCCTGTCTCCATTTTGCCCCTTTCTCCCTCAGACCACCCTCCGAGGACTTGGAGTCAACCTTCCCTTTAACTGCATTGATTTTACAATGTGACTTTGGGCAAGTCACTTACCCTCTCTGGGGCTTAGCAAAAACTGGGATGGGCTTGGCCTAGGAAATCTGACCGCTCTCAGGACTTTGATTTGAGTGCCCTTGGATTCTTCTGAGAGACGGAGACAGAGACAGATGGCAGAGAGTTGCATCAAGGAGTCCCCCCCTCACTGCCCGTCAATCTCACGCCCACAGCAGCCAGGGTGGTGGGAGCTGAGGGGGGTTCGGATGTCATCCCAGAGGGACACAGAGAGACTGGGATGGAGAAAAGGAGATACAGAAAGAGGGAGAGGCAGAGAGATACTTAGGTGAGGAATAATAGAGAAAGGGAAGTGGGTGGAAGAGAAAGATTCTGATCACATTCCGTCCCCCAAGATACTGAGGTTGTACCTCATTTTAGGACTTGACTGAAAGCCCAGGATATTTGAGGAGAAGCCTGTGCTCCTTCCTGTTCCAGCTGGAACCCGCGTGGGCCCTGTGGGGTGAGCTGCATTCAATATGGAAAATTATTTCCATAGTGACGTGAGTCCCCCCCTTTCTGGTGTGCACAGCGGGGCGCCGCTGTCCTCGCTCCCTCAAGCAGACCCTCGGGGTGCACTGTTCCTTTGTGAACCCGATACCTTCTGCTTCGCACTTGCTGTTAGCACCCGAGAGTTTGCTGAGCCCAGCTCCCTGCTCGGACTCACCCACGCATTTTGAGATTGTCATTGCTCTGGAGGTAACTCCCATACCCATTGTCAGAGGCCAAAATCAAGGCAGGAATTGGAAGTCTTAACAGAAGCACAATTCATTAATTTTCTCATTGTCCTCCCCTCACTGCACAAATGGACCAAGCTTGGACCGTTTGTCATACCAGTCGACATCCTCACTCACTCTTTTTTCCATTTGCACTCCGGGGTCCTTGCCAGTGAATAACTGGCTCTTGGCATCGCCAATCTCTATCTTCTCCCAGGGGCTTCATCTTTGCTGTTTGATTATTCTGTTTTAATTTTGAGGGTCTGGTGACTCCTGGAGGACAGTCTCCCACAGGGGTGACGGGGGCTGGGAAGCAAGCCAGGCTTCGGCGCCTGGGACGAGCTGCTAATTACTGCAGGTGCCCGTCTGTGTGCCCCGCTGGGTGCCGTGCCCACACAGGCAGCTGAGGATGGCGCGGCTGTGCAGTTGCGGGAAGATGGCAATGGCTTTTTAATAGCTGGGGGCCCCCCTCATTCATCTGCACATGCTGAGTTTATTTTGCCATTTGTCAAATTCTGACTCTAGGGGACCTGGGTTTGGAGTGGTTCGGGCTTCGAGATTGATGACATGAGTGAATGACAGGTCCCCCCTCTCTTCTAAATAGACTGCACTGCCAATAGGAAGCCCCATCGCCCACTCATCTCTGAAAGGTCCATTTCTCCACCTCTGTTGAGGCCAGAGATAAAATATTTATTTGGGTTCTAACCAATATGCCACAGCTGCCTCCCCGCCTGCGCTAGACAGTAAGCAAGCTCTGAAACAAGCAGGCAGCTTAATGGCTCAACCTTGGTTCCGCTTTGCCAAAGGGAGGAAAGAAAGAAAGAAAGAAAGAAAGAAAGAAAGAAAGAAAGAAAGAAAGAAAGAAAGAAAGAAAGAAAGAAAGAAAGAAAGAAAGAAAGAAAGAAAGAAAGAAAGAAAAAAAAAAAAGAAGATTCCAGTCCTCTGTTTGGAGAATGGGTATTCCTTGGATGGAGAACAGTTCTCTACAGGGCTATGCATTTCCTCTGGCTGCCACAGATAGACCTAGAACACACTCAGGCTACAGCAGATGCCAAAGTAACAGGGTGTTTGAGAGCATAAAGCACAATTCTCTTAGGCAGGAAAGGACATTTCATAGAATCTTTAATTCCCAGGGGTTGTGAAATCTAAAGCCTTAAAACTAGTCCAAACCTCTAATCCTAGAGTCCCTGCTACAACATTTCTCCCTATATTTGAAGGCTTCCGGTGATGGGGAAATCACGACTTCTCAAAGCAGATGATCCCCCGTTTGGAATAATCTGTCTCTTGAAAGCATTTTTTTTTTTTTTTAATACTGAATTGACATCTGTCTCTCTGCAACTTCTACCCACTAGATCAAAATTAGGTTTAAAAGCAAACAGAGGGATCCCTGGGTGGCGCAGCGGTTTAGTGCCTGCCTTTGGCCCAGGGCGCGATCCTGGAGACCCGGGATCGAATCCCACGTCGGGCTCCCGGTGCATGGAGCCTGCTTCTCCCTCTGCCTGTGTCTCTGCCTCTCTCTCTCTTTCACTATCATAAATAAATAAAAATTAAAAAAAAAAGCAAACAGAATACATCCATTCCCTCTTCTTAACGGCCTTGGTAAAAAGAAAACCACATGCCCGAGGTGGAGTCACTTGCTCCAGGATAGCAAACCAAGACTTAATTACCAGTTTCAACCATAGGAATGGAGTGTTAAGCCAATCCATCCGATTTTCTGATCAGCACCAATGAGGTATTTGAACTCTGGCTTCACACCGTCTGGAAAGCACCTTCTCCATCTCCTCCCACCCAAAGGAAGATGAGGTAATCGGGATGATAAGACCCCCTGTTCTTTCCCCTAAGAGAACGTGACCTTGCCTGAAACAATCCTTTATTTTCTTTTGCTAATATCTTCTTCCTCCATCCTCCTTCTTACAAAAACCTTCCATTTTGTACAGCTTCTTGGAGCTCCTCTGCTTGCTAGGTGGGATGCTTTCTGATTCATGAATCACTTAACAAAGCCAGTTAGATCTTCAAATTTACTTGAATTTTGCTTTTTCACAGCCTTCAGCAGAAAGAAAGTAACCTCATTCTCTTTGAGACTTCTTTCCTCCAGGCTAAATCTCCTCAGTGGGCTCTTTCGAGCTAAGGCGCTGGGGATACACAAATCAGGGACATGTACCTCATGGGACACCTGTTTAAATCCCTTTACCAAGCAAGTGGTTGAGGAGAGAGCCTGTGCAGGTTCATTCCAACATTTCCACCTCTCTGCTCATTTCCTTCTTAACTCAGACCCAAGAAGGAAGGGTTGACAATTCAGGATCCAGGATGCTCATTGGGCCATGTTTGACAACTGGGTAGGGCCACTGTGGGTGAAGAATTCACACCGTAAGTATAGTATCATCTCCCCTTTGCAGTCTGGCCCTAGGAGGTAAGGAGGCCAAGTAGAGCTGGACTACTCAGGACAGACTCAACCATGCTTTCTCTGTTCTGCTTCTTTTGTGTCTCTACAATCAGGTCAGGCCTACTTTGTTGACTCTTAGCCATCTTATAGTCAGAAGCTATTGGCATGCTTGTGTGTGTGTGTGTGTGTGTGTGTGTGTGTGTGTGTGTGTGACTGAGGCATGACTAACTAGAGAAATCCTATGCCAGGGGAATTGAAGACTTGCCCAGCTATGAAAAGAATGTTCCTCGCTTATCTTGCTATTCTTTTTTGGGAAAAACTCCCAAAGTTTTTGTTGAGGGGATGTCAGGAGGATGGGATTCAGGAATTCCCAAGCCTCTGGCTTCAAGCCATCTGGATAGCACCAAACTTCATTCTAATCATCAGTTTCTCTATACCTCTTGAAGTGTGCCATCTAGAACTAAAGTGAATACTTACCTTAGTAAATAAAGTTGTAAAAAATACAGGGACATGGGAAACAGAGGGTGCTTATGCCTCACCTGCCAGAGAAAGATGGGGTAGCATTGTTGTACCCATTGGTTTTTCTCCTCCTTGCCCTGGAGGGAATGGCAAAGATGGAAGACAAACTTGTGCTGGGTTTCCTCCATATCTTGGCTACTAATCTATAAGCAATGATGGGAAGCAGCTCAGACAGATTGAACAGGGTGTACTCAAAAGAAATAACATCAAGAAATACACCCACTGAGGCTAGCGGTTTGTTCATCTGAGGGATGAGTGATTTGTCCAACCCTATGCTATGGCAGCACAAAGCTAGTCACCTCTGTCTCTTTCAGGTACTTGGTGGAATGATTGTTAAAATGACAGTGGTTTCTAATGCCAGAAAAGGTGGAAGGGAGTAATGGGTAAGAATGAAGGAACAGATAAAGACCACTATAAAAATAATGGCATTCAGGTCTCTGAGTGTTTGGAAGAAAATGCAGCAACATTTATCAAAATTAAAGACATATCTACTCTTTGATCCAGAAATTCTATTTTTAGGTTTTTTTTCCCCCTACAGATATACTTGTACAGGTAGGTGAAGACACATGAACACGGATATTAACTGCAGTATTCTTGGCAATATTCAAGACAAAAAGAAAATTAAATTTCAATTAGCAGGAGACTAGTTATATAACCCATGATCCGTCTGTATGATAGATACCATACATTCTTGAAAAAGAATGAGGCTGACCTCAGTTGAGCTGAGATGAAACTATCTTTGAGACATATGAAGAAGGAAACCCTACAGAACATCATGCTTTCATTTGTGCAAAATACAAGGGTCTACTGACAGACCTATATGCTTGTGTATGTTTAGGCTATTTCTGAAAGGATATACATAAGATTGGTAATACTGCTTTACTTTGGGTTGGGGATAGTGGTGAGGGAATAAGGAGTGGAGAAGGAATGAGGCTTGTTTTTCTCTATATACACTTTTGCATCATTTAAATTCATTATCATAAGCTTGTACTCTATTCCCAACAAAAATAGTGTATAATAAAAAGGAAGCATATGCCTTTTGCACTTCTGCCAAGTGCTGAACCTCTCATTGCCCCAGATACTTATTGAACACACATTGTTTGCTGCACACCTTGCTAGCCCAACTCCAGGAGGAAGTAGAAAAGATAGAGCTCATGCTTTCGGGGAATTTACTATCTGGGTGGGAAGCAAAAATGTATTGACATACTTATTCTACAAGTCAGAGGGAAAATTTAATTTTCACTAGGGAGCTGGAGAGGATTTTTATAGAGCTGGTTTGTAATGTATTGGTAGTAGAATTTTGAGACCTGAAGATGAATGAACAAGGTGCAGAATTCCAGGTGGAGAGAGCAACAGGAGCCAAAGATACAAAAGAGGAAACAGACAACCACGTTGTGCCTTCTCATCTGCTTGCTTTCCCATCACAAATCGTTTCTTTTGGGTTATGGTATCATATGCTTTCAGGAGTGTCTGTGAGAATGCAAACACATTTGACTGAGATAAGAGAATAGATTCTGTAGAGGTAATAAACCAGCTCCCCACCCTCCCATCATGGCTGGATTTGTAACATTGCCAATTTCCATGGTGTAAGTATTGCCACCATGGCTGCCTTCAAGCTACCAATACAAAATAGAAGTTAGGAAGAGGCACACGTAATCCACTCTTAATTTTAAGCTCAACAAAACTTGCTCCAATAAGTCACTGGATATATTAGAATCTCAAAGTAGCAGACCTAAAAGGGATCCTGAAGAAATTTTTTTAAAAGATTTTATTTATTATTCATGAGAGATACAAAGAGAGAGGCAGAGACATGGCAGAGGGAGAAACAGGCTCCCCACAGGGAGCCCAATGTAGGGGCCCCCCGGGGATCATGCCCTGAGCCAAAGGCAGACGCTCAACCGTTGAGCCACCCAGGCATCCCTGAAGAAACTTTTTAAATGAACCTTAGCAACACATGCGGAAATGAAGGCGTTTGCACAATGTCAGAGGAAGTGGAAGAGTTGAGACATTATCTTTCACCTTTTAGTTTAGTGAAATTTCTACTTTTCCTTGGAAATCACTAATATAGTGGGGGGAATGGAGCAGGGGACTGGGCCATTTTGAGGGAACAAGGGGGTAGGTACAAAGAAAAGCAGAGAGGTTTCTTTTTTTCATATAAACTTACTTTTTATTGGTGTTAGAGGTTTGTTCTAGAGAGCAGAGGTGGGTAGGGTTCTAGAATGTGTTGTGGTCAACAGGAAGGGGGCCTGTGTACTGGCACTTCTACAAAAGGATCATAGCTGGGAGGAAGGGTCACAGTTGAAGAGATTTTAGGGGAAGGGCTTGGAAAACAAAATCCCCAATGGAACGGTTTTGTTCAGGACTAACTTTTCTTCCTGGAACAGGAACATAATAAGCTGACCTGATATACGTATGGAAAAGAAAAACTGAACAAGTCCCATCCATGTCCTTACCATCTGTGGTCACTTGGACAAATTATTTCCCCTCTGCAGGGGTCAGAGCTTTCCTCCATAAAGGGAGGCCAGGAGATAGGGGTTAGGAGATGTTTTCTCAGAACCCTTCTGGTGTGACATTCTCTGAGTCTGTGAATCAGTGTCTCCATGCAGAAGCCCCAACAACCCTAAATGTGAGATGCGGGGGAAGAGTTGGTACAGCCTGGTGGGTTTATTTATTTATACCCAATCTGAGATAGACAAAGAGAGACCAAGAGTAGTAGGAGGCAAAAGTGAGGTTTGTTTTTAAGTTTACGGCAGATGCAGAGAGCAGAAGATAGATTAGGGAGAAACAGGACAGAGGTTCCTCTTTATTATATCATACATTAGAAAGACATGGCAGCCCATGCTGAAAGCTCTTCGGTGGGGACTCATTACCTTCAGGGTGAGATCCAAGTTCCTTTGCATGGGTATAGGGCCCTCCATCTTCTGCTCTTGCCTGTCTTTCCAATCTCTCCTGAGCCACCCAATGCACCCCCCGCATCACCCAGGTAATGTTCCAGGAGCACGGTAGCAGTGCTTGCTGACATGCTCCAGTTCGGCCCTCAGACTTTGCATGGACCCCCTCCTGGAACACCTTCCCCATCACATCTGCTGGGCAAACATATCTACTCCTTTGAAATCTTGCTCCAGCATTCCAATCTCTTCCTTAATTCCTTGTTACATGGCAGCCTCCCCCTGCCCTGCCTCCAGATTGAGAATCACTCCCTTCCCTGACTGCAGCCATTCTGAGTGTATGCCATTTTAATGGCCATATGGCAATATCATTGCAAGTTTCTGTTTTTATCTCTCCCACTTCACTTTGAGCTCAGAAAGCCAGGTAACTCCTGTCTTGGCTCCTGAGGTTGAAACAATGACAACTATTGGAGCTGCTGACTGAATCCCAAATGCTGGTAAAACCAAAAAGAAGGAAGGGGAATAAAGCTGCTCCTGTAGCCCCCTAGAGTGCCACTGAAGGAGACAGTCAGGTGTGCCAGTCAGATGCAAAGGCTTTTGCTAAAGGCCAACGGCAAGTGATAAGCTACCAAGTCCCTCCAATTGTTTTCAGCTGAGCCCCTAAGGGAAATTAAGTGAAGCTCCCAGGGGGGTAGGAGGGTTGTAATGATACCATAGAGCAAGGTTAATGAAAGCCTTGTTCAAGGCAGCTCCATGCTGGGCTCCAATAAAGTCATTCTCTGGAGGGGAAGATCCTTCCTCAGCTTCCCTGCAAACCCATCCCACTACTAAGGGTTAGAGTGGATGCTGTGGCATGCCACCCAGATCCTCCTTCAGCACTGAGGGACTCATTCCACCCATCCTTTGCCTTCCATAGATGATGCTCTCCAGAGCATACTCTAATAAATCTCCTGCATGCCACCCTCCATCCTGGAGTTTGCTTCCTGAGGAACTTATCCTAGGAGATACTATCAGCCTGCTGTTAGGGGCGATTGCGATTAGGAGAGCGGTCAGAGTCGGTAGGTGGGAGTGATGATCTCTTGGGGCAGCAGCAGGAACTGAGACTACAGCCAGAATGGTGACTCCATCAGGGCTACCACAGGAGCCACAGAGGGGACTGGGGTCAACAGATATCATTGTTGTAGTGCTTAGTCCTAGCCCCCAAGCAGTGGCCTGCCATGGCCATCTGGGACAACTTCAGCAGTAGTCGGGAGGTGGTAGCAGGAGTGGGTCACACTTCTGATAACACATCAGCAGGAGCTCTCAGTTGTGCTATCTCAGAGGGTGCTCTCAACCATGTCTACACCTTAGACTCACTTCAAAAATACTGATATCAGGTCTTGACCTTGAGAAAGCCTGGTTTCATTGGTCTATGGTAAGGTGGAAGCCCTTGCATGTTGTCTTTTTTTTTTTTTAAGATTTATTTATTTATTTATTAGAGAGAGAGAGAGAGAAGGGGGAAGGGCAGAGGGAGAGAGAGGGAGAGAAGCAGACTCTCTGATCAGCGCAGGGCCTGACTTAGGGTTTGATTTCACCACTCTAGGATTACCACCTGAACTGAAATCAAGAGTCAGATGCTTAACCGACTGAGACACCCAGATGTCCCCCCACCCCCACCCCTTGCATGTTTTAAAAGAGTTGATTTCTAGTGTGCGGCTTTGGTTGAAGACTACCAAGATGGTGGAAAGACAATACACTTTGAAGTCAGACAGAGTTGGGTTTGAATCCTGTTCCTACTAGTGGCTGGGGAACTTTAGCATGTAGTTAACTTTCTGAGCTTCTATTTCCTCATCCGTAAAATCCTGTAAATCATATATTTTATAAATATATTGAAGGGGAAGTATGCTAATAGTAATAGCCATGATGGTGATAGTAGCCTTCAACCAGTGGAGCTATTATCAAGGTCATTGTTATTATGATTAATGTTCCTACTTGGCCTTATACTCCTCCTCCTCCAGGTATAGTGCCCTATGGCAGACTTGCCTTTCTTAGCTTCTGCTCTATTAGGGAGGAGACCTGTCCCTTATCCTAGCTGTTGCTACCCAAAGTCCAGCAAACTGTAGCTACAGCAGCTAAATGTGAACCCACTGCCTATGCTGGGGTTGACCAGATGATCAAAAATTGGCCTCCATGGTTACATTTCTGCCCATACCTAGAATAACACGTTCAGGCCTTCAAGATGACACTGGCAGGTACATGGCTGTTGTGTGGAAAAGTAAGCAAGACAGGCTTTGCTCATGCATAAAGGGAGCAATAAGGCCCAGGATACTTAAATGATTTCCCTATGCAGCTTTGAACAAGTTCCTTTTCCTTTCTATGCCTCCGTTTCTTATTCTGAAAATTATGAGTGGCCGATCTGGATAAATGAGTACTCTGCTCAATTTGGTGCTGCAGGTTCTTCAAACATTCCCTTTCCCCACTCCACGCAGATGCCTTGGGGAACTGACATCATGCCCACCCTTTCCCACAGAGACTTCAATGTCAAAAGTCAGGTCTCTGAGAGATGCCACTTCACAGTAAGGGACTTGAGAGTCTGCCCTGGCCCCTACCCACCCCAGGTCCCCTCACCCCGCCCCCCAAGGGTTGTAAGTTTTCCCCATTTCTCCTCCTGCCATTGAGAACTTTAAATAGCCTCCAGCACACTATGTGGCTGCCAGAAGTTTTAATTAAATAATGTCCAGCTGTCAGAAAAGCTGTTATAAATGGTCCTTTTGTCTGCCCCACTGTCTGGGAAGCCAGGAAGGAGAGAAACTAGAGGGTTATAAATACGAAGGCAGAAGTTCTGTGGGGAGCCTGGGGGCAACAGCTATTAGGCACTCTGAAAACCACTGGAGGGATTTTTTCTAATTATTTATTTGAGAGAGAGAGAGAGAGAGAGACAAACATGAGCAGAGGGAGGGGGAGAAGCAGATTCCCTGCTGAGCAGGGAGCCTGATGTGAGGTTCCATCCCAGGACCCTGGGATCATGACCTAAACCAAAGGCAGACTGAGCCACCCAAGTGCCTGTGATTTTTTTTTTTTAATATGTAATTAGTCCATTGAAGGGCTCCTAGACCTGGCTCTGTGACTGGATTTGCACATGGGATAACCTGAAAAGGGGTTGGCGAAACTGGTGTCCCCACCAAGAGCTGCTTCTTCTAGGCTGCGGTCAGTACCCCCTTTTACAATCCAGATGGTAAAGTAAAGAGGGCAAGGTGGGTGCTGGTACTCCAGAGACAGTTCTCTGATGAACTTTCATGATTGCCTCCCTCTTCCCCTTCCTTCTTTTTGTTCTTCCTTCTTCCTTTTCAACATACACCCTTGACTTGAGTCTCTACTATGTTAGAAAGTTCTCTCTAATATTGAAGAATATGGAGAAGAAATGCACATTTTTTGAATATGTATTAAGTGCTAGATATTTTATGTATATTATTCCATTTAATTATTTTAGAATACCAAGGAGATAATTATTGTAAAACTCAATGTTATAGATGTGGAAGCTGAGGCTCTTTGAGATTAGACAATTTTCCTGGGCCACACAGCCAGTAATGGAAGGACTGGGGATTAGAACTCCATTAGCTTGTAAACTCCATTGGAATGGAGGCTGAATATATTTTGTGTATTGTCTTGCTAGGGTGCTGCAAGGTACCTGGCACATAGAGGACTTGAGAAATATTTACAAAAGGAAGAAAGGAAGGGAGAGAAGGAGGAAAGAAAGGGAGGGAACCCACTCAGCTCTCTCACTTCTATTACATACCAAAACCAGTGACTTTTCTGTCATGGCTTCACAATGTCTCTGGAGAATACAAGCAGGCAGGTATAAACCGGTTAAATGTATAAAATAGTTGAGTAAAGGAGTTGCTAAAATGTGTATAAAAACATCATGATTAGAAAGCAAAAACTGGTTTCAAGAATCATAGAGGAGGTGGAGCTAAAATGCTATGGGTATTTAAAGGAGGGAGGCATCACTTCCAGCTTCAGGAATGAGGGGCTGCATAGAGGAAGCCAAATTTGTGCCTTGAAAAGTGATGGGGACTTGGACACTGAGAGACAAATGGCAAGTACGCTGATCAGATAGAAGCAATGGAGGAGAATCATAAATAACCTACCAAGGAAGGGATACACTAATGGTCAGGGCAACTAGAGCCACTTGGATTGGAACCTGAGCTGCATGGTGTCCTGGTAAGGTACCTGGGGTTAATCTGGCAATGCCATGGTTGAGGGAGAGGTGCCCAGGGCAGATAATCCAGGCTGAATGAACCTGAGTGTGTGAATACGTGTGTGTGTGGTGTGTATGTGTGTGTGTTATGTACATGTACATGCTAATGAGGGGTTAGTGGTTGATACTTTCTCCTGAGCTTAGGTGCCATTAGGCCCAAGTGGAAATTTATCTATTTCCTTGGTGGGTCTGTCATGTACAGGTCTGCCATTAACCTCTAGCTGGGCATTCATAAAGATCTGCTGATGGATTCTGCAGTAGCAGAAAAGGTATGGCCTGACTCCCAGGATGGGTATGTTCTGGAGAAGATAGGACTTAGACCCTGGCCTTCCCTAGGAGACAGGGTCAGGTGTGACATCAGCAAAATTGGTTTTGGGAGTAGAAGGTGCAGCACATGGACTTGGGAGCTGGAGAGAGCAGGTGGAGGATAGGGGCTCTGACTTCACTTCTCTATTTGTCCCCAATATCTTGCAGCCCCCAACCCTAGTAGCACAGGGCACCTGGCCTAGTGCCCAAGGTCAGTGAAGCCTTCCCAAGGCTGTCCCTCACTCTGTCCCTCAGCCCCTAAGACTGACAGGAACATAGGTCACAGGAACAAACAGTTCACTGCTTTGGAGAATCATTAAATAATGACAGTGTACTTCACCTTTGTGTATGGGCCACCTGGCAGCAATCCCAAAGGCCAAATGGAAATTCCCAGAGCTGTTTCAAGAGGCATGGATGCTCAACATGAGAAGAACTGACTGAGGTGGACAGACTCAGGGTTACCTTTATAAGAACCCTCTCCAGCATAACACAAACCCCAGCCAAAGGCAACCATCACTTTCTGGTGAAGGGGTCATTCCTTGCCTGCCACAAAAACTCGACTGTTCCACCCAGGCAGTATAGACAATTCTCTGCAAGATGGGATTCCAGGAACAGGGGTGGAGGATTTCAGGGACACCAGATATGAAGAAGAAATTTGGAATTTAGCATACCCGCATTTAGGCCCAGGCAGGTATCCTGCTACCTGCCTGGGTGGCCTTGGGCGTGTCTCTGAATGTCTCTGGGCCCTGATTTTCAATTTACAAACATTCATTCAGCAAGCACCTAATGAGCACCTACTGTATGCAAAATGCTGTGTTAGGTAATAGGGGAGCAGGCAGCAGAGAAAAGTATATGATCTCTGCCCTCATGAAGCTTCCAGTCTAGTGGAAGTAAACAAGTAATCACACAAATAAGTGTATGATAACACATTGCAACAAATGCTCTGATGTAAAGATAGTGAGTGCTATGGGAGAACCCATGAGGCTGATCTGGGAAGACTTCTTTGAAGAAGGGCCTGGGAGCTGATACCTGAAGGTTAAGAACAAGTTATAGGAATCAGACTTGGAGGAAGATCTTGTGCAAAGGCCCTGAGGAGTGGAGCAGAGTAACAAGTCTTATGAGCTGAAATTAAACCTGTGTGACCAGAATGCAGTGAGCAATGGTCAAAGTGGAGTGACCTGAGGCTGGGGTGGAGGGCAAGAGAAGAGCCAATCACACAGAAGCCCATCTACTGTGAGAAGGATTGGGGACTTTACCCTGTCATTGTCAGGAAGCCATTGCTCAGTTTTGAACAGAGTGTGATGACTAGATTCACATGCTAAAAATAAAATAAACAATCAGAGATGGAAAAAACCCCAACAAAACCGCAAAATAGTTAGGCCTCCCTGCAAGGGAAAAAAGAGATTTGAACAAGTTTTTCATGTTATAGCATCTACTCTCATGGGAATAATCTACTAGCAGAACAAAGAATTATGTACAAAAATATTCATTACAGTTAAAAAGACCAAAACCACTCTGGCTGTTGTGTGAAGAGAATAAATAGTAATAAATCTTTAGTGTTTCTTTAGTGTTTCTTTTGAGCTAAGCAAGATAAAGGCAGTGCTTCAGCCCCAAAGGGACCAGAAGCAATGATTCTCAACCTTGGCTGTACTTTAGAGACACCTGCTATGGTAGCCAGCTTCCAAAAGCCACAACCCCCCAAAGACTTACCTCCTAATATACATGTCCCTATGCACCCACTCCCACATTAAATAGGATAGTCCTATTCTAGCTTATTCAATGTAACCAAGTGGATATTGTAGAAACGATGGAGTGTGATTTCCAAGGCCAGGCCACAAAAAACACTGTGGCTTCTGTCTTGCTCTCTCTTTCTTAGATCACCTGCTCCAGGGAAAGCCAGCTGCCATGTTGTGAGGATAATCAAACAGAGAGATCAATGTGGCAAGTCATTGAGGCCTCCACCCAACAGCCAAGTGGAAGAGCCCTCTTGGAGACAGGTCCTCTGGTCCCAGCTAACATCTTGACTGTAATCTCACGAAGGACCCTGAGACAAAACCACTAAGCCACTCCTAGATTCCTGACACACAGAAGCTGTCAGAGAACGCTTATCTATCACTTTAAATCATTAACTGATCTGTTGCAGTCATTAACTGTTATCTGATTAGGTAATCAGTGTTCCTAGGGAGTTAGAAAAATATTGATGCTCAAGCGCCATCCCCAGAGATTCCGATTCTTTTGGTCTAGGGTAAAGTCCAGGCACTGGTGCATTCAAAAGCCATCAGATGACTATAATGTACAACCAATGTTGAGAATCACTGACTAGAGCACTGGAGAGATCAACAAAGAAGACTTAGCCACAATACTTAAGTATTGTCTCAATTTCCAGAGCTACAACTCAATTTATGCTGAGGGTTCTACCCTGGAGGTGGGCAAAAACCCAGTTTGTGGATCAGAGCCCTGGATCACCGTGAACTTATGGTCAGGTTGCCTTAGTGTTCACAGCTTCTGACCACAGGATATCTAAATTTCCCTAAGATAATAGGCCTATAGAAAGGAATCACGTGGCATCAGCCGAGGGGAGAAGAGAGGTCCAGTGTCAGGCAGGTAAATTCACGTTTACAGGCAACAGCTTTGACCCATAAGGGGTCCTATACCTTCAGAATAAAGGTGTGCAGGATGCCCCGTGCTCCAGTGACAGACAGCCTTCCTGCTTCCTCCCACCCAGACCCCATTCCGGCCTCTGAATATGCTCTTTGAAAACTTTATGAGCAATGATGACAGCTGGTTCTGAAAACCTTTGTACATCGAGTTTCCATAGTTAATGGGACATTGTTCCCATCTCTAAACAATAAGTCAGGGGCCCCATAGTCTCTTTGCTCTCCTCTGTGTTACCTCCCTGATGCAACCTGCAATAAAGTAATTAAAATGATTGTAGAGGGAGTCCTAGGAGATGAAAGATGCTGATGAGACAGTCAGATGCTGTGAGCTCACCCAGTCCTCTCAGCGCTGCATGCCAGGGGTGACTGGGTTGGTCTCCTGCTATTCTCCTAAGAATGGGCACTGGTACCAGTTGCAACTGTGTGATACCTGTGGTGCTTAGAAGCATCAATAGACATTTTTTGAGCACCTGTAACATGTTAGGTGTAGGAGATACAAAATGTAGTAAGATCCTCTTGTTCTCAAAGAACTCTTAGCTTGGTAGAAACAAACAAGGAAAGAGATAATAGAATGTGATACGTACTGCACTTGGGGACCTGTGGAAGTCCAGAGGAGGCACTGCACTTAGTCTAAGAAGTCTTTAGAGGAAGTGAGATCTGAGGTGTTTTGTTACCTGAGAAAAGATGGAGGGAAGTCAACACAAGAGGAGCAGCAGATACAATGTACAGGTGTGGGAGCTTGAGACTTTTCAGGGGATTGCAAACACCTCCTTATAGATCTAAGCATTATCCTAGGATCTACAGTTTAGAGGAGTGGCCCAAAGGCAGCTGGCGAGCAACACCTCTTTGAGTACCAGACTGTACATGAAAGGCACACTGTGGGCAGAATTCACCATTTCCCATCACCCTACCCTGCTGCATACCCATGTCCTACCCTTCCTTTTCACCAACCATGGATGACCTCCTCTTTATTGCCCCAGTCTAATGGTTGCTCCAGTCCTATTCCCAGAACCAGGACTTTGATTTGCTCTGTCCTCTGCTGCTTGACCCACTGAAAACCTGGCTACTGGCTACTTTCTTTCTTCTGTCTCCTGCCTATGTCTTGTTAAAACTGGCTTCCATGTGACCAGTGTTTTACTGGACCAGGAGGTGGACAGAGGAGGCCTGAGAAAGAAGAAACCCAAATGCTGGGAGGGATCCCAGGAGGCACATCTGGAAGAGACATTAAGAGTAGGGCACCCCAAGGGGGCACCTGGGTGGTTCAGCCTGGTAAGCGTCTAACTCTTGGTTTCAGCTCCTGTCATGATCTCATGGTTGTGAGGTCAAGTCCCACATGGGGCTCTGCACTCAGCATAGAGTCTGCTTCTCTCTCTCTCCCTCTGCCCCTCCTCTCCTCTCTCTCATAAATAAATAAATCTTTGAAAAAGAAGAGTAGAGCACCCTAGGTCCCTATGGGAGAAATGTGGCATATGGAAGTGGGGGCACTAACTAGCATAAAACCCTGAGTAAGAAGGTAAAGAGCTCCTGAGTATTTTCTACTTCCTATCAGTAGCCCTAGAACAGGAGTCACGGTGTAGATGCCTTCTGTGCATATAGGGCCAGGAAGATTGTGTAAATGGGTAATCTGGTCAGTGAACCAATGGAGAGGGCTGGGCCAGAGCAAATAGGAGAACCCAAATCCATCTATTGGGTGATGCAGCCAATTGCTGCCATGTGGGAATGCAGGTGCAGTGTAACTAGACATTGGAATTTCTCAAGATAAACCAAAAATCTGGATCTTAATGGAAAATAATTGCTAGTTAGTTCACATAAAAACAAAAAACACCTCTACATAGAAAACATGCAGACAGCATGGTTTTTGAATTTCAGCAATTCCCCCACATAAGACAAACAGAGCAACTAGAGACCAAAACTACAGACATTGACAGCACACCAGGTGATGAGGTACTCCCATGAACTCTGCCACACAAGTAGGCGGGGACAAATCACTAACAACCCCAAGCCCTATGTGGTATCAGCATCTATGTAGGAGGCAGCAGAGGGAGTGGTCAGATATTGGATGGACCTGAGAATAGAACCATACCCAAATAGCCAACAGATGCTCACTGGTAGGCAGGGAGGTGGAGTAGCAATTTGAAAACAGCCGTTGAAAAACTAAAAGTTCTGCCCAGGCAGGAGAGTTTCATAGTCATGGGGAGAAGGGAAGAGACACCTTTTTAATTGCTCCAAGAATAGCAGCCAAAGAGATGCACTGGCCTCATTCCCTTTTGGGGACTGGGAGGAGGCATCTTGTCCCACTGGAGCTTCAGGACTGTCTGCTATGCTGGCTTAAGTCTATCATATTAATAAACAGACAAGGAAAGTTGGCACCCCCCACCAATACAACACACCCATCTTTCTCACCAGCTTCTAGGACTTCTCTCCAAAAGTTCCTTCCCCTGCCTTACTTGACCAGCCTTTGCCCAGAGGAAGGAAGTGTAGCAGTCAGTGCCTTAGAACAGCCTTAGGACAGGGCTAAATGAGGGGCAGGGAAGGGCTGGCCAATTGTGCAGCAGCAGGCTGTGCTACTACCCACAACACGCATGTTAACATCAGCTTCCACAGGTTTCGTCTGGATCCTAAAAGAAGAAAAGAATGGGCTTGCCAGCTTAGACACAACAATTTTGTGCCAAGAAAACACACTTTTCTTTGTTCAAAGCACTTTGAAGCCTCCTGTTTTGACTCAACAGGACAAACTCGGTGACTTAAAATGGATGCAATTCCAACCATTTTTTATTTTTATACCCATTGAAAGTCTATGAAACTCAAATCAAGGAATCTTTTGAAGAAAAACAACAGTTGTACTCCAACAGAACCATCTACTTTAAGATCAAACCTTAGTAGTTATCAAGTACTACTTGAACACAGTTACTGCTTTTAGGAATCCTATGGAGGCAAAAAAAAAAAAAAAAAAAGAGGATAATTGAGCTGGAAAAAGAAATAGCAAGCTTAAGCAAGACAATGAAAACTTGTTTACATAAAGAACTCAGAGCAACACAAAGATGGATCAAGGCTGCCTGCCTGGGGAAGAATCTGGAAGCAAGGAACATATTACCAAAGGGCACATCAGAATACATTTTACCAGCTGCCTTAAGCAGTCTTCCTTTGGAAGATTTCAAGATTCTTGAACAAGATCAATAAGATAAAACATTGCCCCATGCCTCTAAAACAGATCAAGCATACCTTCATTTAAGATTAGCTTACATAGGACTTGATGCCCAAACTTCATTCTATTCAGGGGTAAAAATATTTAAGGAAATTATGCCAAAATTGGGTATTTAATAAAGTTTTACTTGAAGTAACATTATTACTGTATACTGTAATTTATGAAGACTTGATTATGAAAGGAAATGGAAACTTTTAATGAAATTTTTATTTGAAAAAATGGAAGTGCTTTACATGAGAATTTGTGAGAATTATAGACTTAATGATTTTGCTAGGAAATTGTATATTTTTTGCAAGGTATTTTGTGCTTCTGTCTTTTAAAGAACTATGACAATGTGTTTATATTAGAAAAGAATTTTTTTCCTGTACCTGTTAGGATATTGCATTCTAAATGAGATGCTAAGTAGGAGTTAACCAACATTAGATACCACTTAAAAAAAAAAGACACTGGAATTTCTGCCCAGTTTACCAGTGGGTGAATGCAAGGGGTCTGTGGAGTGAGGTCTGATGAGATGGAGCAGTCCAGACTCTATGATGTTGAGAACTGACCAGTCAGGGATCGTCAGTCCACAAACATGAGAAATTCTGATGTGGGATCAAAACTGAGTAGAATAGGGACAATAGAATTAAAAGAAGGAAATGATCCATATAAAGTGGGGTAGGGGAGCAGACCCAGGACATCTCAGAAGGTAAGCTGCCATACTTTTAAATACTACACAAAACAACTAAAGAGGGAGCCCATGAAGTTAAGAAGCTACCCTGAGAGGGCCTCCTTCACAAAGTTCAGGAAAATTGCATTTACTTAAAAATAAACACCATAAAAATGTTGAGGGTGAAAGCCACACAAAATTATTATTAGAACAAATAGAATACAGAACAGAGTAACATCTTTATAGATGGTGAAAGTATGCCAGAAAGAGACATCTACAAAACAAATCAAAACTGCAACCTATTATTCAAAATGAGCTAAAAGACATTAAGGGAATGACATCATCCACATAAACGAGAGTGATAATAATCATAACCTCATAAATTACATGACAAATCAAGAAGAAGTTAGAGGAAAAAAGTCATTTCAGCAATGAAGACCCAATAGAGGGAACACGAGAGTAAATAGACATAATAAATAATGCCTTACAGATAATAAAAGGTAAAAAGGAAGAAAATTTTAAGACTCAAAAGAAGTAGGAAATAAAAAGAAGATAAAAAGGAATTTGAGAGAAAATGGAAATACTGAAAGAGACATAGAATATCTATCTACAGCAATAGGAGACCCTGAAAAACAGAACCAAAGCACAGGGACAGAGCAAATACTAGAAATTATAATTTAAGGAAACTCTCCTGAAATAACAACAATTAAAGATCTGAACCTGCGTACTGAAAGAACACATGCACATGGTGTACCTGAAAAATTGAACCTGAATGACCGAAAGCAAGACATTTTGGTAAAATTGCTCCAGTTTAAGAAGAAAATAAAACAGCAGAAGAAAATTATTTAGGCATATAGCCAAAAAAGAGGAAATGGCTTATAAGGGAAAGAAAAATTAGGTTATCAGACTTTCTGACAATAATGCTTTATGTTGGAGGACAATGAAACAACATTTTTAAGACACCTAAGGAAAGCAAATATAAATCAGGAGTTTTATAGCCAGAGAAACTGGCTTTTGTGTATAAAGGGCACAGGTAACTCCTATCAGCATGTAAAAAACTCAAGGAATATTATTCCTAGGAGCTCTTCCCGAGGGATTTACTAGATAATAAGCTTCCAATAAGCAAAATAAGCAGAGACATTGATATAAAGGACTGGTAGTGAGCATTACTGCACAGCTAATATAACAGTAAGACTGAATGATAACTGAAAGGCAGCGAGTATAGTCTGCAAGGGTATATGATTTGAAAATATAGATGCAATACAATTACAAAGTTCAGGGGACAATGAGGGGAACATAAGCAGATTTTTTAAAAAACATTTTATTAAAGGAATAAAAATAAATAAAAAACATTTTATTTTATTATGTATTTGAGAGAGACTGAATATGCTAGAGAGCACGAGGGGGTTGGCAAGTACAGAGGAAGAGAGAAGCAGGCTTCCCACTCAGCAGGAAGCTCTATGTGGGGCTTGATCCTGGAACTCCAGGATCATGACCTGAACCACCCAGGTGCCTCATATGTGGATGTTTTTTCCAATTATTTTCAGTAATCATATTTGTGGTGGTAGGATTTGTATTATTTTTCTGAGACTGTTGAATGGATAATGTGAGATAAAGCAAATGATTAATCATGGGGAATTCTATCTTATTATTTCCTGCATCCTTAAGAATCCAGGAGACTCAGTTTGGCAGAAAGGAGATATGGATGCAAGAGGGAAGAGATTAGGTAAACTGCAGAAGCTCTGAATCTGAGTTGAAAGTATCCATGTCTGTAGTATGTATATTTTATAGCTCTGTCCACTGAAAAGGCCTAGAAACCATGACCAAATTAGCAGCAATGAGCATCCCTAGGACACCGATGGTGGTCCACTAGAAGGAATAGAGACTTCTTGAGAATTGTCTGATTTCATTTTTTTAAAACAGATTTTATTTATTTGAGAAAGAAAGAGCAGAGCGAGTGAGAGAGCACAGAAGTGGGGGGGTAGAGGCAGAGAGAGATGAGGAAGAAGCAAACTCCCCTTTGAGCAGGGAGCCCTATGCAGCATTTGATCCCAGGACTCTAGGGATCAGGGATCATGACCTGAGCCGAAGGAAGATACTCAGCCACTGAGCCATCCAGGTGTCCCAAGAAATGTCTGATTTCAGATCTGAGGCTAGAAACGTGCAAGATAAGCCTGGAATATTTTGTCATACTCAATGGAGAGAGGTTACCCAAAGTGACTAAATTTATGCTAAAGGATGCTGGGGCCAACTTCAAGAAATCCCTCTGACCAAAGATGAATCTATCTGAATTCCAGGAAGGGTAATAGAAGTGGATTAAGACCCATCACATATACTTAAATACTTGTGTTCATAATCATACTTACACATTTATAAAGTTTATATATATATATATATATATATATATATATACACACACACACACACACATATATATCAGCTTGGGAAGATAATAGGGAAACAGTTCATTATTTGATATCTGATAAAAAAAGAAAATGAATCAAGCATTTATTCTGCTTTTCCTAAAGGGAAAACTGCAGGGAAAGTATCTCTTTATAGAAGCATTCCAAATGATAAATGGAAAAGAGATGATTACCTTAGAATATCATTGTAACCTCTAAGAAATGATTGGCTCTAGGCATTGAGTATCAATGGCTGTAAGCATCATAAAAGGAAAAAAAAAGACGTCAGTTGACTCCTGATGTACCACTTGTGGCCTGGCCAAAGGGGTCGAACCTGAGTGAGATCAGGCCCCTGGACTCAGTTGCCCATTTGCAGGAAATGCAGGGGACAGCATAGCATATTGAGCTGCAATACAAGTGAGCAATCGGAAAATCCTAAACAGTGTAAGTTGTTAGAAACAGGAAGGGAAGGAGAGCAAGCTGTAGTGCCTTAAAACACACGCCAAGGTGTTTAAATGGGCAGGACTAAATTCTGGTCACTAGAGATGCACATTTGGGGAATAAAACTATAGAGAAAACACAAAGAATGGTTTCCTGTGAAAGTCTGAGTATAATCCTTTGAGGGGAGAGAGGAAAGATGGTGACTGTGAAGGGGCACAGGGAAGGGACTTCCAGGGTCACTGGCTAAGTTCTATTTCTTGACCCTGGAGGTGGTTATGAGGGTCTTATGATAATACTATAGTAATATATTTTTCAAGCTATAAATGTATTTTTTTCTTCTTTTTTTTTTTTTTTTTAAAGATTTTATTTATTTATTTGAGAGAGAGGGAGAACATGAGCAGGGGCAGGAAAAGGGAGAAGCCGACTCCCTGCTGAGCAGTGATCAGGGATGTGGGGCTCAACCCTCAGATCATGACCTGAGCCAAAGGCAGACATTTAACCATCTGAGCACCCAGGTGCCCCTATTTTGTGTGTTTTTCTGTATTGTTTTATTTATTTATTTTTAAAAGGCTTATATTTTAACATATATATCTCTGTAGGCCAAAGATAACAAACCTGTGGGCCCCCCTTGGTCACTAAGACCTCTCCCTGTTCCAATTCTGTCTGAGGACACTGGGTATTGGCTTTAACGTGGATTCCCAACTGAGTATTCTCCTGCCTTTTAGACAGTTAAAGAGATTATTCCAAAGAATACGTAGAAGTCATGAGAGTAAACTATGGGCTTTTATTAGGCAGTCAAGAATGAGCTGAATAATAAAATAAAAGTTGGCCCAGAGTAGAGGCTCCCTGCATTTGACATTTCTACTTTATTCTAACCAGGAGCTCTCTGGGAGAGTTCCAGAAAATGTCATGAGAAATGTATATTTATAATGGTGGCTCAATATTGTTAGGTGAATCCTGCTTTAGCATCCAATATGCAAAATTTCATGGTAATTGTGATATTTTCATCACAATGTATATTTCCATCACAATTAGGATTCTTCCCTTTAAAGGTGAGTTTGGCTTCAAGATTCCTTTAAATAGCAGCTGGCAGGATAAGGTAAGCATTTGTTTACAGAA
Organism: Canis lupus familiaris; assembly: GCF_011100685.1. Lineage (NCBI taxonomy): Eukaryota > Metazoa > Chordata > Mammalia > Carnivora > Canidae > Canis > Canis lupus. Next base: position 39,654,777 of record NC_049230.1, on the reverse strand, counting down.
CTGTAATTGCTTCACAGTGTGGAGGGAGGTGTGGGCTGTTTGAGGATTGTGCCAGCCCCTGGGCAAACAAGGCATAGTTACACAGAGGGAACCCATGGTTGGGAGGGCCAAGATGTGCATAACAATGCAAAGAATTAGGGAATGTTCTGTATTTCCTGCTCAGGCCAAACCCCCAACTTTTCTTCCTCATTAGCTTGGATCATCTCACAGTAAGAACTTTCGGGAAGAAAATCAGGGCGTTCAGAATTTCTGAATCACTTTGTTGAGCACATTTTCTCATTATTCAAATTAGTCATAAAGGCTGTTTTTGCTATTTTGGGGTTCTTCAGCATCTGAATTCCCTTCCTATGTTTGGAGACTTCTCTATGGTATGGAATTGGGTGAGAAGAGACTATCTTTCACCCTAACAGCTGAAAAGTCCAATGACTCATTTTTCCAGTCTCCTTCGTGGCTAGGAGGCAGCTGCAGGACCTGGGTCCGGCCAATCAGAAACACTCACTCCAGACTTTGTGGTCAAGAAACAGTGATGGTGGGGAATTCTGGAAGCAGAAGTGAAGGGTGGAGTAGCATCCTGTTTCTACAGATGGGATGGTAGGCTCATTTGTGCAAACTTTAGTGTCTGCTTCAATGGTGACAGGAGCAGGGTTTTCACAGGTCTTATTCTAGAGTGTGGGCTATCCTGTACAGCCTACCTGTTTTCCTGCTTGTTTTCTGAGGATGATTCTATTCTATAGTCTTCTTGGCAAATCTTTGAGCAACCCAGTATCTTTCAACGAAGGTCTTCTCTGCTTAAATCATGTGGAGTCTTTTTTTCTCTCCCCCCTCCTTTTTTTGTGGTTTGTTTTTCCTGTAACTTTCAATTTATTTTATTTTTTTTTAAGATTTTCTATATTTATTCATGAGAGACACAGAGAGAGGCAGAGACATAGGCAAAGGGAGAAGCAGGCTCCTCCACAGGGAGCCCGATGTCGACTTGATCCCCGAACTGGGATCATGTCCTGAGCCAAAGGCAGACACTCAGCGGTTGAGCCACCCAGGTATCCCATGTAACTTTCAATTTAGAAATCTGGTAGATAGCATGGTTTGAGGCAATGCCATGATGAGCCATTTGGCATGAGAATGGACAAGACCTCAAAGAAGGCAGATAAACTGATCTTTATGAGAAAGAAGAGGATTATATATATATATTTGAAAGGTTGAAAGGAGTGGAAAGCAGGATGGAAAGAAGAAAGAAGAGAGGGTATGGAGTTGAAACAATGTAGGGTAAAGAACCTGTGAATATTTCCAGAGGTACCTTAAGAGCATGTTAACAACTTCAAATATTCTTTGTAAAGTTGCTTTAATGCTCTAGTGTAAATTACTCCCTCTTCCTCAGCTCCACAAAGTGTCTAAAATATACTCCAAACTCACCAGTGCTTTGTGTGAGTGGGGTTTTGGGTATGTGGAAAGCAAGGAGAGAGAGTTCACAAATAGACTGTATGAAGGCAGACAGAGGACCTATGAGAAAAATTAGGAACCCAGAATCAGAGGAGGACGGAAGAATTTAAGTCCTCTGGATGTTTTCAAACATTTTTAGGAGGGGATATTACAGAATGATGATAGGTTTCAAGAGATTACAAGACCCTGGCTGGCCTCTAGATCCACTGAGAGGAGTGGAGGAAGCATCACTACCCATATGAGAGATAAGGACAAAGCAGAAGGCAATGACCTCAGAGATGGGAATGTGGATGACAGTCAAGAGTAAGAACTGGTGAAGATAAATGAGGCAATACACAATTGGGAAAAGAAGATACAGAGCAGGGCAACTGAATTCTGGTGTGCTTTAATCCATTTATTTTTAATTAGATATTTTAATTAGATATGGTTTACATACCATAAAATTCATGCCTTGTAAAACTTCAGGTCAATGATTTTTGAGTTGTGCTACCATCATCATCATAAGCCATCCTTAATTTTCATTACTTCAAAAGTTCTTTTGTGTCCTTTTGCAGCCAATCCATAGTGACATCCCCAGCCCCAAGCAAACACTGATCTACCTTCTGTCTCTATAAATTTGTCTTTTCTGAAAATGCCATACAAATAGAATCATGTAAGATACAGTCTTTTGGATCTTTCTTTCACTCAGCATCATGATATTAAGGTTCTTCCATTATATAGTATATCTCAGCAGTTTGCTTTTTTTGTTGTTGTTGCTGGATAATACTCTATTGCACATATATACTACATTTTTAAAATCCATTCAACAGTTAATAAGCAATTGGATTGCTCTCACATTTTGGCTATTACAAGTAAGGCCACTATAAACACTTGCATACAAGTCTTCCTGTTTTCATCTCTCTTGGGTAGATACCTAATTGTTGGGTCACATGGTAACTCCATCTTTAACCTGTTGAGGAATTGCCAAACTGTTTTTTAAAGTGGCTGTACTTTATACTTCCACTCACAATAAATGAGGTCTCCAGTTTTTTCACATACTCACTCAGATCAACTATTCTTTTTTTTTTTTTCAGATCAACTATTCTTAGTTTTTTTGATTAGAGATATTGTAGTGGATAGATATGTAGTGTTATCTCATTGTTGCTTCAATTTGCATTTCCCTAATGACTTAAAGACATGCAGTATCTTTTCATAAGCTGATTAACCATTCTTTGTTTTTTTTGGTATTATGCTACCCAAGTCTTCTGCCCATTAACTTTCTTTTTTTTTAAGATTTTATTTATTCGAGAGAAAGTGCGTGCCTGAGCGCGAGCATGAGAAAGAAAGAGAGAGAGAGAGAGCTTGCGAGAGCAAGAGAGAGGGGAAAGGGCAGAGGGAGAGGGAGAAGCGGATTCTGCTGAGCAGGGCGCCCTACTCAGGACTTGATCCCAGGGTCCTGGGATTGTGACCTGAGTCCAACAAAGGCAAACACTTAACTGCCTGAGCCACCCAGGTACTCAGTTTGGTTTTTTAATTTTTATTTATTTTTATTTTTTTATTTTTTATTTTAAGTAATCTCTACACTCAATGTTAGGCTCAAACTCACAATCCCAGATCAAGAGTCAAATGCTCCACTGAATGAGTCAGGCAAGCACCCCTCCTCTGCCCATTAAAAAAAAAAAAAAGAACTGTTTGTCTTCTATAATTCAGTTTTAAGAATTCTCTATGTAGTCTGAATATAAGTCCTTTATATTACTTGCAAATATTTATATTACTTGCAAATATTCTCTCTTACTCTGTGGCTTATCTTTTCATTTTCTTAATGATGTCTTTTGAAGAATGATTTTTTTTTTTATTTAGATGGAGTCTAATTTGTCAAATTGTTTTTTTTTTTTTATAGGCCATACTTTTGGTGTTATATCTCTGAAGTCTTTGCCTAATACAAAGTCAGAAAGATTTTCTTCTATAAAGAAGGTTTTTAGTTTTAGCTCTTACATTAGGCCTATGATCCATTTTGAGCTAATTTTTGTGTATCATATGATGTAAGGGTATAAGTTTGTATATTAATATCCTATGGTCCTAGCACCAGTGGTTGAACAGACCATCCTTATTCCACTGAACTGAGTTGGCACCTTTGTCAAAAATTAATTGACCATTAATAAAAGAATTTATTTTGGAACTTTCATTTCTGTTCCATTGATCTATATGTCTGTTCTTAGTGTGGCATAGTACCATACTTCTTTAGTTTCTGTAGATTTTTACTAAGTTTTGAAATTGGGTAGTCCAAATTTGTACATTCACAAAATAGTTCTGTTTATTTGACATCTTTTGCATTTATATCTAAATTTTATAACCAGTTTGTCAGTTTCCTAAAAAAAGAACTTTGAGGGATCCCTGGGTGGCGCAGCGGTTTAGTGCCTGCCTTTGGCCCAGGGCGCGATCCTGGAGACCCAGGATCAAATCCCACGTCAGGCTCCCGGTGCATGGAGCCTGCTTCTCCCTCTGCCTGTGTCTCTGCCTCTCTCTCTCTCACTGTGTGCCTATCATAAATAAATAAAAATTAAAAAAAAAAAAAAAAAGAACTTTGAGAACTCTTCTGGGTTCAAGTTGAATCTATAGATCAACTGAGTCCTCCAAACCAAGGACATGGACTATTGCATTATAGTTTTCAGTGATCAAGTTTTGCACTACTTTTGTTAAATTTGTTTAAGTATTTTATTCTTTTTGATACCATTGTGAATGAGATTATCTTCCTAATTTTATTTTTGGATTATTCATTGCTAGCATATAAATATGCAACTGATTTTGAAAAACTGATCTTGTATCCTGCACCTTTGCAAAGTTTATTCATTGGTTCTAGTAGTGTTGTTTTTCTTTTTTTTCCTCCTGGATAGATTTCATAGGTTTTTCTACATATAGGATCATGCTGTAACAGAATAAGAAGTGTTACCTTTTGTTTTCCTGTCTGTGTGCTGTTAATTTCCTTTTCTTGTCTTATTACACTGGTTAGAACCTTCAGTATAATACTGAATAGAAGTAATGAGGATTAGGGATGCCTGGGTGGCTCAGTGGTTGCGTGTCTGCCTTTGGCTCAGGGTGTGATCGCAGAGTCCCAGGATCAAGTCCCACATCAGGCTTCTGCATAGTGTCTCTGCCTCTCTCTCCCTGTGTCTCTTATGAATAAATAAATAAAATCTTTTTTAAAAAAAGTAATGAGAATTAATATCCTTGCTTTTTTTCTGATCTTCAGGAGGAAACATTCAGTCTTTCATCATTAAGTATTATGTAAATTGTAGGGTTTTCATAGGTATCCTTTATACAGCGAGGAAGTTCCCTGCTATTCTTATTTTGTTGAAAAAAAATTTTATCATGATTGGATGTTAGATTTTGTGAAATGCTTTTTTTTGCACTTAATGTGATTATGTGGTTTTTGCTCTTTATCCTACTAATATGGCATATTACATGAAATGATTTTCATATGTTGAGCTGATCTTGCATCCCTGGGACAAATCCCACTTGGTCATGATGTATAATCTTTTTAATATGTTAATTAATTCAGTTTGTTAATATTTAAAACATTTTGCATTTATGTTTATAAAGAATATTGATCTGTAGGTCTTCTTTTTTGTGATGCCTTTGTCTGTCTTTGGTATTTGGGTAATAGCAGTGTTACTCTCTAATGAGTTGGGAAGTATTCCCCACTCCTCTATTCCCTGAGGAGTTTATAGAGGATTGGTATTATTTCCTCTTTAAAAATGTGATAGAATTCAACAGTGAAGCCATCTGGGGCTGAGCTTTTTATGTGTGTGGAAGATTTTTAATTATTAATTCAATTCCTTTTCTTGTTAGAGGCCTATTCACATTTTGCATTCCTTTTTGAGTCAGTTTTGGTAATCTGTGCCCATTTGCCTGGACTTAATCTGCAGAATTTTTTGCCATGTGCTGTGCAGCTGCTTATGTCTCTGTGCAGCTTCTTAAAAATTTCTTATTTTTAGCTTGTCATCCTCAAGCCTTTTTTTCCACGTAGCTTAGTGGTCATGCAATGATTGGGCAGAATTTGTGCTCAAACACCTCTAGCCAACAGGGCTACTACCAACTTCTGCAGGTGGATCTATGTGTGGGCTAGGGAGTGCATTTAAAGGTCATGTAATTTTCAACTTTGCCGTGTTTTTTACTTTCCACCAGGCATTCCCAGGTCCCTGATGTTTGAACAGCCAGGTCAGGCATGGATGTATGGAGAGCTTATCGAGCCCCCTGTAATCTCTCATCTCTCATTTCCAGGATCTCCCTGTTAAACTTCAGGCTAGTTCTTGGGTCTATAGTTCACCTCACCTGGGATCTCAACCTGAGGCTAAGAGAGCTACACTTTCCCCATTCACAGCTGGCACAGGCTCAGCCTTCTGCTCTCCATCAAGTCAGCCCCCTCTGGCAGTGAAGCTGCCAGTTTTTATGGCCAGCAAGAATGCCCTAGACTCCTGTTGTTCCTACCTAGTGTTCCAAAGTTTTTCAAATGTGTTGTTTGCCTTTGGCCAATTTCCAGAGACTTGAAATGGTTGTTTTTGACAATTTTGTCTAGTTTTTTAGCTGTTTTTTGCAAAGAGATTTGTTGACTTCTTCACTCCTCCATAGCCAGAAGTTCCTTTAGTCTTTTAAAAGGCTGGGTGTGTGACCTGTCAGCTAGGGTTCTCCTTGTTTTGAAGGTGCTATTGGGTATTTGGAAGCCAGAGTATAAGTCTTTTTTTTAAAGTCAGAGCTAGAAATGATGCCAGGGAAGGTATGATTTGGGGTATTGGATAGACTGAGAGGTGGAGAGAGACCAGGAGGTGATAGAGAGAATGAGGAGTGAATAGGACAGGGACACAGGGGTATAGACAAGAACTGAATTGATGGCCTATTGGAAAAAAGGGAATTCAAAAATGTTAAGAGCCTACTTTCCCTACTCTTAATGCCCAGACTAACAGCCACTGTTTCCATGAGTGTTTTTCCCAGGCTCCTCCCTGGTTTGAACCTCCATTCTTCTGGGGGAGAGGGTAGATGTTAGGGTAGGATGAGAATGCACTGACTAGGCCATGAGGAAGGTACAGTGGCAGGGAATTGTGTGCCAACTGGGAAATGGAAATGGTCTGCATGTAAACATCAACCAGTGGGGCTGGAGTTGCTGACTTCAACCTTAGCTCTAACATAAAGATTTGGTCCTTATATTTTTAAACCAGAGGTGGGCAGATTATAGCATGCAGGCCAAATCTGGCTTGCCATCCATTTTTGTAAATAAAGTTTTACTAGTACTTGGCCATACCCATTGTCTCCATGTTGTCTATAGCTGTTTTTACACTACCTTCACAGTATTAGGTAAGTTGGAGAAACTGCATGGCCTACAGGTATAACATACTTATTATCTGGCCCTCTATAGAAAAAAGATTGCCCCTCCTATTTTAATTAAAACTGTAGTAGATGACCTCCTTAAGGCATGATTATGTGGATAAAGCATCACACATACAATCAGAAATAGGAGGTTAAGTCTGGGCTATGCTACATATCAGCCGTGATACCCAGGGCAAGCATTGGCTGTCTTTGGGCACAAATCCACTGGAAAATGGGAATCAGATGACTCTTTCTGTCTTTGGGGTTGTTCAAGCAAAACTACCACATGAGAAAGTATGCTGCAAACCACGTAGCACTATATATATGCTGTTTATTTTGATGTTTACAGAACACTCATGTTGACCTTTTAAATCCCCTGTTTGGATCTATTTTTTGTGGACTGAATGCAGCCTTATGTACTTTTCATGCGAAGTGTGTGATATAGCATTTTTAAAGGTACTTTCCTTGATTTGAAGAGGGAGTAGGAGACCGTTTCTATTACAGAGAAGAGAAAGATGGAACAAGAGAATTCTAAGAAAAACAAACTCCCTTGTGTCTTAGGCATACTGGTTAGCAGCAAAGGAATGGTCCAAAGGCCACTTTTCTTCCCAAGGACGCTCCTGCTGAAGAGGACAAACATTTGAGGCTTAATCTTATGAATTATTTCTTCTCCCTTTAAGAGCCTGAACACGGTAAACCCTATTACACCAGCAAGGGTAATTTCAGTGGTTGACATGAAACTGAATTTTAGGTGAGAGTTTATTAATAATTGTAACCCTGAGTTATAACTCAGAGCAGCTTAGAATTCCCGGCCTCTGTGGCTACAGCAAGAAAATGACTCCTTTAGGCACTTGGCCAAATTAGAGAAAAAGATTAGAATTCTCAGTGTGGATTCTCGACTGCAATGCTGAAGTCATCTGTAATCTGGCGGACCTTCTCAGTGGGGGAGGTTGCCAGTCTCTAGGTTCAGGAGATAAAGGCCACATTTTCTTCCCCACCTTGGTGTCTTCAGGTGAATTACTACAGAATGAGCTGTGATCTCTGCTCACTTTCTGCCTGCCCTGTGAGTTCGGGCCCTGGTGTGTGAATCCACAGGATCCAGGGGAGTGTTGATTGCATGTAATTGCCTATAATCACATGGCAAGGGAGGACTTCTGAGAGTCTGATGGGGCCAGAAAGGTTAAGACTAAGTGCATCTGAAGAAAACCAGAATCAGAGTCTGTCCCCAGTGGCAGATGGGTCCTGGGTGGCCTGCTTAGAGATGCCATTAACCAAGAGAAATCAAGGGGGTCTGTCAAAGGAGGGCGTGCTTATTGGTATAACTATTTGTCAAAGTACTACTGGAAATGGAGAAGTCATTACACTGGAACTAAATAGCCAGAGGCAGGCTTGAGCCATCAGATATCCTAATGAGGTATTAGGGACACAGAGATGAAAGAGGTTCATTAGGGAGAGGAAAGCTCTAGAAGTGATTGTGAGGGGGCAAGGCAGGGTTGTTCTGAGCTGGACCTATGAACACTGAGTGTGATTAGCTAGTTCTCTTTTGGTTGAAAATAACAGAAACTGGCTCTGGGCAGCTTCAAGAGGGGAAAAGAGGTTGGGAGACAGATCCTGAAGGGATAACTGGAACATCTTGTAGAACTGAAGACTGAGATGCCTGCCAAGGATAAACCAGCACCAGGAGTTGGATTACCACGAAGGAACCAGACATTTTCCTCTCTCTGACTCTTGCCTCCTACTTCTCTTTAAGGCTTCTTTATTTTTATTTTTCACTGTCAAATAACATTTTTAAAAAAGATTTTATTTATTCATGAGAGAGAAAGAGAGAGAAGGAGAAAGAGAGAGAGAGAGAGAGGCAGAGGGAGAAACAGGATCCCCGCAAAACAGGGAGTCTGATAGGGGACTCAAACTCAGATCATGACCTGAGGGAAGGCAGATGCTTAATCCAGCTGAGCCACCCAGGCACCCACCAAAAGGTATTTTTTGCTAATCAGGCTATGGGTACTAGCAGCTCCTGAGTTAACACGCCCCTGGTTCTGGCTACCAGGGGAGACTGAGTTCTTTTCTCAGAGCTTAGTCTTCTTTGAAAGACTCTGGCCTTGTTCGCGTCAGGTAACCACTGCTGGACCAATCACCTGTTGTTAGGGTCATGCTGAAGAAGCATTCACCTCCTGCAATTAAAGGTGGAGTGGGGAAGCAGTAATTCCCAGGAGAGAAGCTTCTAGAAGAGAGAAAAAAATGCTCCAGAGAAAGAACAGTAGCTCCCCATGACACCAGGTGTCCTGCACGGTGTTTTTTCCAGCTGCACCCTGCTAGGCTTCGAGTAAATAAGGGCAGAACTTTTCAAAGGCTAAGCAGAAAGGCATCATGTGTTGAGTGTTCTTTCCCTAATCCTAACCATCTCATTCCCCAGCCTCCTCAAAGAACAATCCAGTGGGGGGCAAGGCCATCTAGAGGATGCAATGAAGAGGGGCCACTGTGGAAATGAGGCACTGTGGAGGTGGTGGCACTGTGCTCTGGCCTGGAACAAGGTAGGATGCAGTCAGTCCCACCCTGCTCCTGCTCCATCCACCAAGCGTTCTCTCTAGGAACCGGAGGACTGAGGATGGGAAATTGGGGCTGCTAGTCAGAAGGATGCAGGGATGGTGATCTTGGAGACAGCTAGAAGAGTGTTTGCAATTAGGTTCTTTTCTTTTTTTTACTTCCCCTTCTTGGAATGGATTTGGGGATGTGCATTTTGCTTCTAGCATTACCTTGGACTTTGAGGACCACATGGGGACCAAGGGAAAGTCAGTGGGAACTAACTGCTGAGAGCTGGTTCTGGTGGCAGGAGGCTTTCCAGAAGTGGGTGAAGATGGCCCTGTCCCACCTAGCTCAGCATGAAGGGAAATGGACCAGGATTTGGGCCATGGGGGGCTTGGCTAGAAAAGAAAGTGTGTATTTGCCCTGATGTCCTCTGTGTTGTCTTGCAGGGGGAGGATTCCCTTACTTTTCCATAACCTTTGCTGATGAGATTCCTGGACAAAGTGCAGATGAGCTGAGCTGAAGGAACCACACAGAGACCACTTTGAAACATGTGGAGAGGACCTCTTGGAGCAGAAGATACCCTGCCACAACCATGTGAAATGAATTTCCTTTCCTTCCTCTGGTCATCCCCACTTATCTCTGACTTTCAGAAGATAAGTCATTTAACTTTTGTTCTGAAGTACTCTTTTCCTTAGCTCCTCTTCTTCTTTTTTTTTTTTTTTTAAGATTTTATTTATTCATGAGAGACACTGAGAGAGAGAGGCAGAGACATACACAGAGGGAGAAACAGGCTCCCTGCAGGAAGCCCAATTTGGGACTTGATGCCAGGACTCTGGGATCACACCCTGACCCAAAGGCAGCTGCTCGGCCACTGGGCCACCCAGGTATCCCTTCCTTAGCTCTTCTGTCAAATAATTCATACTGTAATCAAACACATTAACACTATGTAAAGAGAAATCCCTGTATGTCATTCACTCAGCCAGAAAAAGTCTGATTTGATCCCCTACCCCCCAATTGCCCCACTCCACTGATCTACCTGACTCAAATCTACTCATCCTTCATGTCTCAGCTCAAATGTTGCTTCCTCTGGGAAGGCTTCCTGAGACATGCTTCCCCCCATAATGGATCTGCATTACAGTACATAATCCATTCTATTATAATTGCTCATCTGTGCTGTCGTTTCCCCCATCAGACTATGAATGCTTGAGTCAGGGTAGTGGACTGAAGGATGTCCCCAAAGATATCAGGTCCTAATCCCTGGAATCTGTGAGTGTTACCTTATATGGTAAAGTTTTTTCAAAAATGTGAGTAAATTAAGGATTTTGAGATGAGGAGATGATCCTGGATTGTCCCTGTGGGTCCCAAATGCCAGGATAAGTGTCATTATATGAGAGAACCAAGACACACAGAGGAGAAGGCAATGTGAGGATGGAGGCAAATATTGGAGTGATGTGGCTATAAGCCAAGGATGCTGACAGCTACCAGAAGCTGGAAGACGCAAAGAACGAATTCTCTTCTAGAACCTCGGCAAAGAGTATGGCCCTGCCAACACCTTGATTTCGGCCCACTGAAACTGCTTTCTGACTTCCGGCCTCCATAACTGAGAGCTAAGAAATGTCCATTGTTTTCAACCATCAAGTTTGTGGTAATTTGTTATAGCAGTTATTGGACATGAATACAGGTAGGGACCATGTCTCTTCATCCCAGCACCTTGCATATACCCCAAATGGACTAGGGTGCACAGTAGTTGTTGAATGAATGAATCCCCTAGAAGACAACCTTTGAATTTTGTCAAAAGATAGGCATATTGGGGAGTCTGGGTCAGTTCTTGGTTCTGCCTCTCAGTCATCCTTGCTTCCCAACACCCCAGTTGCCCCTCCTTTAAGGTAAAGCAATCATATCTGCCCAAGAGTATGGTTTAGTGAGTTAAATGCAATGATGGCTAGGAAAGCATTTTATAAACAGAACATCACTGTTTTTCTCCTCCCTCCTGCCTGGCCCTTCCTAGCCCAGGCTAAGGATGACACAACTAACACAACTAAACTATCTCTGTGCCAGGGGATGTCTGTCCAAACCATAGTGTGTCCAGATGAGGAAGAGCTTGATGATGCCTCAAGTGGTGTGCTCAGCTCATCACGATCTGTGTAGAACCAACTATCTTCCTCCTCCCAACCAGCTTTAGAAATTCTTGCTAGTTAGGGGCAAAGACTTACTCTAAGACAGTCATCACCTGCATCCTTCTGGGCTACCATGCTGCTGCCTCTCCTGTGTCTCTCCATTCTCTCTTGTGGGCAGCTTCCTGAGGCCACCATCTTATCACCTGTTTGCTTCTTGTCCTCTGAGTAGCAGAGTCCTGGTGTAGATGCCTCCAGAGACCTCATTCCTATTCAGCATCCCTGTTGCAGCTACCTGGACATGACTGTGTTTTCAAAGCCACTCCCTCCATCAACTGTCAAGGAAAATATAGTGGTCCACATGAATTAAGGTTGTAGGTAATTGAAAATCATTCTTTTGTATGAAAAAAATCAGAGTTGCTGATTCTAATGGAAAGTTTTCCAGACATAGAGCATTAAAGACCTTCTTGTTCTTTGGATTAGGAATTTCACACCTGGGTTCCAAAGGTACATAAAGGGATTCACAAAATAACTTTACTGCTGCATCTTCTGAATAAGCTGAAGCTTAAAAACAGCTGAACCATCCAAAATAAGGGCTAGCTTAATTGTGGCAAGCAGCTTAATAACTATTTTGAAGACACTAGAAATAATATTTAGGTATCTATTATGTACATAATATGCAGCATATGCATTATATAAAATATACATACTATATATAAATACATATAAAAGATACTTAAGTATTATTTCTTCTTCATCTTCTTCTAACTTCTCATAAAGTTCCATACTTACACATTCAACTGCTATCCTGATATGTTCTCTCATCTGTCTTATCCTAGGATTCTCAAAATTAACATGTCCCCAAACAAATATTTTTTTCTATTTTGGAAAATTGTCAAACCTGAAAAAATTTTTCCAGTTATATGATAAACTCTTAAACACCCTTCCCCAGGATTTACCAATTGTTAACTTTCTGCTATATCAAATGGAAAGTTTGATCTGATCCCCCCTCTGCTCCTCCCTGCAATTTGTTCCTTTCCAGGGCTCCATCCTTCAGTCCTCAGCACCCCTATAAACCTTGTGGATCTTGCTTGGCAGTTGCTTGAGGTGCCTCCTTCTTCCTCTTCCCCTCATGTAAAACCAACCACTCAATCCTGTTAATTCTGTCTCAAAAATAATTGAATCCCTTCACTCCTCTATTCCTGCTGTCATCACTTGATCTGTCACCAACATTTCTTTCTTGGACTGCTGCAATTGCCTTCCAATTATGTTCCTGTTGCCCTCTCTTTAATCCATTTTTATGCAGAGTCACTATAGTTTTAACTTTGAAACACATCCAGTTATATCAGTTTCTTGCTTAGAATTCTCAGTAGGTTATCCTCAATGACTTATTCGTTGCTATCCCTGACCTCTTTCATGCCACACAGACCAGGTGAGGTCCTCTGTTCTATACCCCTCCATCACTCTCTCTTTCCCCTTCTTAGCACTTCTCATAATTATCATCACAGAGTAATCCATACACACATTTGTTAACTGTCACTCTCCCCTGTAAGTCCACAAAAGGTGGGGACGTTGATGGTATTAGTTACTGCTGCATCCTTAGAAGCTCTACACATTACCTGCATAGTAGGTGATTAACACACATTTGTTACATGAATGAATACACAGAAAACGCATCTCTTGAAGTGAGCAGATTTTACTCTTCTGTGAAATTAAAACCTGGAAAACCAAGTTTGAGTTGCACGTAAGCCAAAAGATAAATAAATTAATTAATTAATAAACAAACACACACACACTGACTGCCAGCTTATTTCCACATTAATATTCAGATTTTGTATCACCTACTTGCTTTGAGGTAGTGAGGACTAGTAAAAGGAACCTCACTTTGAACATCAAGCAGTTCTGCACTTTATTTCTGGCCCTGTCTCTGGTTGTAAATCTTGGGCATGTTCTTGGATTCTTTGAGCCTTTGTTTCCTAATCTATGAAATGGATACATTAATACCTATTTCAGAGGGTCATCTTTTTTTTAATAAAATAATTTTTATTGGTGTTCAATTTACCAACATACAGAATAACACCCAGTGCTCATCCCGTCAAGTGCCCCCCCAGTGCCCGTCACCCACTCACCCCCACCCCCCACCCTCCTCCCCTTCCACCACCCCCAGTTCGTTTCCCAGAGTTAGCAGTCTTTATGTTCTGTCTCCCTTTCTGATATTTCCCACACATTTCTTCTCCCTTCCCTTATATTCCCCTTCACTATTATTTATATTCCCCAAATGAATGAGAACATACAATGTTTGTCCTTTTCCGACTGACTTACTTCACTCAGCATAATACCCTCCAGTTCCATCCACGTCGAAGCAAATGGTGGGTATTTGTCGTTTCTAATGGCTGAGGAATATTCCATTGTATACATAAACCACATCTTCTTTATCCATTTATCTTTCAGTGGACACTGAGGCTCCTTCCACAGTTTGGCTATTGTGGCCATTGCTGCTATAAACATCGGGGTGCAGGTGTCCCAGCGTTTCATTGCATCTGAATCTTTGGGGTAAATCCCCAGCAGTGCAATTGCTGGGTCGTGGGGCAGGTCTATTTTTAACTCTTTGAGGAACCTCCACACAGTTTTCCAGAGTGGCTGCACCAGTTCACATTCCCACCAACAGTGTAAGAGGGTTCCCTTTTCTCCGCATCCTCTCCAACATTTGTGGTTTCCTGCCTTGCTAATTTTCCCCACTCTCACTGGTGTGAGGTGGTATCTCATTGTGGTTTTGATTTGTATTTCCCTGATGGCAAGTGATGCAGAGCATTTTCTCATGTGCATGTTGGCCATGTCTATGTCTTCCTCTGTGAGATTTCTCTTCATGTCTTTTGCCCGTTTCATGATTGGATTGTTTGTTTCTTTGGTGTTGAGTTTAATAAGTTCTTTATAGATCTTGGAAACTAGCCCTTTATCTGATACATCATTTGCAAGTATCTTCTCCCATTCCGTAGGTTGTCTTTTAGTTTTGTTGACTGTATCCTTTGCTGTGCAAAAGCTTCTTATCTTGATGAAGTCCCAATAGTTCATTTTTGCTTTTGTTTCTTTTGCCTTCCTGGATGTATCTTGCAAGAAGTTACTGTGGCCAAGTTCAAAAAGGGTGTTGCCTGTGTTCTCCTCTAGGATTTTGATGGAATCTTGTCTCACATTTAGATCTTTCACCCATTTTGAGTTTATCTTTGTGTATGGTGAAAGAGAGTAGTCTAGTTTCATTCAGAGGGCCATCTTTAAATAAGATGGCCTTGCTTTTGTTCCCAGCACTTTTTGTCTGGTAGCTTGGTTAGGAGTTCACACATACTCATGCTGCCCTGTTCAAAAATCTAAGGAATATAATTTGACCTGTTCAAAAATCTAAGGAAATAAAAAGCTTGATGGTAGAAGTAGGTTTCATATGTTACTTGTCTCTGAGAATCGATGTTTTCTTTGTTTATAGGTGTGTGTGTGTGTGTGTGTGTGTGTATGTGTGCATGTGTGTGTGTTTGCAATGGCTTTTAGCCAGCAAGGAAGAACCAGGAGTTTGATGTGTGTGGTACACCTGTAAGGGGCTCAGGTTTGCTAGGACCAGAACCTAGTGAAGATTTTTGTGTGTGTGTGTGAAAACCATCAAGCTCTTTATTAATGAAGCCCCTCCAAATTAGACAACTCTACATATCAGTATTTAGCATAAGAAAGGTAAAGTCTCATGAAATATCAGGGCCTTACTGTCTCATAGCACAAGCACCATGACTCCTTTCAAGGGCATGTTATTAGCATGTCTTTCAAATGGGCTCTGGGCAAGTTGCTAATTTAGACCTATGGGCTTTGCCTTTCCTTCCCTGTTGAGTACTTCACCACCTTCTGCCCCTTTCCCAGTTCTCAAGTGTGTGGATGAGTGCATGAAGGGGAGGATTTGGGATTATACTCATATGTAAAAGAAAGCCTGTGACTTTGGATATAGTGAACTGATATATGTGGGTTATAGCTCCTCATTGAGGATAACCCTCTTCTTCCTTCTTGCAAAGCAGTTTTCTATAGATAAACAGGCTGATTTTACATTCTGAGTCGATGGTCTTATTTTTCTACAATATCTCATACTTTGGGAAATGTCCCTGTGTCACAAGTATCTCTGAGGGAGTGTGATGGGATCTAGGACCAGAAACCCCTTATGGATGGGAAAAGATTTTCAGAAAAGAGATAGGGGGCCCATGTGGGCATGCAAAGCAGGAAGTGCTTTCAGAGAAAAAGGGCAAAGTGGGTGCCCATGAGGGCACCTCCAACTCCTCATGAAGGCTTTTAAGTTTTGTATTTTTCCCCTTGGTCTCTGATGACAGTCATAAGATAGTATAGTTTCTTAAAAAAGCTTTATTGAGATACAATTGATCTATAAAAAAATTGCATATATTTAAAGTATGCAAATTGATGTACCTTGATATATGTATACATCTGTGATTCCATCATCACAGTTAATATCTGTCATCCCCAAAAGTTGACTTGTGCTCCCTTGTAACTCACCCTCATCCCCAATACCATACTCAGGTAACCACTGATCTGCTTCCTGTCACTATAGATTAGCTTGCATTTTCCACAAGTGTATATAAATGTAACCATACAGCATGTAATTTTTTTTGGTCTGGCTCTTTTCACTCTGTGTAATTATTTTGAGTTTCAGTTATACTGTTGCATGCAACAATAGCTCATTCATTTTTTTCCTTGGTGCTTATAACACAGTTTGTTTATCCATTTACCTGTTGATGGACATTTGGGTGGTTTCCAGTTATTGGCTATTACAAATCTGCTATAAGCATTTGCATACAAGTCTTTGTGTGAATATATGCTGAAATGCACAATCTTAAACCTTTCTCTCCTTTTGTGGTGTCATTTCTTTTAGTTTTCTCCAACCTCTGCAAAGCCTAATACAACCAGCCAGCCTCACATGGTCGTATCCTGGGAAATAAAGAGACAGGAAGGGGCAAGGTGGCTTGCCTCATGTTCACAATCCACAGTGCTGGTTCCATGTGGTGATCAGCAGATTAAAGAGTGGCCTATAGCAGAATCGAAGGTATCCTGGAGAAGCCACTACAGCAAGGACTTGACTCAGACACAGGCTCCTATTTTTGAGCTGATATGTTGGTGGAGACAGGCTGACACTTGAGATGCATATCAAGATGCCAAATCCATTGTAGGCAACTGACATATCTATATTCCCTTCTGCTAATATTTGCTTTCTTAATTTCTTCGCTTGGAAGCACTAAGTTGTTTTCTTGATAACTGGGGTTTGTAGGTAAATAACCATTAGGTAATGGAGGCACTGCTCTGCTATTTGTTGAAGATCTTGGGCCACACATAAATATTACAATATACACCAGTCTTGTATCTGAGAGTTCTCAGGGGTTCCTTCTAATTTATAAGCTAGCTTTGAGGGGAGGGCTTTTGTTGCATACAGGTATCTTCCCTAACGCGCCTTACAGGGTGAGCATTGAGCCTCCTTTCTTTTTTTCTTTTTCTAGCTTTATTGAGACATCATTGACATGTAACGTATGTAAGTTTAAGGTATACAATGTGATGATTTGATACACACATATATATATATTGCAAAATGATTATAACAATAAGCTTAGTTAACACCTCCATCCTCTCCCATAATTATCATATTTCTTGTGATGTTAACATTTAAAGTATTCTCAAGACCCTTTTCAAGTAGCCTCTTTGATGGTTGCTAACTTATGCCATGAGTTTCCTTCCTCATCAATTTCAGGACCCCCCAGAAGGCTAAGGAACAGTGAAACTCAAGCCAGTGTGGTTTCATTTACATCTCACAAGCACCCAGATATTTAGAAATATCTGGAGGACTCACTAAATGTGCTCACTTTCATCTAGTTGCTCGGGGCTGTCTCCATAAAAGCATACTAGCTTTGTGCCATCCTTTATCACAGACTGTCAGAATTGCAGGGGGCTTTGCAGGCCTTGCTGTCCAACTGTGTCATTTTCAAGAGGAGCCTGCAGCAGCTCAGAGAGGTGAGGTGCCCTGCCCAGAGTCACAGAGCTTGTTAGTGGCTGGGCTGCACTAGGAACCCAGCCTCTAGACTCCTGGTCCCCTGCTCTCTACATCCGCAATCCCTCAATCCCCAATTCTCATTTAGTTTTTCTGCGCTTAATATGTTTTCCTTGAATTGATTTTTCTCCTCTGCCTCATCTGTTACCTTCAAGGTTATTTTTGGTGCTCCTCTCTACCTCTTTCATTTTGCAGACTGATTTCCCAGGCTTTGCTGAGGTTGGCGGCATTCCTACCCCAGGGTCTCTGGCTTTCATTACTGTTCTGTTCCCTCACCCCTATATTGTCTTCCTGGGGCTTATAAAGCAGGCTGGGCCCCCAAGATCCCTTAACCCCATCTACCCACTCCCTTGTAGCATCTCTGGGATGCTGCTATTTCTCATCTTGCACTCTCCCCACCCCCTTCAGTCTATTCCCAGCTTGAGAAGTCTGCTCATAATGACAACCCTCGGAGTTCATCCTTCAGTGGGAATTCAAGACTGCACCAGCCACTGGGTGGTGACTACCGATACATCTTTCTGATGGCATTTCTTTTCTCTGCCAGGTTTTTACTGTGTGGAGATGTGTCTATCTGGGATGATCCCTTCTCTCTTAAGTATGTGGTGGGCGGGGTGTCCGCCAGATGCTTGTAGGTAATGGTTGCTGAAGTATGGATGGCTGGGGGGTTGTGTGTGTGTAGATGGAAAGAGAGCTGAACTGAGCATCATTCCAGACACCAAGTTTCTAGTTGCAGGCCTTGGAGAATCAGAAAGACAGGGAAAAAGGGGCAGGGTCAGACAACTCTCCTTTCAAAGCCCAGCTCTGCCACTATCACAGGCAAGCCTGAATTTCCTCACTTGTAAAATGGGGATGATAGTCAACCAGTGTCAGTTTTGAAGGAAGTACTGAATGTGGCAAAGGGCCTACACAGCTTAGCCCAGAGCCAGACACTTTCTTTTTTTTTTTTTTTTTTTTTTGAGCCAGACACTTTCTACTGAAATTAGGAAGAGATGGTTTCACACCTAGGTTTCCTGCACAGTAGCTGTAACTCCTGGGCAAGTTCATGAATCACTTTCAGCTTCTGTTTACTTAACTGTGAAATGGGGAGAATGAGTGCCTACCAAATAAACTGATTGTGAGGATTGGTACACAAAAGTATATAAAGTACTTAGCATGGTGCCTGGCGTGAAGTAAGTGCTCAATAAATGTTAGCCATTTTTAAGTGTTCAATAAATGCTACTTCCTTTTCCTTTGTAAATTTAGCCCCCAGCCTTTAAAAATAAACAAGTGGGTATACATCTTGAGCATGAACTTTGAGAAGTTTGAGTTAAGGTCCATTAAATACTTTTACATATACAGATATTTACTGAGTGTATACTCTGTAGGGAGAAATATCAAACCCTATGGAGCTCAAAACCTAACTGAGTGGCAAGCCATTAGGCAAATGATTTGAAAACAGTTTGTCACCAGAGCCAAAACAATCCATTGCAAATTGAACAGCTGCTTCAACAACTCAATTCTACATCCGTTTATTAAGCACTTATTAAAGGCCACGCATAAAGATGAGCAAAACCTCCAGGAGCTTATAGTCTGTAGCAGTATTATTAATAATACAATGACGATGATGATGATGATGATGATGATGACATGATGATGTTGGTGATGATGATGGTGGTGGTGATGACAATTGTAATGACAGTGGCAACACCTCAACAACAATAATAGCTAAGATGTATAAAGAGCTTACTATAAGACAGACATTGGCTAAGGGCTTTGCACGAATTGTCTTGTTTAATTCTCATAAGAATCTTTTGAAATAAGTAATCTCATTCTCTTATGGGTAAAGAAAAGGAAGCTCAGAGAGTTGTAATTTGCCCAATGCCACACAGCTTCTAAGTAGCACTGTTAAATCTCAAACTCAAGTCTGACTAGTGTTAAAGACCTTGTACCCAGCTGCTGAGAGTGCCCCTCCATTATAATGGACCAGTTGTAATGGAGGAAAGAGCTATGTGAATGTGGTTGAGGGCAAAGTGTGCTGGGGGAGAGGAGTGGAGAATCCTGAGTGTGACGGAGGTGATGGCTGAAGTCATCCGAGCTATGGCGTCTTTGGCATTGGGTCATAAGGGATAAGCAGGAGGTCAATAGTAAAGGATGAGAAAAGAGGAATCCAGATGACCAATACAAAGGGGCCTCTGAACTTTAGGTATGGTTGGAAACAAAAATCAGGTGGTATGGTAGGATGGGGAGTTCTTGGGAGAGCTTCCAAGTAAAGCCCAGGTGGGTATATAGCCTGGGGGTCTTTGGAAGCTGAACTTGTGAGAGGCAGCACAAAGGCTAGGAGGCTTCATGTTACTTGTTTTATTTTGTCAGCTTAAGTAAATTCTTTTGGGATCCATAGGGAAAGATATTTTTTCATTTTGATTTTTGGAGCTTCACATGTTTGACCTGGGAGCCAGGAGAATTCGGTTTTATTGAAAAGGCAAAACCATAATGGGCTTTGAAGACCCTAGTTTTGGATCCCATTGCTATCTCTTACTGGTTATATGGCTTTGGATGTATTAGTTAATACTGCAGAGCCTCAGTTCTCTCCTCCACAAAATGGGGTTTGTTGACAGACTTGGACAGATTAATAAAGATAAAGCATTTAGAACAGTGCCTGGTTACAAAACAAGCCCTCCTAAAATAGCATTAGATTATTGGCCATGGGTCAACTACCAATTGGCCACACAACCTTCTCTACCTGAGCCTCAAAATCCTTATCAATTAATGAAGGGATAGAATACTACTTCTATGGCCCCTCCCCAACTAAAAGGGATTCATTCCAAATGGCTCCTTTGGTGAAGAATAAGAACAAGAAAACCTTATAGCTTTCCTTTTCTGATAAAAACAAAGAATAGAGTAATTCAGGAGCACCAATCTATGTGTGCAGCATGAGTCCTGTCTGAGAGAGCCTTCTCAGAGCTGACAATATTAGCAAGACCGATGGCCTCATCATTGGTCAGCCTCCACGTTGTCAATGGAGAGATACAAAAGGCCTTGTCTGGTTAGATAATTGAAACAACCTGTCAATTCTAGAGACCTCATTACGTTAGCTTGTTCATCAGTTTTTTTTGTTTTTTTTTTTTATGACCCAGGGATCTTAACATTATTTAAGCATTTTGATCAAGATACAGTTTTGCCTTTACCAAGTCTCTTGCCTGCTAGGCTGGCTGCAGGGTCAGCTGTGAATGATTCATCGCCTGCTACTTGTCCACATCCCCATCTCCTGTGCTCTCATTCCATAGCTGGCATGTTTGTCAGGCAGGCTGTGTGGTTCCTGTGTGCTATGTCTGAGGCACATCCTGCCACGAAGAGGCTGCCTCCCAGGAGACGCACACAGGATCAGTGTATCTAATTCATCCAGTGGATATTTAGCTCATTAAACACCAATAGATTCAAACAGAAAAATGGAACCATGCACATCATTAAAGCTAAATACGTTTCCTTCCTTTGTCTTAGTTTTATTTTCTGAAGGGGAATGTAAGGAGCTCTGCATACCGACAGGCTCATTGCTGGAGCCGGGGTGAGAAGCTGAAAGCATCCAGGCAGAGAGATAAAAGGAGATTGGCTCCAAGCAATATCCCTCCTTGCAGGAAGTGAGTGGTGGTGAATCCATATTTCTACATAATAAGCTGTTATGTGAGGGCCAGAGTGTCCCTTCATCAATGCAAGGGGAGAATGTCAGGCAGAGCTGGCTGTACCCGTGAGGATGAGGTCACCATCCCTGCTGATCTCAGGGGCAGCAGCTGGCCTGCCTGCTTGGACTGTATAGGCTTTCCATTTGCTCCTTGCAGCCTGTGGAAGGAATACTTGCCTGTGGGCTGTCATCCCAGTGTGGCCTGATAGCTGGGAAGTGACTATCTCTTGGTTGGTCTTCATTAGAGTGGTAGGGATATTAGGGGGCATCACGTTCATTTAGTCCCTGGGTTGTGGTTACATTTTTCATGACCCCAAAATCTGGGGACTGTGAAACGATTTTTAAAGATGCCAGGTTTTTCAGTACATTGCAGTGTCTTAGATTTCTATAGCTGAGAGCCCAGCTAATGACTTTAATAGTTTTGTTGTTGTTTTGCTTGCCTCCAACATATTTATGTCCCACTTCATTCTGTTCATGAGGTCCAGATTTGCTTTGGGGGAACCACTTCCCCTAGCGTTAGTCTTGGGTATTGACCCCACTGTCAACATGAGGGGTGAGCTCAGATTGACTTAAACCAATGGACATGTCCTGGCCCCGGGGATGTTACACAGCTTGGGCAAATAATACACAAGGCACCAATGAGGGGACAAGTGATCTACTGTTTTCCCTTCCAGGAGCTGGTGGAAGAGGTGCCCTTCTCCTTCTCCTGGATGGTGTGCACTGGAGCTACAAGGTTGAAATTGGTGCAGCTTTTTGGCTTCCTTGATGAGGGTCATCTTGAGGCTGATGATGGCATGCAAAGGAGGCCAGCATGGAGAAAATCAGGTCTGGCTCCCCGATAACTGTGTGAATCTCTGGAAGAAACCACAAGTGAAGCCAGAACCACTTCAGGATTCTTCAGTTATGTAAGCAAATTACTTTGTTTTGGGCCAGTTTTCCTCTTAGCTGCAAAGATAAGTTTTGGAGTAGATGGTCCTATCAACCACAGAAATGGGGAAAACCCATGGCTGAAGACATTGTATTTGGGTCTCATTAACCAAGTTGATTCCCTTCTGTTTCAACATTGTTGATCCTCTAAGACCCTCCGTAATATATGGAAAATATGTGCTAGACATTGACTTAACATGCCATGACTGCTTTAAACCTTTGAGCAACCCAGTGGGGTGTATACAGTTCTTTACTCCACTTTACAGGAAACGGAGGCACACAGAGGTTAAGAAATTTGCCTAAGGTCACAGAATTCAGAAAGCCATGACTTGGTCTGATATCAGACTTCTCACATCCTCACAACTCTAAGATTCTACGATTCTACAGTTTCCAGAAGCAGAGCCAATGACTCTTCCCACTGGGAACTATCAACCGTCCAGCCAATTTCATTGCCTAGAGCTTCCTCAGCTTTTCTCAATATCATCTCCTTTGTCCAAATGATAATTACCAGCTGCATTCTTAAATCATCTGCGTTCTCCTCCAAGTCCGACACTGTGGTTTCTGTAACACACTTCTCCATAGCATTATATTATAATGTAACCAACCCACTTCCAACCTGCCCTTGAGCTTTTTCTTTACCATAATAGTCCCAGATCCAAGTTTGACAGCCCAAGGAAGTGCTCCATGGGATTTGATTCCTTAGGAATGAACAGAACACATAACACTCCTCCCAGTTTAGAGCCACACTCTGAAATCTTGTTGAGTTGCTGACATGCTGGTTTTGCCTAGGTCCCAGAGGCTGTGGGGATGAGGAATTATGGAATGTCATCTTATTGCTCCTTTCTACCCTCTGCCAACTCCATCCGCCAGGCTCAACCTTAGCCATATAAATAACCCCTCTCCCAATTCCCCAGAGGGCCTTTCACATGCTCACATCCAGTCTTCCACACTTTGACATTCCAGGTTGTCTGTTATGACCCATCCCTTTATGAAATGCAGAGAAAAGGACTCCAGGCAGACTCTGTGTGGGTGGCATGATCAAGGGCATTAACAGAATCACAAAAAATGGCACATGTTGGCAAAGAGTGGGGAAACTGTCCATAGCACCACACTTTTGAGAGTTGACTGATGCTCAGGTTTTCCAAATGCTCACCCATACTCTAGAATCTATTGCCAAACACACCAGGAGGGCATTATATATGATATATATAAATGTAAATATGTATGTCATATGTACATATGAATATATATGTGATATATATCACACAAGCACATATATATCTCACATGCCCCAGCCATCCCTGTCTCTTATCTATCCCATCCATATCAAGAAGTCATTGACTTGACTGAATACAAACATACAGAGAATTATACATTAGAGGGTGACTTTAATAAATCACAAAGAAAAAAAAATAAATCACATAAGGAAACCTTCAGATCTCTGATTGTACCAGTTATACCCTAGCTCCATTCACTCGTCAAGTGAATAGTGTATTGATCTGCCCATCTACTCACTCATTTAACAAAACTTTATTGAACAGTGACATGTGCCACTGTGTAAGGCATTGAGGAGACATAGATGAAAAATACATATTTTCTGCCCTTGGAGCTCACACTTTAGTGGAAGAGAGAAATAAACAAGAGTATTTTAGTGCATTTAGGTAAGCATTTTAACAGCATTAATCACTTATGAGAACCTAGAAGAAAAGCCAGGCTTTGGAAGTCAGAAAAGGCTTCTTAGCAAAGGTGACAGCTGGGAATAATAGCTGGGAATTACCCTGGTTGATACTGCTAATCACTTTCCAGTATCTGCCCTCTCTTCCTTCTGGTAATAGGACCTACCAGGTTTTAGATGGGATTAGTGGCCAAAGACTTATTTCCAGCTTCTCTTACATCTTGATGTAGCCATGGGACTAAATTCTAGTCAATAAGATATGAATGAAAGAGATGTATACAGTCTGGTTTCAGCCTTTAAAAAAAGGTTAACTTGCCCTCTTCTTCCTCTCTTTCACTCTCATTGGGTTGAAATGTGGGTAAGGTGGAAATGATCTAGCTCTGACCATACCAATAATACCCTAGTGGATGACAGAGCCATAAAATAGAAGGACTAGAGGTACCCACCAGCTCTGGACCTCCCACCTGTCTCTCACTACAGCTACTGTACCTGGCACCCCTTTGAAAATAACAGCTTAACCTCCACCTTTACAAAATAACCACCCACCCACAGACTTAGCTCTGCACAAGAAATTCAGCCTGATTAGATATTAAAATGTCCCCTCCCTCTTGGGTAAGTATGATCTATAAATAGTTGGTGGTCAATGTGCTTTGATATTTCTGGAGGATCTGGGGAAGAATAAAACACTGGATTCTGCTCAGAGTATTGAACTATAGCCACACCCCCATCATGTACAGCCCGCATTCCCTACCAGTCTTTCTGCTGGGTGTCTTCTCTGTTGGGTACTTGGAGGTGGAGTGATTTAAAGGGAGGGAGCAGGTGACAGGAGCCTTGCTCTGCTTCTCAGCTTGACCTTTGGGCTGCCTGTGCCTCCCACCTGCTTCCTGCCACACTCACCCCTTTGTGCCTTCCACTGCCTTTGGTAATGTTATATATTGTCTTAAATTTCTCCAATTCAAATACAGAATCCTGTTCCTATTTCTGAGATTTCCTAAGATACGGTAGTCTTGAAGTTGTATTCTACTCAGTCCTCTTGAATTAAAAACCTAGATCCTTGGTCTTTCTTAATTGCATGTACATTTGGTTCTTGTTTTAAAAAACCTGTCATTGGACTCAGTCTGTAGTATCATCCTCAATTCACCTGTTCAAATTAACAACTTATTGGGCTAGGTTAGTTTGACCCAGTATCTATCTACCTACATTGGTCCTGCTCAGTGCTCAGTTGCCATTGTCCCCCAAAGGGAGTTTCTGTATGGTTTACAGCTGGAGCTACAAAACTGTCTTCATACTTCATGATCTTCTTCTTCTTTTTAAAATTTTATTTATTTATTCATGAGAGACACACACACACAGAGGCAGAAGCACAGGCAGAGAGAGAAGCAGGCTTCCTGTGGGGAGCCTGATGTGAGACTTGATCCCAAGACCCGAGGATCATGATCTGAGCCAAAAGCAGATGCTCAACTACTGAGCCACCCAGGTGCCCCTCATGATCTTAATTCTACCTAGCAACATGACCAGGACTACCTCCCAAAGCTACTCTTCAGACTAAATATTGGCAAATGAAGCATGCCAAAGACAAAGAAATGCTCTTAATATTTCCCATTTGCTTTCTGTCAGTAAACTAGAGGGCAGTCCATTGCCTTTCTCAGAATATATTTTGTCCTATTAGTCCAACAGGCAGTTGGATAAGTAGGACATAGTTGGCAGGAAGTCCTCTACTCCATGAAATCTGTCTATATGAGCTCCAGACCTTATGGACCCAAAAAGGGACAATTGCAAGATTCATGGGAAATTGTCTGTGAAATGATGATTCTGCTCAGATATCTGCTCTCCAAGATCTTGGATGGCTAGGAGCCTCCAGCCCAGCTGGTTTCTCTCTCACTCCTCTGTGTTCTCCCAGCCACATTGCATGTCACTGTGGTACTACTGCACACACTGAAAGGTCACGACTTGCAGATGTGCCTCTCCCCTTCAAGGTGAATCATATGTCTTCATATGTCCAGAAATCAGCACAGTACCCGGCACATGGGAAGGGTTTATAAGATAAAGGAATCCTCAGAAAGCAAGATTGACATATTGGTTACAGACTCTTCTGAACAACAAAGCACAAAACAGCTCCATTCTGAGATTCTGAATCCATTTGGCATTCCATTCTTGCCTGCCCTTCACATGCCACATCCCCCTGCATGTCACCAAATGCTCTTTACCTGTTCATTTCCCCAATCCTGAGGTCCCTGGTTGTGAAGCCTGCTTTCCAGGCAGTAAGACTGGGCTTTCCTTTCTGTATCCTTTGCATTTTGACAGATCTCTAGATTTTGGTAGTTCTTGATTCTCCTTGCTCAATGGCTTCTGGAATCCCAGGAGAACCACTTCCCATTTCTGGCCAGATCCTATGAAACCTCTGACTAGCACCAGGCCACCCTGGGGTGTTGGGCAGAGATTTGGGTAATATAGTATTTGAACCCAAATAGGGAGCTACTTGTTACTGACATTTGGGGAAAATATCCAAATAGAAAATTTCAATTGAGAGACCCCCATTTTTGTTTCCAGACTCCTTAACGGCTCGAACTATGTGTGTGTGTGTGTGTGTTCCATTTTTAAATGTTTTTATAACATTAGCAGGTAAGTGTCTGGAAATGAACTCTCCTACTGAGCCCATTACCTGGAAGTTGACACTGATCCCTCACACCACTCTCCCCCCACAGCCCACAAGCATTTGACTAGGCTTAAGGTAACATCCTTAGTTCCCCTGAATCATGTGATTCCCTGATTCAGGACTTTGCACAGTTCACAAGTGTCAGCAAGGCACTTTTTCCGCTTAGGAAGAAACTTCTCCCTTTAAATGTTTTGTTTGCTTTCAAGTCCATTTGAATACAAAAATACAATGGAATCCCATTAAAATAATGTCTGGGGCATGAGACACAAGGATAAAAGACAGGAAATTGCCCTATTCTTTATGCAGACCTCCACTTGGAGCTGACAGTTCCTGGATAACCTAGGGAAACAGGCTGTTAAGAAAACAAGTGGGCCATATTTCATGCTGGCTTCCAGCCTCCCCTGGCTGTTTTTATTAGAGGCACAGGGGACAGTTAGAGCAGTAATACACCAGGCTG